>NC_092415.1:112949911-113312411 GCF_040894005.1 Engystomops pustulosus | reverse complement strand
TGTAACCGTCATTCTGTAAAAAAAAAAATACATAATTCTGCTCCAGGGGTCCCTGGGAATCATTCCTCAAAGTATTTTGCCTCTCGGTCCTCATTTAGTACCTCTTTTGGCCATAGCAACATAGCAATCTCATATCTATCATCTACCTATCATCTATATCTATTATCTATCTATCATCTATCTTTGTACCTATCTAACATCTATCTATCTATCTCATATCTATCTATCTATCTATCTATCTATCTATCTATCTATCTATCTATCTATCTAGGTTTCCAAAAACAGGCAGCACTCCAGGGTAGTGATGAAAAACGATGGGGTGTCTTTATTCCATGGAATAAAGACACCCCATCGTTTTTCATCACTACCCTGGAGTGCTGCCTGTTTTTGGAAACCTATATTCAAGACGCTCTAGCCAGAGAGTCAAGGACTTTTGCACCCAACTTGGTTGCTGTGCTGCTCTGAATTTTCCAATATTTATTTATCTATCTATCTATCTATCAATGTACCTATCTATCATCTATCTATATATCCATCTATCTATCTAATATCTATCTATCTATCCATCTATCTATCTCTCTCATATCTATCTATCTATCTAAAATGGAAAAAGTTCAAGTCCGCACAGTAAAGTGACTCCTGAGAAGGAGGGGTGCAATGCCTCCAAGGATTTCGGCTTGATCCTGGTTTGTAGTCAACGAATGGAAAAGGCAGGCAGCACTCCAAGGTTCAAATCAAACGTGAGTGATTTTTATTGAAACGGGTAGCGACGTTTCGGTGTTGGACACCTTTTTCAAGCAATTTGACAAGTGAACCACACAAGGTATATAAAGGAAACATGGTGTGCAATGCAGATAAGGGGGTGTGTCCTTAAAGTGCAAGTGCAGTTGAGATCATGAACATACATTGTTATTTCATCATAAAATTCATATACAATAAAGTGCATAAGTAGTACAAATGTATATAAACATCTCCATATGTTATACATACAATAATAAAGTGCATCATAGTTAGAACAAAGTGCAAGTGTTGTGCTACTGAGTGTGCATAAAAGGGTTAAAATTACCCAGTATACTTGTGGGAGAGATCACCCGGGGTGGAAGTGTTGATTTCACATATGATTGGATATCCGCGTCAAGATCACACCGCACGTGCGCCAAAAAAGGAGCGCATGCGCAGAAGTGACTGTGTACACGCCAATAAGTGGCTCATATGTATTAATGTTTGGCAAGTGCCAAACAAAAAATGTTTGCAATGTTTACAAAATGTTTACAAATATTTTTGTTAACAAAATTTAAAGAATTGAATAAAAAATATATAAATAAATAAATATGAATGAACAACAGAATGTCCGTGACAAAGTTTGAGGAGTACTTGTATTGAGAGTGAGGCACCACGGTGTTGGTCCTCTGGCAGTCTATACAACTGCTAGTGGTGTTGTCGCCTCCCCAGCAACACGGAGTAAAGGCGGTCAATTAATGTGCAAAATACATTAGGAGGTGTGTCCTTAAAGTGCAAGTGCATCTTATACAAAGGACATATATCTTCATCTTAGTACAAAACATGATATTTGATACAGTGCATACATAGTCTAAAAAAAGCATATCTATATACATATATTTTGCGTGCATATATTACTTGTGTGTCACGTGTCTCAAAATGGATAAAGCATCAGTGCGGAATTCAGTTGTGAAGAGGTTAAAATTACCCAGTGAGCTGCAGGACTCTCTCTCCAACATAGGGATCTCACTACACCATAGGTGGCTATGCGGCGTCTGAGCAATATCAACGTGCATGCGCCAGAATTTGGTGCACGCGCCATTCATCTCTATGACTGCCGGGCGGCCATGGTTAGTTGGGGCCGCAGGACTTAGGAAAAAATATGTATGGATACACGTTCGTGACAACCTAAAGGTAAGTATGAAGTTTGAAATGGATGGTATCTCCACTTGTTGGACTAAACCCTGATGTGGATGCCCAGTATAGACTGCCATAAATAAAAAGACTCAGGCACAGAATAAGAAAGGCCCCACGTGAGCTATATCCATGGTATCATGAGAGCCTATCTGAGTGCTCCATTCCGCTTCAGATGGTCACTATGGATACAGCTTCAGCTTTTCACCTGCATAGCGGTATAATGGTATAATAAAAAAACGTACTTTGGGGCTAAACTGCCAGGGGGATAAAGCGCGATATTAATCGCATCCCCAATAGTGACAGTGTTCCTCCACTGGAGATGGACCATATATCATGGTCACAACCCCCTGAGGGGAGCACTCACGCCACCCTTCTGGCTGTGTCAAAAGGCATGTTACAATAGGGCAAACAGGGTAGTCTAAATAGTGTCTAGTACACAGATTGTTGTCACGACATGTGCCCGGATATAAGAAAAAAAATGCTTTTATTATTTAAATATCAATACAGAAAAAATTAAAAAGCCAGTTGGTGGGATAGTGGGGGTTACTTCCACGTGTTGAGATAACATCCGGCTTGCTGGGTGTTTTCTGTTTGGTCTTATATACCGGGCATAGATGTCTAAAAGACAAAGATATATATTAGTAATTGTATACATGTAACCTATCAAGTACAGTGAAGATTGGTGCAGTTGTATCAGACATTGTATACAGGTTTTATATATTTTTCCTTACAAAACATTACCAAGGTTGAACTCAACATTAAACCCATTGGGTTTCAGGGTGTTTAATTTAAATATCTATTGTAACTCCATTTTTCTCAACATCTTCTCTCTATTGCCTCCACGTCTAAAGGGGGGTACATGGTCTATCAATGTAAATTTCAACTGGCTTTCTAGATACTGGAAGATCCAGTTTGTTCTTTCTAATCGTATATCTATGTTGTGTGAAATGGGTTTTAAAATCCCAAGTAGTCTCCCCAATATAAGCTAAGCCACATGGGCATGTAAGCATGTAGATGACGTGATTTGTATTACAATCCAGGTAATGTTTGATTTTGTATTCTTATTTGTAGACAAAGGTCTCTCCCTTGACCATGTGGGAATAGTTGATGCAGGATCTACAGGGAAAACTCCCTGTGCGTGTCTTACCCCATAATCCTATCTGAGTTCAACATTGGTAATGTTTTGTAAGGAAAAATCCATAATACCTGTATACAATGTCTGATACAACTGCACCAATCTTCACTGTACTTGATAGGAGACATGTATACAATTACTAATATTTATCTCTTTGTCTTTTAGACATGTATTCCCGGTATTTAAGACCAAACAGAAAACACCCAGCGAGCCGGATGTTATCTCAACACGTGGAAGAAACCCCCACTATCCCACCAACTGGCTTTTTCATTTTTTCTGTATTGATATTTAAATAATAAAAGCAATTTTTTTCTAATATCCGGGCACTTGTCATGACAACAATCTGTGTACTAGACATTATTTAGACTACCCTGTTTGCCCTATTGTAACATGCCTTTTGACACAGCCAGAAGGGTGGCGTGAGTGCTCCCCTCAGGGGGTTGTGACCATGATATATGGTCCATCTCCAGTGGAGGAACACTGTCACTGTTGGGGATGCGATTAATATATATTATATATTATCCCCCTGGCAGTTTAGCCTTAACGTACGTTTTTTACATGCATTATACCGCTATGCAGGTGAAAAGCTGAAGCTGCATTCATAGTGACCACCTGAAGCGGAATGGAGCACTCCGATAGCTCACGTGGTGCCTTTCTTATTCTGTGCCTTAGTCTTTTTATTTATGGCACTCTATACTGGGCATCCACATCAGGGTTTAGTGCAACAAGTGGAGATACCATCCATTTAAAACTTCATACTTACCTTTAGGTTGTCACAATCGTGTATCCATACATATTTTTTCCTAAGTCCTGCGGCCCCAACTAAACATGGCCGCCCGGCATTCATAGAGATGAACAGAACGTGCGCCAAATTCTGGCCCATGCGAGGTGATATTGCTCAGACGCCGCATTGCTCATATGCACGCAAAATATATGTATATAGATATGCTCTTTTAGACTATGTATGCACTGTATCACATATCATGTTTTGTACTAAGATGAAGATATATGTCCTTTGTATAAGATGCACTTGCACTTTAAGGACACACCTCCTAATGTATTTTGCACATTAATTGACCGCCTTTACTCCGTGTTGCTGGGGAGGCGATGATACCACTAGCAGTTGTATAGACTGCCAGGGGACCAACACCGTGGTGCCTCACTCTCAATACAAGTACTCCTCAAACATTGTCACGGACATTCTGTTGTTCATTCATATTTCTTTATTTATATATTTTTTATTCAATTCTTTACATTTTTGTTAACAAAAATATTTGTAAACATTTTGTACACATTGCAAACATTTTTGCCAAACATTAATACATATGAGCCACTTATTGGCGTGTCCACAGTCACTTCTGCGCATGCGCTCCTTTTTTGGCGCACATGTGGTGTGATCTTGACGCGGATATCCAATCATAGGTGAAATCAACACTTCCACCCCGGGTGATCTCTCCCACAAGTATACTGGGTAATTTTAACCCTTTTATGTACACTCAGTAGCACAACACTTGCACTTTGTTCTAACTATGATGCACTTTATTATTGTATGTATGGAGATGTTTATATACATTTGTACTACTTATGCACTTTATTGTATATGCATTTTATGATGAAATAACAATGTATGTTCATGATCTCAACTGCACTTGCACTTTAAGGACACACCCTCTTATCTGCATTGCACACCATGTTTCCTTTATATACCCTGTGTGGTTCACTTGTCAAATTGCTTGAAAAAGGTGTCCAACACCGAAACGTCGCTACAAGAGATGAGCGAGCACTAAAATGTTCGAGTGCTCGTTATTCTAGACTAACTTGTCCTGATGCTTGAGTGCTCGTCTCGAATAACGAGCCCCATTGAAGTCAATGGGAGACTCGAGCAAGTTAGCAGATGTGAAGAACAGTGAAGAATAGAATAAAAACAGTGAACACAGGATCATTTAAATGAAAAATGCAGTGAAAAACACAGTGAAGAATAGATTGCAGATGTTCGGCACATCTGCTTACTTGTCGGGAGATACGCTGTCCCGGGATCTGTGCTGCTGCTCCCCGCTGTCTCTGTGCTGCTGCTCCCCGCTGTCTCCGTGCTGCTGCTCCCCGCTGTCTCCGCGCTGCTGCTCCCCGGTGTCTCCGCGCTGCTGCTCCCCGGTGTCTCCGCGCTGCTGCTCCCTGGTGTCTCCGTGCTGCTGCTCCCCGGTGTCTCCGTGCTGCTGCTCCCCGGTGTCTCTGTGCTGCTCCTCGGTGTCTCCGTGCTGCCCCTGCCCCGATGTCTCCGTGCTGCCCCGATGTCTCCGTGCTGCCCCTGCCCCAATGTCTCCGTGCTACCCCCGATGTCTCCGTGCTGCACCGATGTCTCTGTGCTGCACCGATGTCTCCGTGCTGCCCCAGTGTCTCCATTCTGCCCCAGTGTCTCCGTGTTGTCCTGATGTCTCCGTGCTGCCCCAGTGTCTCCGTGCTGCCCCGGTGTCTCCGTTCTGCCCCTGCCCCGATGTCTCCGTGCTGCTGTTCCCCCAATGTCTCTGTGCTGCTGTTCCCCCAATGTCTCCGTGCTGCTGCTCCCCGGTGTCTCCGTGCTGCTGCACGTTTCATTTGAACCTTGGAGTGCTTCCTGCCTTTTCCATTCGTTATCTATCTATCATCTATCTATCTGTGTTTATCCTATCTATCTCTCCTATCTTTCTATTTATCTATCTATCTATCTATCTATATATCTATCTGTATATATCCTATCTATATCATATTTATCTCATATCTATCTAGCTATGTACTGATCTAAGTAATACTCCTGCACAGCACATGACAGGACAGCATGAAGACTTGGAGATTGCCTCCTGCTTCTTCCTTGTGTGAGGTGATGGGGGGAGAGGGGCTGCAGTTTCTGTTTGTGTGGATTATTTGTTTATACACAAGTGAAGGGGAAGCTGAAGGAGAGATAAGTGCAGGTGTTTGGTCACTACATTAGTCAGGGCTTCTCCCTGCACATAACAGTGCTGGAGTAGTGACACATGACTGCTGGAGTACTGAGCTATGAGGTAATCAGCTGTGAGCAGGGAGGGGGCATTTCTCTCCCTCCGTAGTCTCTACTTCTTTCTGAAGACGGAATGTCCATAGTAACTGACATATGAGAGATTACTGCCATCTAGGGGAAGCCTGCAGAATACAAGAGGAAGGAGCAATATTTGGGTAACTAATCCAATTGCAAAAGTGCTTAAATTACCTGCCCTACAACATATCAAAAGTTTTTTGAAATGACGATTACACTTTAAATCTTGAAAAGATTTTTTTTTTTAAAGGGAAACTAAATATTGTTTTACCAGGCCCTATCATGTGGAGCATCCAGTATTTAGTTTTTCTATGATACTCCTCACTTTTGTTCCTGAAAATGTAAGTGATAAACTTCTAAAATGGGGCTCTTGGTGCTCTTCCCCAGATACCCTTTTTAATGTTCGCAGTCTGAGAGAGTCTCTTGTCCCTTTTCAGTGAGTGCAATACTCGATGGAGGTTATATTATTATAACCCTTCCTGCACCCTTCCTGCACTCCTCAACAGGAGGGATTCCTTGCTCTCCAGAAATAGGGTGGTAGGTTACCTTGTTGCCTAACCATTGTTACTACCTTTTCTTTAAATCCAATTCTCTCTCAACACCTTTCGACCAGGTTGGTTACTGTTCTATGTATGGGTTGGGGAGGGGTTTACTGGATCGCTGTTTTTGTACAGATGTTATCACACATGACACATGATTGTGTAAAGATATATGTTGTTATATCTGATGTACCTCAGCTAATGATCCTTGTTTTGTGATGTTGAACCGTTTCATTTCTGTGCCAATAAAACGATTAAAAAAAAAAAAACTTCTAAAATGGAATTTCGGCAAAAGCAAATGTGCCTTCAGTATTTATGGAAGTGGGAGTAGTTATCTCAATGAATCAAGCAAGATTTGGCTGGCAATATGGGAGGGCAGCAAACTGTTTATCACACCTCACAGTTTGTGATTTATCACAATGATTGCATAACTAGATGTATCAGCTCTCTGCCCCGTAACTCAGTAAATTTTCATAACCGTTTTGGCCACAGAAAGTTCAGTAAGAGGCAGTATATGAAAGATCGTTACTTGATGTTTCTAACGTTAACAGCTTCCAGTAAAATTGCCTTTAATGTGATATTCCCTGAGAACCCCTGCAATAATTAACTATTGGCGGTTATATTATGTAAAAAATAAAGATAAATTATGAGTGTAGAATCTGCTCGGTTTTGGGGTGCCAGTTAATATTAAATTAACAATAATGACTATTGGAACTTTATAAATGTCACGGTCATGGGTGGTCCCGCGACCCATATGGCAGGTCGCGGGCTCACCCATGCTCCCTGGGGCTCGCAGGCGCGGTACCGGCGCGACTCACCTCTCCCCGCTCTGGAATCGCTGCCAGGTTCCGGCCGTGCGTGTCCCCGCCTCCTAGGGCGCGCGAGCGGCATCTTCAGGAAATTTAAAGGGCCAGTGCATCGCTAATTGGTGGACTGGCTGATCACTTCCCCTTTAAAAACCCTGCACCTTCCTTACACTCTGGCCGGATCTTTGTGCCTCACAGCCTTAGAGAAAGCTCTGTAGCAATTTGCCTGCGTTCCAGTGTCTCCTACGTTCCTGACTTCCTCCGTGTTCCTGTGTTACCTGAGACCCTCCGTGTTCCCGTGTACCAGTGTTCCTCCGTGTTTCTGTCCTGTGTGCTGTGTTCCCGTACCCTTCTGCTTGGACCTTCTGTTGCTGACCCCAGACCAGACTCTAACGTTGCATCTCTGCCGCCTGCCCTGACATTGTGCCTGGACTTTGACTACGAGATTGTCTGCCTTCTCTGTACTTCTACCTTGGCTGCCACTGCAGACAAGTCACGCCTGAGGAACGACCTGGTGGTACCACGCTGCAGCTTGTCTAACCCGCCTTGCGGCGGGCTCTGGTGAAAATCGGGTACCACTTAGACCCCGGTCCCTCTGTGGGAGAGTATGCGGTCCAGAACTTGTCTGGAATGATGCTGCCTTGTCTGCCACTTTCAAGAAGGGTTTATCATCTCAAGTTAAGGACGCTCTGGCCGCTCGTGAATTACCATCTTCTCTCAGTGGTCTCAATTCCCTAGCCCCCCCCGGATTAATGTGCGCTTCAGGGAGCGTGCCGAAGAGTCACGTTTTGAGCAACTGCCAGTTCGTCCACGATGCCTTCCTCGCCTAGCTCCAGCTTTTCAAAGCCCCTTCCAGCCGTACCACCCGCAGAGGAGTCTATGGAGGTGGACAGAGCCAAATTGTCACCGCAGGAGTGTATCAGAAGACGCCAGGATCACCTCTGTCTCTATTGGGGCAGTCCTGAACATTTCCTTGCGACTTGTCCTATCCGACCCCAACATCCGGAAAACGCCAGCACCTAGGGTTCTTGGGAGAAGCGTCCCTAGGTGTAAACAGTGCTTCTCCACGCCTGTTGATTCCAGTGCTTCTCAGCGTTGGCTCCGGTAACCAGACCTAGGTCTCAGCTTTTTTGGACTCCGGCTCCGCTGGGAATTTCATGGATGCTGCATTGGTTTCCCGGTACCACATTCCAGTGATTCTTTTTGACAAACCACTCGTTATTTCTTCGGTTAGTGGACAAATTCTCTTGGACCCAGTATGGTACCGCACGGAGCCGATAACCATGCAAGTCGGTGCTCTGCATAAGGAGAGACTGTCCTTCCTGGTTCTGCCACGCTCTACCTCGCCCCTCCTTCCCTCTTCCGTGGTTGCAGTTCCATTCACCAGTCCTTAATTGGAGGATGGGGGAGGTCCAGACTGCCATTCTCGTTGCTTGGATGCTCCTCACCCTGTGCCTCTCATGCTAACTTCCGTGGTTGCTCTGAAGGACCTTCTAGTTTGCTATCGAGACTTTGCCAACGTTTTCTCTGAGAAGCAAGCAGAGGTTCTGCCTCCACATCGCCCCTATGACTGTCCCATTGATTTGCTGCCGGGTACGTCTCCTCCACGAGGTCGGGTTTTTCCGTTATCTGTGCCCGAGACTGAAGCCATGTCCGCTTACATAAAGGAAAATCTGCAAAAGGGGTTCGTCCATAAGTCTTCTTCCCCCGCTGGAGCTGGATTTTTCTTTGTCTCTAAGAAGGATGGTTCCCTCCGACCCTGAATAGACTACTGCGGTCTCAACAAAGTTACGGTGAAGAACCGCTATCCTTTGCCTCTCATCACCGAACTCTTTGACCGTCTACGAGGTGCCAAAGTGTTTACCAAGCTGGATCTGCGAGGAGCATATAACCTCATCCGAATTCGGGAGGGCGTCGAGTGGAAGACAGCTTTCAATACTCGTGATGGGCATTTTGAGCATTTGGTAATGCCTTTTGGTCTCTGCAAATTCCAGGAGTTTGTTAACCCCTTATCACCGACACAAGTTTTCAGCTCAATGACCATACTCGATTTTTCAAATCTGACATGTCTCACGATAATTGGTTATAACTTTGGAACGCTTTAACATATCCCGGTGATTTTGAGAATGTTTTCTCGTGATACATTGTACTTCATGTTTAAGTGATACGTTTTGCGATTCGTTCTGAAAAAAAGTGAAAATTTGGCAAAAGTTTGTAAAAATTCTTCATTTTCCAAGTTTGAAATGTTCTGCTTTCCAGACAGGAAGTAAAACTACCCAAAAAGCTTGATAAATTACATTTACGGAATGTCTGCTTTATGTTGGGATGATATTTTATCCATCCTCTCACTTTTCTAGTATGTTATGAGGTGCAGAACTTGAGGTGCGATTTTTCTCATTTTCATGAAAATTGCCAAAACTCACATTTTGAGGGAAAACTCAGCTTCCAAGTGACTTCGTGAGGCCTAAATAATAGTAAAACCCCATAAATTACCCCACTATAGAAACTTCACCCCTCAACGTATGTAAAACAACTTCTATTAAGTCCATTAACCCTTTAAGTGTTTCACATGGGTTAAAACAATATGGACCTGCGATTTAGAAACTATGGAATTTTTTTGGAAAATACATTCATTTAGGCCAAACTGACAGTTTCAGAATAAATTAAATGATGAAACGCACTGATCCGTTTGATGCCCAATTCCTCCCGAGTGTATCGATACCCCATATGTGGTGGTAAACTTCTGTACAGGTGCACGGCCAAGTATAGAATAAATGGAGGCGCCATTCACAGCAGATTTGTATTGTCACATTGTACTACCTATACATTTTTATTTTTTTTGGTAATGCAAAGATGAGGGCTTCTTTTTTACGGGATGAGATACAATGTATAGATAATTCATTTAGGAGGTCTATAGCTTATTCATGAGATTTTATTAACTATTTCAAGGGGGACACAAACAATATCATCAATTTTTATTTTGGATTTTTAGCATTTTTTCCCCCCGCTCACCATAATGTAAAAATAATATTTTATCTTTATTCTCTGGTTCACTACAATTGCGGTGATACCTCATTTATATAGTTTTTCATATCTTTGCTAAATTTTCCTGAGCAAAACCAATATTGGAGAATATCGCATTGTTTTTACTATTGACAAATTTTTAGGGCCATAACTTCTGTATTTTTCTGTTGTCAGACCTGGTTGAGGGCTTATTTTTTGCGAAAAGAGTTGTTCCTTTCAGTTGTATCATATTAGGGAACGTAGCTTTTTTTGTTCACTTTTTAGAACATTTTTTGTGATGGTGTTTGATGAAAAATTGTATATTACGGGAAGTTTTTAGTAGGGTTTTTTTCATCGTTCACCGAGCGGGTTCAATATTGATTTAGTTTTATTATACAGATTAATACGGACGCGGTGATACCAAATATGTACATTTTTCATGTGTTTTTGTGTTTTATATACTGTATTTGCATTATATGTGTAACTGGGGAGATTATGGCACTTTATTTTATTTATTTATTTAATTATTATTACCCACTTTGTGGGTTCCTGCGTCTCCTGTGCCGAAACAAGTCATCACGCCTTAAACCTGCCGGTCTCCTGATGCCGTTGCCGATATCCAGCCGCCCGTGGACTCGTGTGGCCATGGACTTTGTCAAGAACCTTCCATCATCCTCGGGGGAATACTGTCATCTGGAAGGTAACCGACCGGTTCTCGAAAATGTCCCATTTTGTCTCCTTGCCAGGTTTGCCATCTGCTCCGCGTATTGCCAGCCTGTTCTTCTCCCACACCTTTTGGCTGCATGGACTCCCATTGCACATTGTTTTGGACCGTGGGGTCCAGTTTGTCTCCTGTTTCTGGCGATTCCTGTGTAACCATCTCCAGGTGAAATTGGACTTCTCGTCTGCATATCATCCTCAATCGAATGGACAGGTAGAGAAAGTCAATCAAACCCTTGGCTGCTACCTTCGGCATTTCGTCTCGGCCCGCCAAGATGACAGGTCTGCCTTGTTGCCATGGGCGGAGTTCTCATACAACTCCCTGGACTCTGAAGCTTCTGGTTCTACTCCCTTCTTCATTGTTTATGGACAACATCCACGTCCTCCTCTCCCTTTGCCTGTGTCCACGGAGGTTCCTGCTGTCAACGAGTTGGTACGAGACCTTAAGACCATTTGGGAGCAGACTCGCCTTTTGTTGAAGCAGGCTACCGCCCGTACCAAGCTCCAAGCGGATAAGAAACGCAGGCCACCTCCTGTTTTTTCTCCTGGGGACAAGGTCTGGTTGTCAGCTAGATACATCCGGTTAAAGATTCCTGGATACAAGCTTGGTCCACGGTTCTTAGGTCCTTTCGAGGTTATATCTCGCATAAATCCGGTGTCTTACATGCTGCACCTTCCTTCCACCATGCGCATCCCGAACTCCTTCCATGTCTCTCTACTCAAGCCTGTTATTCTGAACCGCTTCTCCCAGCAAGTACCTCCTCCTGCTCCGGTGGCTGACTCCTCAGATATTTATGAGGTAAAGGAGATCCTCGACATGAAGACAGTAAAGGGTAAGCAGTTCTTCTTGGTTGGCTGGAAGGGGTTCGGGCCTGAGGAGAGATTTTGGGAGCCTGAAGACAACATCCTGGACCATGATCTACTACAGAAATTTTTACAACCCAAGAAGAGGGAGAGGCTGAAGGGGGGGGCACTGTCAGGGTCACGGGTGTTCCCGCAACCCATATCACGGGTCGCGGGCTCACCCGTGCTCCCTGGGGCTCGCAGGCATGGTGCCGGCGCGACTCACCTCTCCTTGCTCCGGAATCGCTGCCAGGTTTTTTAAAGGGGAAATGATCCTTTAAATTTCCTGAAGATGCCGCGCGCGCCCTAGTAGGCGGGCACGCGCGTGGCATCTTCAGGAAATTTAAAGGGCCAGTGCACCGCTAATTGGTGCACTGGCTGATCACTTCCCCTTTAAAAACCCTGTACCTTCCTTACACTCTTGCCGGATCTTTGTGCCTCACAGCCTTAGAGAAAGCTCTGTTGCGATTTGCCTGCGTTCCAGTGTCTCCTGCGTTCCTGACTCCCTCTGTGTTTCTGTGTTACCTGAGACCCTCCGTGTTCCCGTGTATCAGTGTTCCTCCGTGTTGCTGTCCTGTGTGCTGTGTTCCCGTACCCTTCTGCTTGGACCTCCTGTTGCTGACCCCAGACCATACTCTGACGTTGCATCTCTGCCGCCTGCCCTGACATTGTGCCTGGACTTTGACCACGAGATTGTCTGCCGTCTCTGTACTTCAACCTTGGCCGCCACTGCAGACAAGTCACACCTGAGGAAAGACCTGGTGGTACTACGCCGCAGCTTGTCTAACCCGCCTTGCGGCGGGCTCTGGTGAAAACAGGTACCACTTAGACTCCGGTCCTAGGTAGTGGCTTACGTCATCGTCTGCAGTGGTCCAGAGGATCCATACCTGCAAGCCTGACAATAAAGAGATTTAGTAAGGGTAAAACTATACAGAAAACTATGAATAAAGGGTAAACTAACGAAGATGCAGGAAGTGACTAACTAATGCTCTATATACAATCAAATATATATATATATATATATATATATATATATATATATATATATATATATATACACACACACACACCAGATATACACTCACACATTTCCCACCCAATACCACCTCAGTTGTCCACCGGGCATGATGGCTTTATACGCTCCTTGTGTGAGAGCACTGTTCTTGTTATCAAATGCATGCTATTTATCCGGTAATCTTTATTAGTAGGATTGTAGTCACTAGTCTCTAGGCACATCGTGTTGCATATTTCAACAATGAGTTTTAAATGACAAATATAAAAAAAAACTATTAATATCTGATCCTTCAGATCATGGCATACCATTATTTATTCTCAAAGATGGTGAGCTTTTGCAATCAGAGGGTTCATTCCTTTTGTTTATTTTAATGTTTTATTACTTGGTTGTTGGCTTATGAGAAAAAGATTGTGGAAACGCTGGGGGAACTTCAATAAGCAAAGTGACACAAAATCTTGTCTTGTGTCAGTTATATAAAGTATTTTAAACATTTTTTAGAAATAAATTGTCGTGTGTGGATTCTAAGAAAGGTATAAAGGTGTGTGACTTACATAAAAGTGGTTGTGACTAGAGATGAGCGAGCACTAAAATGCTCGAGTGCTCGTTATTCGAGACAAACTTTTTCAGATGCTCGAGTGCTTGTCTCGAATAACGAGCCCCATTTAAGTCAATGGGAGACTCGAGCATTTTTCAAAGGGACCATGGTTCGGGAATAAAATGTGTTATTTAATTGAAAAAGAATGTCTTCTCATAAGTTAGCAGATGTATGCAAACATCTGCAATCTATTCTTCACTGTTCCGCGTATATATTATCTCCCGACAAGTTAGCAGATGTGAAGAACAGTGAAGAATAGAATAAAAACAGTGAACACAGGATCATTTAAGTGAAAAACGCAGTGAAAAACACAGTGAAAAATAGATTGCAGATGTTCGGCACATCTGCTTACTTGTCGGGAGATATGCTGTCCTGGGATCCGCTCCTCTTCTTCCACTGAAGTCTCCCTGATTTCTCTGCTGCTGCCCGATGTCTCCGTGCTGCCGCTGCCCCGATGTCTCCGTGCTGCCGCTGCCCCGATGTCTCCGTGCTGCCGCTGCCCCGATCTCTCCGTGCTGCCGCTGCCCCGATCTCTCCGTGCTGCCGCTGCCCCGATCTCTCCGTGCTGCCCCAATGTCTCTGTGCTGCCGCTGCCCCGATGTCTCCGTGCTGCCCCGATGTCTCTGTGCTGCCCCGATGTCTCCGTGCTTCCGCTGCTCCGGTGTCTCCGTGCTGCCGCTGCCCCGATGTCTCCGTGCTGCCGCTGCCCTGATGTCTCCATGCTGCCCCTGCCCCGATGTCTCCGTGCTGCCGCTGCCCCGATGTCTCCGTGCTACCCCTGCCCCGATGTCTCCATGCTGCCGCTGCCCCAATGTCTCCGTGCTACCCCTGCCCCGATGTCTCCGTGCTGCCACTGCCCCAATGTCTCCGTGCTACCCCTGCCCCGATGTCTCCGTGCTGCCGCTGCCCCAATGTCTCTGTGCTGCCGCTGCCTCGATGTCTCCGTGCTGCCGCTGCCCCGATGTCTCTGTGCTGCTCCCCGGTGTCTCTGTCCTGCTCACCGTGTTCTTCAATGTGTTCTTCACACATATATATTGTTCTTCACATAATATTTTGTTCGCACCGTTTTGCATGTATCTACCGACAAGTAAGCAGATGTGCCGAACATCTGTAATCTATTCTTCACTGTGTTTTTCACTTAAATGATCCTGTGTTCACTGTTTTTATTCTATGCTTCATTGTTCTTCACTCTGTTTTTTTAATTAAATGCTCAATCTCGAGCAGGGGAAATACTCGTCCAAGCAACGAGCCGTTTCGAGTACCTTAATACTCGAACGAGCATCAAGCTTGGACCAGTATACTCGCTCATTTCTAGTTGTGACCTAAGTTTTAAGACCATGTGCCAAAATTGCTTGAGTTTTTTTTATGTAATTGTTGTAAAAGTTGTATTAGGCAATTAATGATGCTCTAGAAATAAATAATAATAATAATGTAGTTAACTCTTATCACTGACACTAGTTTTCAGTTCAATGACCAGACTCGATTTTTCAAATCTGACATGTCTCACAATAATTGGTTATAACTTTGGAACGCTTTCACATATCCAGATGATTTTGAGAATGTTTTCTCGTGACACATTGTACTTCATGTTAGTTGTAAAATTTAAGTGATAAGTTTTGCGTTTCATTCTGAAAAAAGTGAAAATTTGCCAAAAGTTTGTAAAAATTCTTCATTTTCCAAGTTTGAAATGTTCTGCTTTCCAGACAGGAAGTAAAACTACCCAAAAAGCTTGATAATTAACATTTAAGGAATGTCTTATTTTATTGGGATGATATTTTATGCATCCTGTAATTTTTCTAGGATGTTATGAGGTGCAGAATTTTAGGTGCGATTTTTCTCATTTTCATGAAAATTGCCAAAACTCACATTTTGAGGGACAATTCAGCTTCCAAGTGACTTTGAAACGCCTAAATAATAGTAAAACCCCATATATTACCACACTATAAAAATTTCACCCCTCAACGCATGTAAAACAACTTCTATTGAGTCTATTAACCCTTTAAGTGTTTCACATGGGTTAAAACAATATGGTCCAGCGATTTAGAAACTTTTGAATTTTTTGGAAAATACATAAATTTAGGCCAAAGCTGACAGTTTAAATGATGATGAAATTAAATGATGAAACGCTCTGCAACCTTTGATGCCCAATTCCTCCCGAGTGTACTGATACCCCATATGTGGTGGTAAACTGCTGTATGGATGCACGGCCAGGCATAGTATAAAAAGCAGCGCTATTTGTAGCAGATTTGTTGTGTCACATTGTACAAGCTAGAAAGTTTAATTTTTTTTGTTAATGTGAACATATGAGGGCTTATTATTTGTGGAATGAGATAAAATGTATAGATAATTAATTTTGGGGGTCTATAGCTTATTCATGAGATTTTATTAACTATTTCAGGGGGGGCACAAACAAAATCATCAATTTTTACTTTGGATTTTCAGCACTTTTTTCCCCTGCTCACCGTTACGTAAAAATAATATTCTATCTTTAATCTCTGGTTCAAAAAAAGAAAAAAGACAGCAAACAATCTATTTAGCAAAAGCTGTTTGTTTGATGCACGCAGCCCAGGGTCCTAGTGTGCAGGATCCATGTCACGGGTGGACCCGCGATGTGGCTCACCCATGCCTCTCGCTCCCCGCAGGCGCCGCGCCAGCGCGTCTCACCTAAATGCTAAAAACATTGATCATGAGTAAGGCCGTCTAGGCAGAAACGCCTAGATCTTTTCACGTGTAACTTGGGATATCATGTTGTGTATGCCCTATTCAGCTTTTTACGTTTTTTAAATAAAGGAAAATCAATTTTTAAGTACGCCAGAACCTGTGCTGGACTAAAGTTTTTTCCTTCCTTAATGAGCAGTTCCTGGTTTTCTCCACACATACTGCTAAGAATTAACACAAAAAGGCAGGGTCAGCTTCAGATTTCAGAATGCCCCTGGGCAATAGAGCCTTAGTGGGCCCCTTTGCAGTGAACTCACATGGTGGCATTAAAATTTCAGAAGTTAAAACAGTCTTCTGTCTTCCAAGTTTATCATACCAATACTATACCACAATTCGGTCAGACACTGCATAGTAAATGTGGTGCACATTGCAACTGTGCACAAGATCGCCCCGATCAGTGCAGAATTGTGCGTCACATGGTGCAGTCGTGTGCAGTTGCTGCACTTTAAAAATGCATGTGCAAGCAGTTTGCACTGAAAAAAAATTGGTGCAGGGGCTTTAATAAATAAGGGCCAGTGTTGTTGCAAATTCACACCTTGCCATATTCCATGGTCTTGACCCAAAATTACTCAACTATGGCAAAGGTCTGTGCTATGCTTAGTTGTATAGTTGGGAGGGCCCTCCAGGCATCCCCTGCCCAAGCCCTTTCTTGATATGGATAATATAAACACCTCTGCCAGAATCATAGCTTCCTTTATCTTTATATTTACTAAATTGATAATTACAGCGGCTGGCTGTAGTTGTATCCCAATAGATGCGATAAGTGTTGTCTCATTCTCATGGCCCTACACTTATTCTTTCTCATACCTCAGCAAAATGGGGATGGCAAGTTCTCCTTATCTGAAAAATACTATCCAGTTTGCTTTATCTGGTTAACTGACTGGAAGTCCCAAAGAAGTTCATGGAACCAAGGATGGAGTTTCTTGGTCGACTGCAGAGTTTGATCATTTCAATTTCCCATATTTTTTGGGGCATTACCAACTGGAAGCAGCAAGTAAGTAGAGTCAAAATCCTTGAAAATATATTTTTCATGAGTAAATAAAAACATCTCAGCTTTATTCTCTGTCCATGGAATACATCTGAGAATGTGCAGATTTTGTCATGCCGATTTCATATATTGTGAGTGTGGACACGGGCTGTTTGGATTTAATTGCACCCCAATCATCTCCTTATGCAGCTCTGCTTTGGTTCTACAACAATTAACCCACTGCAACTGACAGAGTTCTGCTCCAATCATTCCTGGAGATGTGACTCTGGCTTTACATAAATTGTCTTCTTGTAAGTAGTTCAGTGCTGATTATAGATTTTAGTTTATAATTGGTGCCTGGTATCCTGAATTCAGTATTTGGGTGCTTTCTGCCTCTATTCAGTCTACCCTTCTGCTTTGCGAATTTGAACTGCGTTTTCCCTTTTTGTTGTGATCAGGCTCTGGAGGATACTCTTCTGTGTTGGCATTGTTTTGCCATGTCTCCTTGTTTGCACTTTAGCACAGATAGGGAATGTTGGTCAGTTGTTTCTTAGCGTGTAGGGTAATGTGAAGCAAACAGGTACAGACAGCTGGGAAGGGAATTTAGTTCCAGGGCTCACTGTATCTGTCTGTATCACATGTCCTTTCTACTGCATTGCAGTAATTTTTTTTAAAGGATTGATCACCCAGATATTGGTAAAAATGTTTTTTTTACCTCTTCCTGATAGTTACCCCAGGATACAAGCAGTATGCAAAAGCTGAGTGTTTGTGGCTGTTTATCCCAATAGACACTGTGGTTACCGATCATTGCTATGGCAGCCCTGAGGTCGAGGAAGGACTCCAGGTCTGCCTTTAGTAGATGCCAGTAAGATTAATCTAAGATTGCTGCTGTTAGCCAATGCAGTATATTATACTGAACAAGTGATCAAATGATCAACCTGACAAAATAAAACAGTCAAAAAAAGTTTTTAAAAAATGCAAATAAAAAATTATTTAAAAAAGTATAAAAGTTCCCTAATGCCCCCATCCCATATAAAAATGAAATACAGTATAAAATAGTGAAAATAACCAAAAAAAATAAAAAAAACACTACATATACGGTATCACCAAGTCCATAAAAAACCTGTACAATAAAATAAAATCATCACTTAACGCAGTAGAAAAAGGTAAAAAATACCAAAAAATGACAATAAAATATGATATTTTTACAAAATGAGTTCTACAAAACAACTCAACCATAAAAAGCTATATAAACCACGTAAATGTGGTTACCCATAAAATAAAAATAACATATTAGTTTTATGGTACAGTGAATGGCTGAAAAAAAAGCTAAAACCCTAAACCAGAATTAATGGTTAATTAATTAATTTTTTTAACCACCAGCAAGCAATACAATATCTTTATTAGTTATTGAATCCCCCTAAATGATGTACCTGAATGGTGGATCTTAATCAACAAAAAATAATCCCACATATGTCCAAATTACAAAAAAAAAAAAAAAAGCAAATGTAAATTGTGACAATTTGGATCTGCTCTGAATAGCGCTCCTTTTGTTCTATGCCTGGCCGTGCGCCTATAATGCAGTTTACGAACACATATGGGGTATCGGCATACCCCAGAAATTTGGGTATCAAACTTTGTGGAGTTTTTTTTGTCATTTAATACATTTAATACAGTTACATTTTTGTCCAAAATTGTTGTATTGTCTAAAAAACATTACAGCTTGTAAATTATACCTCCATTTTGCTTTAACCTCTGTTAAACACAAGGGTTAACAAGCTTCATACATTGGGTGGTCTAGTTTCTGAAATGGCATAATTTATGGGGGTTTGCTATTATTTAGGCCTCTCAAAGTAGGTTGATAGTAAATAAATGTAGGTTTTGCCAATTTTCACAAAAATGAGAAATATTTCATCCAAAATTCTGAACCTCCTAACAACCTAGAAAAAATAGAGGATGCATAAAAAACATGCCGATATAAAGAAGACATTTGAGAAATGTTAGATATGAATTTTTTTGAGTGCTATGACTATCTGCCTGAAAAGTAGAACATTTTGAACTTTGAAAATGAAAGATTTTTAGAATTTCTAACCAAATTTTGTTTTTTATTCATAACTAATCCCAAATGATATACAGTATATATCCAAGTGCCCCCTGGCTTAGTTCATTAGGGATGTATTTTGGGTGGATTTATTTATTGTATGGGATAAATTGATATGTATGGATTGTTACATAAATAAATTCTTGGAAGTATAGAATTAAAAACATACATATTTCTTCATTTGGCTAGATACCGATGAATACGGTTGAGGGTAGCAAGATAACACTTCTAGCAGAATATTGCAACTAATGAATGAACAGTAATTGTTAAATTCAGAACTTGAGATTTATACATTACCATGATACTTTTTAGATGAAATAGTTTTGGATCCAATAACATCCATAATCCCAAACAGGTGTTGATTTTTGTATTTTTATCATTAGTGTTTGACTGCTTAACTTACTTTCATCCTTGAAAAGAATTATTAAGTACCAAAGTAGAAAGTAAAGTTTATAACAATTACAATTTGTTTTCTAAAGTGCTTGTTAACTAGAAGAAGCGTATTAATTGTTGTAATAATTAGTGTTTAGCTGTCAGCCTTGGGTTTGCAATTTGGCATTTAATTGCACATTACAACCTCAAAATGAATTAACACAGAACTGAAAATCTTGCTAGTACATTGTGATTTGATGCAATCTCATGTAACAATTAGTGTGTTTGACCTAGTAAAATTGTCATCAATGATTATAAACCCCAGTCAATAAATTGAATCAGCATAAATACAAAGAATAGTGCTATATGTAAATTGTATTAAAACTAATCAAATTGATTATTATTTTTATGTACATTATTGGAACTGTAATAATATACATCACACATATTTATCAGGTAAAACAGTCCTTTAAATTAATATATTGAAATATAAAAGACTTAGACTTTGGGGGCTCTGGCCACTTCATGTATCCGGAAGGTCCTGTGCAGCATTTATTTCTATGCCAGGCCCTATTTGGCATAGAAAAAAACGCAGCAGGCGAATTTTCAAGTATGAAAATTTGCTGTTTGCAGCGACTGCGCAGGCATGGGGAGATGAACACCCCATTGTATGTAATTAATCAGTGGGATTTTGCTTTTATTATAACCATGTGGGGAAGTGTATATTATAACCATGTGGAGCTGTATATAAGATAACCATGCTGAGCTATATATAATATACCCATGTGGGGCTGTGTATAATATAACCATGTGGGGCTGTATATAAATAACTATCAGGTGGTTTTGGGATGAATAAACTAGGGAATATTTTAGAGTTTAATAACATTACAACTTTGTGTGGTGCCTTGCAAGGAACAGAGTATATCTAAGGGCAGTTTATTAACATCCAATTTATGTACTAAATGATACTAAAAGGTATACATAATCCAGGACACCTACAAAACACCCCCCACTAAGAAACCACCAAAAGTAAAAAGGTACTAAAACTGCGTATTTTCATGGCACGGAATATTAAATACCGTCACTATAAATGTGCAATTTGTGATGCAGAAAATAAGCCACCACGAAGCTCTTTATGTGGAAAAATAAAAAAGTTATAGATTTTTGAATGTGGTGAGTGAAAAAAATAAAAAGGGCCAGGTCGTTATGGGCTTAAATGCAATGTTTGCAACACTAATGTTAAATGACAGTTTCAACCCCTTCTTAATTGGCTGCAGGTGACTGTTTTTCAATTCCTATGCTTCTATATTAAATATCTCTAAATTTACCTAGGGTCCCACTTTTTCTAAAGCTGACCCTGGCTATGGAGTAGTGCATAGATCAAAGAACCAGTTTGTGGAGACTGCAGCATTTTTTTTTTACTTTCCTGGTAACAGGTATTGCTACTCATATCTCCATGCTTGCTGCCTAAGGCCTCTTCCACACTAGCGTTGCGTTTAACGTCAGGGTGCAATGCGTGAAAAACTGACGTTTTTGGCTGCGTTTTTGTTCCATTTTTCCTTGGAGTAATTAGCGTTTTTGCGTTTTTCACGCGCGTGTTGTTAGCGTTTTTTTTGCGTTTTTGGCGCATTTTTCACGCGCGAGTCAATGGGAGAATCGAGCATTTTTCAAAGGGACCATGGTTTGGGATTAAAATGGGTTATTTAATTAAAAAATAATGTCTTCTGATAAGTTGCAAACATCTGCGATCTATTCTTCACTGTTCCCCGTGTATATTATCTCCCGACAAGTTAGCAGATGTGAAGAACAGTGAAGAATAGAATAAAAACAGTGAACACAGTGAACACAGTGAACACAGGATCATTTAAGAGAAAAACACAGTGCAGAACACAGTGCAGAATAGATTACAGATGTTCGGCACATCTGCTTACTTTTCTGGAGATACGCGCGGAACGGTGCGCCCAAAATAGCATGTGAAGAACAATATATATGTGTGTGAAGAACAAATTGCAGATGTTTAAATACATCTGCAATGTGTTCTTCACACATATATTGTTCTTCACATGCTATTTTGGGCGCACCGTTCCGCGCGTATCTCCCGACAAGTAAGCAGATGTGCCGAACATCTGTAATCTATTCTGCACTGTGTTCTGCACTGTGTTTTTCTCTTAAATGATCCTGTGTTCACTGTGTTCACTGTGTTCACTGTTTTTATTCTATTCTTCACTGTTCGCGAGCAGGGGAAATACTGTTATTCTGGTCACCTAGCAACCCTTACGTTTAAAACGCATTGCACTCGCATTGCACTTGCAATGTTCGCGAGTGCAATGCGTTTTCGATACGTCCCCATAGACTTGAATGGGGCGTGAAAAACGCGCGTGAAACGCAAAAATAGAGCATGCTGCGATTTTGACGCGCGTACAAACGAACGCAAGCACGCGCGTGAAAAACAACGCTAATGAAGAAAGACCCATTGAATACAATGGGACAGAGTGCAATGCAAGTTCTGCGCGTCAAATGCATGCACAGAACTCGCGCGTGAAAAACGCCAGTGTAGAAGGGGCTTAACACTGTCTGCAACTATTAAAGCCCCTTCCACACTGGCGTTTTTCACGCGCGAGTTCTGCGCGCGCATTTGACGTGCAGAACTTGCATTGCACTCTGTCCCATTGTATTCAATGGGTCATTCTTCATTAGCGTTGTTTTGCACGCGCGTGCTTGCGTTCGTTTTCACGCGCGTCAAAATCGCAGCATGCTCTACTTTTGCGAGTCACGCGCGTTTTTCACGCCCCATTCAAGTCTATGGAGATGCATCAAGAACGCATTGCACTCGCAATCATTGCAAGTGCAATGCGAGTGCAATGCGTTTTAAATGTAAGGGTTGCTAGGTGACCAGAATAACAGTATTTCCCCTGCTCGCGAACAGTGAAGAATAGAATAAAAACAGTGAACACAGTGAAAACAGTGAACACAGGATCATTTAAGAGAAAAACACAGTGCAGAACACAGTGCAGAATAGATTACAGATGTTCGGCACATCTGCTTACTTGTCGGGAGATACGCGCGGAACGGTGCGGCCAAAATAGCATGTGAAGAACAATATATATGTGTGAAGAACACATTGCAGATGTATTTAAACATCTGCAATTTGTTCTTCACACACATATATATTGTTCTTCACATGCTATTTTGGCCGCACCGTTCCGCGCGTATCTCCCGACAAGTAAGCAGATGTGCCGAACATCTGTAATCTATTCTGCACTGTGTTCTGCACTGTGTTTTTCTCTTAAATGATCCTGTGGTCACTGTTTTCACTGTGTTCACTGGTTTTATTCTATTCTTCACTGTTCTTCACATCTGCTAACTTGTCGGGAGATAATATACACGGGGAACAGTGAAGAATAGATCGCCGATGTTTGCAATTATCAGAAGACATTATTTTTCAATTAAATAACACATTTTAATCCCAAACCATGGTCCCTTTGAAAAATGCTTGAGTCTCCCATTGACTCGCGCGTGAAAAATGCGCCGAAAACGCAAAAAAACGCTAACAACACGCGCGTGAAAAACGCAAAAACGCTAATTACTCCAAGGAAAAATGGAACAAAAACGCAGCCAAAAACGTCAGTTTTTCACGCATTGCACCCTGACGTGAAACGCAACGCTAGTGTGGAAGGGGCCTTAAAATGAAAGCTGAGGTTTAATTGTACTAAGCACATTCTTACTTTTAGACAGCTTGATAAATCTGCCCATTGTCTGCAAGTTGGTAGAATCAGATGTTTATTGAGATTCTTTTTTGCCTTAGTTTTTATTTTAGGAACAACTCATACACTTTGAATGGGGTAGAATCTAACCTCCACCTTACTGCTGTTGTGCAGTAAGAAGGAACAAGCGCCATGAGCCCTTTTTTAAATAACAGTAAGGGTATCTGTGGTAGCACCAAAATGATCAGCCATTCAGCACCAATGAGGTGTAAATATATTTACTATGAAAAGACTTCTATTATGCATTTTACATAGAATTATATACGTATATGCATTACTATGCATTCAACAGTGATTCAATCACATTAAAACAAACATTTTAGATTCTAATTATCATTAGTACATTTTGAAAACTGCACATGCTTTCTGAATACATTTATAGTTGTTTATGATGGAGATTTTTTTTCTGGAAGTCTATTGATATCAGCATTTATTCACAAAAGCTCTTCAAGCATGGCAGACATGAAAATATGGCATTACATGCAGAAACTTTAATTTTCATCTCATTAAAAGATTCTAGCTTGAATGCTAATTATAGTTAAAAAGAGAATATAGTCTCACAACATCACATTAACAAATATGCTACATCATGGACTGCTATACTAATAGTGCAATGAAAAATAGCATATCATCATATATTGTAAACAAACATTAAAAATAAAAGAAATATATAATTTCTACCACCTCTAGTTATACTGAGAAATTCCACTATGGTAAAGTAGAAAAAACACACACACACACACAGGTTAGTGCCGGCATGCCCGGCAGTGGGTACTTTAAATGCTGCTGGCTAAAGCCAATGGCTTTAAAGAGTTAATGTCCACAATCAGCGGCAGGGCAGTTAAGCTGGACTGGGCCTGAACTTCTAATGAAGTTTACGGTCAGATCTGGGGAGATCCAAACCCATAGAGTTCAGTATGAACCTGAACTTTGGGTCAGCTTAACACTATTTAAAAGCAATACAAAATAAAAAGTTGAGCTAACAAACAATTGGGTCAAAAATAAAATGCCATGGGTCCATGAAAAGTCCCTATTATATGTATAGATCTTACAAAAAATCCCAAGGCAGGCAATCTTTCCTGTACAATTGCAATTACTCAGGTCATATAACTTCTAGTAACTATGTTTAGATGCATTGATACACAATACTTCCTGTATTTGTAATCTGAAGCAATTTGGATGATTTTTTTTAACCCTTTAACATTTTAATAAATATTTAATAAAATGCTCATAAACCATCAACAAAAGAGCAATTTATCACTCCCAAAGTGGAGTGAATATCAAACAGAGATGACTGCCTTGGAATCAGAGAAGAAAAGCCTGGAAGAGCACTCAGTGACAGGAGTCGAAGACAGTGTCTGGAAACATTATCAAAAGGACTATATGCCAGGTTCTGTTTTGCTCAGTTAAAGATCAGGCATATTGGAGGCAGGTTTGAACAATTTAAGAAGTTCAAAGAGAGATTTTGAACTTAAGTGTGTTTTGGGAACATTCTGTTAAGGCGCCAAGAACAGATAAATAAAGCACTTGTGGTTAGACTAGCCTGATTGCAGCATGCATAAATTGTCCACCTCCATTTGGATTCCTTGCCAAATTTGTTGTAGGAAATATTCTCCATTCTGCTGGGCCTGGTGAGAGAGAACCAAATTAAAATCTAAAAGATTCACAGAGTGCTAAAGGCAAAAGTGTTTACTTTCAGTCTTACAAGAGATGCAATCTGCAATAAGCTTAGCCACACTGACACTGTTGAAAAGGCTGACTTCATGGCAATGGACTTTCTATTACCAAGAATAACATACATATAATTAGAAGGAAGCTGTAAGACCTGGAGACTACATAGGGTTCCTTGGTGTGCATTCAAATGAGTATAAAATCATGGCTCCCACTGCCATGCCCCAGCATAGGGAGTTGTGTAGTAGGTAAGGCTATAAAACAAATATACAGGGGGTTCATTGTTCCCCATGTTTCTTTTTCTATAGTAGTTTGCTGATGGATCTATAGGTCATTTTTTTTTACGAAACATGCTGGGTATGAATAAAATACAGCACTGGGTGTACAGAAACATTATCCCCTTCAAGACTAATTTATTTTTAATTTTGTTGCACTTCCATTTTTCACTCCTCTCCTTCCACAAGCCATAACTTAGATTATTTTTACATCTTTCACTGTGCAATTGAGATGACACCTTTTTGTTATTCTTTGGATGAGTACAATCGCAATGATACCAAATTTATTTGGTTTAGTAATGTCTCAATACCTTTAAAAAAAAATCTTGCATTAAAAAAATGGCTTACAAAGGCACCCAGATATTTCAACATTGTTAGTAGGCAAGAAAATGCATTTAAATGCTGCCTTTGCTAATGTTTTATTATTGCTTCTCACGAACCCATCAAAATCACTGCTAGCACTGTATCTAACTCTAAAATCAACTTCCAAAGTCAGAAGCAATGAATGTATCGGCATCGATAGCAATGATTAATAAGTTGAAATGTATTACACCCTTTCAATGGAAGCAATATTGACTTACTTATTTAGGCATCAAATATATTTGACCAAAGACTTGAAATTTCTATATGCAGCTGCACCACTGCTGGATGGGCAGGAAAATTTAGCTGAAAACATTTGTTTTACATAAAATCCTATATAAACTTCAAATGATCCCAATTGTTTTAACAAAAATTTTCTTTGCTAAATTGAGTACTAGTTTTCTACATTTCTGTTACAAGGGGGAAAAAACAAAGATTGGCACATGAGAGACTAATCCTTAAAAAGAAAAATTTTGGCATTGGTCTCGGAAACATTTTTTCTTATTTCAAGGTAGTACATTTAAAGAGATGGGTACAGCTACACAGCAACTCATTATCCTACATAGGATGCGAAATTGAAATGTCCATGCTACCACCACAGCATGCAGCAAAGTTTTGGAACATCCCCACTCCCTCTCAATGTGACAACCATTTTACCAGTTATATTATTATAGTATTTCAGAATCTATCCTATACTCATGGACTGCTTGGTCAGCCTCCCCCGTGGATACCATGTAATTTAGGGCCCTTAATGCAGCACTCAAAATCAAGGAGATTCCCTATTTTTGGAAATGTCACTAGCTCTAGTCACTTAAAAAAGTCTTCAATAGTTCTCATTCAGATGTGAAAGATACCTCTTTCCCCTTTAATTTCCTACAAAAAAAATTAAGGAAATGAGGAGATGCCATGATGCACTCCTAAGAGACCCTACTTGGCTGGAGAGGTGGTTGACCAAGGACTCTGTGCCAAAGGAGATATATCAATACTCTACGACTTTGTACTCTCAAGAGACAACCTACATAAACCCCAATATAACTGGAATTGGGTGTCAGAGCTAAACATTTCATTTACAGAGTCATAGATCAAAATATGATCAAGAAAACTCATGGTTTCTCCAGGTGTGTTAGAACCCAGGTAAGCTCATAAAATCCTAACACAATAGTATAGTACTCCACACACTTTAATCTTGAAAGGCCTAACTTATATGGACACATATTGGCATTATGGAGCACTAGGAACCATATATTATATATTTTAGCATTGCACAAGGCTACAAACTAGTTTGGAAAAAGTCAAGGAACAAATCTCTAAGCTACCTAACATGACTTGGAGATTTAACTAGGAGACTTAGCACCTAGTTCAAGCTGCTAACCTAGTGATTCCCAAATGGCTGCAGAAGGATCCACCAACATTAGGGGACTGGATTGTCATAGCAGGCAATAAATACCACTTAGAAGAATTAGCTAGCTGTGAAAAGAGGACACACCATTGTTTTCATTGTTTTATTAAACTGTGGGAACCATGAAATCGCTATAGCCCACTACTATACTCTTATGTGAATAGATGCAACTAAGATGGACTAGAGGCTGGGACCTAAATCTACTTGTACTTATGGACATATTGAGGTATATTAGACCCCATACACTTTTTGAGCTGAAGGAAACTTTTCCAAAAAAGAAGGCATGTATTTGTAGCAGAAATTGGGCACAGGCAACTCCCCCCATTATTTTGCCAATTCCCACTATTCTTATTAAAGATGTAAAATTAAAACTAAATGAACCATAAAGAGTGATTTTTATGCCAGGCTCGTCCACCTCTGACAATATAAGAAAATAATTTTTGAATTTGCAGTTTGAGCCATCCAATCCAGAAGAAAGAACTATCTTCGCATTGGACTCTTCACTTGCCTTTGACACACTCAACTGGAAATATATTTGGCAGTTTCTTAGAATAATGGTATTTGGAGAGGTATTTATATTATGGGCCAAGCTATTGTATGCACAGCCCTTATCTAGAGTATTACTTAGGGGAGATATCAGATTAATTTCCCCCTGCAGAGGGGAACGAGACAAGGGAGTATATTGTCAACTATATTATTTGTGGTGGCTACAGGGAGCACCGGGCTTGTCTGGCTTGTGCAGTTTGGCAGGACTATTTATACATTGGCAAAAGTCTGCATGTCGACCAATAGATTCCCTGGGTGATTATAGGCAACAGAGTATTAAAATAGTACAGAAAAAAAGTATGTCTAAGTACCGGGCTATTATAATATCTGCAGAAACTGAAAAATGGACTGCATTAAATATTATTCCTATTATTAAAAAAAATAACACAGAAGATTGCATTTTGGAAAAAAATTTCCTTGAATTTATGACTATATATAATTAATAAAAATTATTATTTACTGCCTATCTTAATGTATATACTTCCAGTGACAACATTTAGGAAACCTGACAGATGTTTTAGGACTATAGAGAGTCAATACAGTGTGGCACATGTATCAAATTTTTGGCTTGCCTTTTACTTTAATTTTTGAGACTTTTCATGATGCTTGTGGTCAGTTCTGACTTTTTTGTGCCCAAGACAGTCTCCCTTTGAAGTTCGCTACTGTCTAGTTTTCTGCACTTTTTTAAAAAGTTGCAAGAAAAGTCATACCATTTGGTGCAAGTCTACAGCTGCCAGTGATCAGGCATAGAAATTAGTTTAGAACTGATGGTGGCTTTCGGAGACCTTTTATTTGCGATTTTTATTTTAAAAGTAGGAAATTCACTAAAGACCATATTCCACATGTATCAATAAGGAAAAACTGCTAAGATACATCTGCAGAAAAGCCAAAAAAAGTCCCATAAAACAGACGGACAAAGCAAGACTTATGATATACACTCACCGGCCACTTTATTAGGTACACCTGTCCAACTGCTCGTTAACACTTCATTTCTAATCAGCCAATCACATGGCGGCAACTCAGTGCATTTAGGCATGTAGACATGGTCAAGACAATCTCCTGCAGTTCAAACCGAGCATCAGTATGGGGAAGAAAGGTGATTTGAGTGCCTTTGAACGTGGCATGGTTGTTGGTGCCAGAAGGGCTGGTCTGAGTATTTCAGAAACTGCTGATCTACTGGGATTTTCACGCAAAACCATCTCTAGGGTTTACAGAGAATGGTCCGAAAAAGAAAAAACATCCAGTGAGCGGCAGTTCTGTGGGCAGAAATGCCTTGTTGATGCCAGAGGTCAAAGGAGAATGGGCAGACTGGTTCGAGCTGATAGAAAGGCAACAGTGACTCAAATCGCCACCCGTTACAACCAAGGTAGACAGAAGAGCATCTCTGAACGCACAGTACGCCGAACTTTGAGGCAGATGGGCTACAGCAGCAGAAGACCACACCGGGTGCCACTCCTTTCAGCTAAGAACAGGAAACTGAGGCTACAATTTGCACAAGCTCATCGAAATTGGACAGTAGAAGATTGGAAAAACGTTGCCTGGTCTGATGAGTTTCGATTTCTGCTGCGACATTCGAATGGTAGGGTCAGAATTTGGCGTCAACAACATAAAAGCATGGATCCATCCTGCCTTGTATCAACGGTTCAGGCTGGTGGTGGTGGTGTCATGGTGTGGGGAATATTTTCTTGGTACTCTTTGGGCCCCTTGGTACCAATTGAGCATCGTTGCAATGCCACAGCCTACCTGAGTATTGTTGCTGACCATGTCCATCCCTTTATGACCACACTGTATCCAACATCTGATGGCTACTTTCAGCAGGATAATGCGCCATATCATAAAGCTGGAATCATCTCAGACTGGTTTCTTGAACATGACAATGAGTTCACTGTACTCAAATGGCCTCCACAGTCACCAGATCTCAATCCAATAGAGCATCTTTGGGATGTGGTGGAACGAGAGATCTGCATCATGGATGTGCAGCCGACAAATCTGCGGCAACTGTGTGATGCTATCATGTCAATATGGCCCAAAATCTCGGAGGAATGCTTCCAGCACCTTGTTGAATCTATGCCACGAAGAATTGGGGCAGTTCTGAAGGCAAAAGGGGGTCCAACAAGTTACTAGCAAGGTGTACCTAATAAAGTGACCGGTGAGTGTATGTGCTCCAAAGAGTGTTGGGGGACAAACAGTCCAGAATTAAATTAGCAAACCTTAAACAATCAGGGGGAGATGGATGATTGGCTATACCGTATATTTGATCTTATTATGTGACTAATTAGATTAAGAAAATTATTAATTGGAAACAATGGCCCATAGCAAAGTGTATAAAACGTAAGTTAAAAAAGATGCTTTACAATATTTTCTTGGTTTTGGAGTTGGAACAATGTAGAAAAGGGAAGGATACAGCAGGATGGTATTGTTGCATGTGATGCATAACATATGGATTAAGGTAAAAAAGAACTGGGGGGTACAAATTTTACTTCACTGTACACCACTGCGGAGGGATTAAAAAAGTTTATGGGTACTTAAGGAGTTCATTTAGTTTCACATCTGATGCATAATGGGAGATGTAAATCTTTTGAGGAGTTGAAAAGGGAGTTTTAAATAGTTGATAAGATGTTCTTCCTATATATATGCAAATCAAACATTTCTTTAGGAGTAACAATTTAGATAAGGTGCTTATACAGGAGATGTAGCAAATATTTTAGGAAGTTTTGTAGAATATATGTAATCTCATGCAGAATATGTCAAAAAGAAATACCCAGTTATTTATTGCAACTACAAAACACCTAAACAAGTTTGTAAGTTTAGTCAAATGAATAAGTCTACATGTTGTCCTAGATGCAATAAAGAAATGATGGATGATATTGAAACGATTTGGTCATTCCAAACTGAGGAGTTATTGGAATGACATCAGAGATTAAATTTAATGTGGATATTCAAAATTATATTAAAGACAATATTCTGGGTATTTGGAAGACATCAAAGGAGAGGCAGTAATTTTGACAAAGTGTTTGAGGACAGTCAGCAGCTGCTTGGCAGTGAAGAGGTGGGGCAGACATCTGCTGCGTCGTGCAGTAGGCAGGCTGTGCATACTGATACCGTTGAGAGCAGTGACAGGGAAATGCAAATTGACGATGATTTAGCCGATTGCACTTGGGAACCGGGTGTTGCAAGGGATTCATCATCGTCGGGTGAAGAGTTTGTCAGCTTGCACGTCAGGCTGCGGAGCAGGGAGCAAGTCGCTACTGTGGCCATGAGTCAGCAGGGTAGCAGCATTGCGAGGACGGGAGCCAAACTGCCGTGAGGTAAAAATCCTGATTTGCAGGTCCAAATAAGCAGTGGCACAGGGGCTAAGCGAGGGAGCGGCGTTAGTAGTTACTCAGTGCAGAGTCTTGGCGGTAAAATCACCATCTCTGCGGTGTGGCAGTTTTTCATTAAGACACCAGAGGAGTTGAGCGTGTGTATATGTAGAATTTGCGGGCAGAAAGTGAAGCGTCGCCAGGAATTTAACGTTGGCACCATGGCCCTGCGTCAACACATGCAGCGTCACCATCCAATGGCCTGGGAGAAACGGGTCTGAGATGTGGTTCATCCTGTCGGCGCAGCAACAGCAGCAGCACTTAGTGGAATACATGCCGTTTCAGCCAGTCAAGGCTCCAGCCACTCGGCTGAAGGGAGATGTTTGTCTTTGACATAATCTCCAGGTCCAGATGCTCCTCACTACGCATGGCACCAGCAGTCGTTGAGTGAAGCGATTACAAAGAGACGACTGTATGCGTCCAGCCATCCTAAGGTGTAGAAGCTGACCGTGCTCCTGTCCAAGTTGTTGGTATTGCAGTCCCTCCCTTCCAAGTCATGGACTCTGCACACTTCAGAGAACTAATGGCTTGTACCGAACCGAGGTGGAGGGATCCAAGCTGAAATTTCTTTTCCAAAAAGGCAGTACCAGCCCTTCACAAATATGTAGAATAGAAGGTGGGACAGTCCTTGAGCTTATGGGTTTCTTCCAAGGTGCATGGCAGCACGGAAGTGTGGAGCTGTAACTACGGTCAGGGCCAGTACATGTCCTTTATGGCCCACTGGGTGAATGTGTTTCCCACCCAGCCACACCAACAACTTGAACTGGAGACTCCTCCACGTTGTCAAACTGCTGCTCCTGCGCCAATGTCCCCCACCTCCTCCTCCGTCTCCAACACCACCTCAGCCTCCACAAGACTAAGTGCTGCTCCATCATACCACATGTGCAGGGCACAGCAGTGTCACGCAGTTCTACCCCTGGTTCGCCTGGGCGAACAAAGTCACACAAGGGAGGAAATCAATGTGTGCCTTTCTCTGCGACAACTGCAAATCAGAACCATGGTGACAGATAATGGGAGGAACATGGCGTCCGCGCTTCACGGAGGAGGGATGGTCCATACACCCTGTATGTTCAATCTGGTTTTCAGCAGGTTCCTCTAGTCTTCCACCCATCTGCAAGACATTCTAAAAATGGCCAGGAAGCTTTTTTTTTTTTTACAAAGCCATTCTTACAAAGCCTAGCACACCCTCCTGGAGTTGCATCAGCAGAACTGCCTCCCCAGCAAAGGTTGATATGCGATGCTTCCACCCCTTGGAATTCCTCTATATGTTAGACCATCTGGATGAACAGAGAAAAGCCATTAATGATTTTTGTTGATGCAAGCAGAAAGGAGTACTCCCCTGTGTATCTTTGATGTCAGCCACTGGCAGCTCATGCGTGACACCTGCCGTTTGCGCAGGCCCTTTGAAGAGGCCATGTTATTTGTTAGTCACCAGGACTGCGGGATTAATAACGTAATTCCACTGCTTCATGTCCTGGAACAGAAGCAGCAAAATCTGTCTGGTTAGGGCACTGGAGAAGTGGCGACTACATCTCTTGGCCACATGAGTGCGGTGGGGGCTGAACTGGATGAGGAGGAGGACATTGGAGCACAAGCGTAGTCTGGTGAAACTAGAGGTTTTTCTACTCAGGTGACAGGAGAGGAGCATCCAGAGGAGGTAGATGATGAGGCAGATGACCCAGAAGCACCGTGGCAGTATACAGTGGAGATGGAGGCCAGGAGTCACTTGCGCAGATGGCCCACAGCATGCTGCTTTGCCTAACTAGTGACAGCGGAATAATCAACATCCAGCATAGGGATGACTTTTGGCTGCTGCCTATGTGCGCCATTGTCCATCCTCTGTCAGGTCTGATTCGGGGACTACTGCCACGGCTGCTGAGGGGAGATTGGGGGGTAGGAGCAGTAGCAGCTCTATCAGCAGAAGCTTAAGTCTGGAGTCCTTAATGAGCAGCTTCCTTCACCTGTCTAGTGAGGAGGGAAGCCGCCACCAGCAGTAGCAGCAGGACATGGAGCAGACCCTGCACCAGTAGGTCTTGGCCAACTTGGATAGCGCTATACCACCCCAGGTAGAGGATCTATTGGACTACTGGGCAGCCAGACTTGATATTTAGCCCCAACTTGCAGAGTTTTCATTAGATAAGCTGTCCATAAGTGGCTGGGGCCATCGTTACCCCAAGGAGAACCCGCTTGTCCACCCGTAATGTGGAGAGGCTGACCTTTTTAAGATGAATCAGGCGTGGATCGGCCAAAATTTCAACACACCAATGCCTTATGCATCAGATTAAATCAGCAATGACGCCTCCCCCAAACATTGAGAAATGAGTCTGGATTCTAACTACCTGCCTCAGCTACTATTCTGATGCTGCCACCCCCCTGATGCCACACATCTGCTGCCAGTAGCTCCTTCTGCCTCCCACCATCTTTACCGGGGACTGGAATTGTCACTCACCTCCACACTCATGTCATTGTACCACTTTCTGACCTGCTGCTGCTGCTGCTGGCACCTCCACGCTCTATAATTGTTCCACTCTGTGGCCTACCATGTTGCTGCCACCTCCAGAATTTGTCATTGTGCCTCTCTTTTTTGTCCTACCATGTTGCTAAAAAAACCCCACAAAAATTGGCGCAAAACAGCCATTACACAGCAAAAAGGTGCAAAAACAATAACGGAAAAAAATTATAAATGACCCGCTGTGTCTAGCTAATTAAAATACTTATTTTGGGTTCATAGAGAACTGGGCAACTATCAACTCTGTTGGCTACAGGCTTTTTGCTAGGGACTGTCTGCACCTAAATGGGGAGGGTGTAGCTGTGCTTGGGGAAAAAATGGTTAGTTGCCGGGGGGGATTTTAAACTAGGATGTGGCGGAAAGAGGGCGACTTTACAGATAGAGAAGACATAGAGGGATAAAACAGTGGGGGAAGGTCAATTAGAGGAGGATAGGATTATCAAACAAAGTAGGGAGGGAATCGAAAATACTGCTAGACCAAAGAAATGCATAGATATAATAGAGAAATGTTTGTAGAAAATGTAGAAAATCTCTCACGGAGTGGACTAAGATAATTTCATACAGGCCAAAGGAATAAGCATGTGGGTAACAATATAAAGAATATATTCTCTTCCTATAAAGGAATAATAAAATATTACTAGGTTATTTGCTATAAGGCTCCAAATATAATGAACGCAGCATAAGAATTGCTAATAAGTCAAATAGATGTGGCCTCAAAACATGGGGAAGTACTCATCATGCGGGACTCTAATGAGCCTGATATAGATTGGGGGGAGGGCATAAGCTTGTAGGTCCTACATAGGCAAATGGTTTTTGGCAATAACAAAAGACAATTACCTGTCATAAGTGGTACAAGATTCAACAAGAGGGGAGGCACTCCTGGATCTTATCTTGACCAATAGATCTGACAGGTTATCGGAATTACAGGTTAAGGGTCACCTAAATAACAGTGACCACAACATCATTCACTTGGAATTATTCTTCAATGTGACTTTCAGAAGAGGGGCAATAGGAACTCTGTACTTTAGAGGGGCAGACTTTCAACAGCTATGGTAGGACATTAAGAACATAAATTGAAATATAAAAGCGCAGAAAATAATTTGGATAACGGATAATAATAATAATAACGGAAACAGGAAAAACCATTGTGCTTGCCTCATACTATAAGGCGGGCAATGAACAAGAAAGATATGTATTTAAGTTACTAAAACATTAAGGTAGCAATCAAGCATAACAGGATTATAAGGAGAAAAATCAATTCTGTAAAAAACAGCAAAAATAGAAACTGAAAGAAAAATTGCCCAAGAAACTTAAAATAATCCCAAATTATATTACAAGCATATAAATAGTAAAAAAAAAAATCAACTAAAAACGGAGAGTGTAGGCCCCCAGAGGAATAACTTGGGAACCATGGTGGAAAGGGGATGAGGAAAGGGTCAATTTATTGGATGTCGCCTTGAATGTCTTTACCTAGGAAAGTCCCATGGGAAATGACGTGATGAGGAATAATGTAAATCCGCCATTAGATGTAAGCTGCTTAACCGAAGAAGAAGTACAGCACTGCCTCAACAACATTGAAACAGACAAATCACCGGGGCCAGATAGCATACACCCCCGGGAACTGCATGTACCATGATAGACAGGCCATTATTTCTAATATTTGAAGATATCTTCCCTGTGAAAAGGAAAATTCATGTAGGGCATGTACCTTGGAGCAGGACTAGAGGAGAGATCTGGCATAACAATAATAGATATATTTCTTTAGGGCTTCCCTTTTAATATTGTTAAGCCAGATCTCTCTTCTAGTCCTGGCATGAATCCTCCTTTCACTCATATAAATCTATACTTCCTGCTACTTCTACATCCTTTACATACAAATTTTGTTGCATTTTTGATACATTTGTACAGCTGTTCTATTCATATATTATAGCCTACACCCGCCTCTAACACATGCGATCGTAGATTTCTCCGATCGCAGGTGTTAACCCCTAGTGGCATTTAACTGGAATATGTAAAATATATAAAAATCTATATAAATAAGGTATTACGTAGAGATGAGCGAGTATACTCGTCCGAGCTTGATGCTCGTTCGAGTATTAAGGTACTCAAAACGGCTCGTTGCTCGGACTAGTATTTCCCCTGCTCTAGATCGAGCATTTAATTAAAAAAACACAGTGAAGAACAATGAAGAATAGAATAAAAACAGGGAACACAGTGAACACAGGATCATTTAAGTGAAAAACACAGTGAAAAACACAGTGAAGAATAGATTACAGATGTTCAGCACATCTGCTTACTTGTCGGAAGATATGCGCGGAATGGTGCGAACAAAATAGTATGTGAAGAACACATTGAAGAACACGGTGAGCAGGACAGAGACACCAGGGAGCAGCACAGAGACACCGGGGAGCAGCACAGGCAGCGGCAGGCACGGAGACACCAGGGCAGCGGCAGGCACAAAGACACCGGGGCAGCGGCAGGCACGGAGACAGCGGGGCAGCGGCAGGCACGGGGACAGCGGGGGAGCAGCAGGCACGGAGACAGCGGGGCAGCGGCGGGCACGGAGACAGCGAGGCAGCGGCGGGCACGGACACACCGGGGCGGCGGCGGGCACGGACACACCGGGGCGGCGGCGGGCACGGAGACAGCGGGGCAGCGGTGGGCACGGAGACAGCGGGGCAGCGGCGGGCACGGAGACAGCGGGGCAGCGGCGGGCACGGAGTCAGCGGGGCAGCGGCAGGCACGGAGACAGCGGGGCAGCGGGAGGCACGGAGACACCGGGGCAGCTGCAGGCACGGAGACAGCGGGGCAGCGGCAGGCACGGAGACATCGTGGGCAGCGGCAGGCACGGAGACATCGGGGCAGCGGCAGGCACGGAGACATCGGGGCAGCGGCAGGCACGGAGACAGCGGGGCAGCGGCAGGCACGGAGACAGCGGGGCAGCGGCAGGCACGGAGACAGCGGGGCAGCGGCACAGAGACATCGAGAAGGGCAGAGAGATCGGGGAGACTTCAGTGGAAGAAGAGGAGCGGATCCCGGGACAGCGTATCTCCTGACAAGTGAGCAGATGTGCCGAACATCTGCAATCTATTCTTCACTGTGTTTTTCACTGCGTTTTTCACTTAACCCCTTAAGGACGGAGGGTTTTCCGGCTCATTTCTCGCTCTCCAACTTCAAAAATCCATAACTTTTTCATTTTTCCGTGTACAGACCTGTGTGAGGGCTTATTTTGTGCGTAACAAATTTTACTTTCCCGTAATGTTATTTATTTTAACATGCCGTGTACTGCGAAGCTGAAAAAAAATTCCAAATGTGGAAAAATTGAAAAAAAACCGCACGTGCGTCACGTTCTTGTGGGCTCAGTTTTTACGACTTTCACTCTTCGCTCCAAATAACACGCCTACTTTATTCTTTGGTTCGGTGCGATCGCGGTGATACCAAATTTATATAGGTTTTATTGTGTTTTAATACATTTTCAAAAATTAAACGAATGTGTACAAAAAAGAAAAAAAATTTTTTGCCATCTTCTGACGCTAATAACTTTTTCATACTTTGGCGCACGGAAATGTGTGAGGGGTCATTTTTTGCGAAATGAGGCGACGTTTTCATTGGTACCATTTTGAGGTCTGTGCGACATTTTGATCATTTTTTATTTCATTTTTTATGTTATGTAAAAAGGTGTAAAAGTCGCATTTCGGACATTTGGGCGCCATTTCCCGCCTCGGAGGTCACCGCCGGCCGTAACCGTTTTTATATTTTGATAGATCGGGCATTTTGGGACGCGGCGATACCTAATATGTCTGTGATTTTTACTGTTTGTTATGTTTTATATCCGTTCTAGGGAAAGGGGGGTGATTTGAACTTTTAATATTTTATTAATTTTTTTTATTTTTTAAACTTTTTTTTTTCTTTTTTTTTTCACTATTTTTTAGACCATCTAGGGTACAATAACCCTAGATGATCAGATCGCTCCTACCATATACTGCAATACTACAGTATTGCAATATATGGCGTTTTTGCAGGTCTTACATTACAATGAGCCACTGGCTCATTGTAACGAACCTGCATAAACCATGTAGCCTCGTGTCAAGAGAAGACCCGAGGCTACCATGGTAACCGATCGCCGCCCCCCGATGACGTTCGGGGGCGTGGCGATCGAAAAAAAGATGGCGGCGCCCGCGCGCCGCCGTCTTTTAAACGCCGCCCGCGACTTTGCGGGCGGCGTTTAGAGGGTTAATAGCCGCGATCGGTGCTAGCACCGACCGCGGTTATTAGCGGTGGGGGTTTTGTGCAAAATGCAAAAACCCCCACCTCTGTATGAAGAGGACTCAGCCCGTGAGCCCTCTTCATACTTCCCTTATACCTCTGCGCCGTAGAGCTACGGCGCAGAGCGTTAAGGGGTTAAATGATCCTGTGTTCACAGTTTTTATTCTATTCTTCACTGTTCTTCACATCTGCTAACTTGTCGGGAAATAATATATACGCGGAAGAGTGAAGAATAGATTGCAGATGTTTGTATACATCTGCTAACTTATCAGAAGACATTCTTTTTCAATTAAATAACACATTTTATTCCCTAACCATGGTACCTTTGAAAAATGCTCGGGTCTCCCATTGACTTCAATGGGGCTCGTTATTCGAGACGAGCACTCGAGCATCAGGAAAAGTTTGTCTCGAATAACGAGCACCCGAGCATTTTAGTGCTCGCTCATCTCTAGTATCACGTAATCGTAGTGATCTGTAGAATAAAGATAATATAGTATTTTTAGTGTACGATGTACGGCCCCCAAAATATACTAAAAAAAGAAACCCAAAATTGACAATTTTCTTTTCCTCCATAAATTAAAGAGTTAATAAAATCTCATCAAAAAGCTACAGACACACTTAAATGAAGTATTTGTAAAGTGCATCTCATGTCGCAAAAAATAAGCCCTTATATGTCCAAATTGTCAAAAAAATAAAGATTGTATAGCCATTATAAAGTAACAATGAATAATCTGCTCTGAATGGCGCAGCTTCTTTTCGATGCCCTGGCATGTGCCCATACAGCAGGTTACCACCACATATGGGGTATTGTTACAATACAAAATCACTTCTACATGTTAAAGCGTTCCAAAGTTATAACCACTTATAGTGACACAGGGCGGATTTGAAAAAATGGGCCGTGTCAGGAAGGTGAAAAGTGGCTTCGGCTTTAAGGAGTTAAGGACACTTTTAAGCACTTTCTAAATACTCTGCACATCTGTTTTTATTCAGATATGAGTTATTTATGTTATGTGTCTATGCATACACGTTTATGGTTTTATGTTTTCTTATTGTATATACAGAAATAGATATTTTATGCTACGTTTTTTCTATTTGTTTTAATACGGCGAAATCTTCTTGCTGTAAAATACTAATTGTATGTTTTGTACTGTCTTATTTTATGGTTTCCCAGTACTCTTGACCTGATAAGGACGCCTGTTTGGCGTGGAAACATGTAGTCTTTTATGATCTAAGTACTTAAAATAAAAATATTTATTTATTCAAACCACTTGAATTTAATTTTTTTTAACTGGAAGCACACCCATTATCCCTGTTTATTTAAGCTAACGCAATATAGTGTATAGGTTGGACTTCATGGACTGATGTCTTTTTCTAACCTTTTTTACTATGATACTATGAATTTACTTATGTAGCTGACAATTAAACCCATTTAACAATGGGTAAAATAAAACAGAGATAAAATAATAAAGCACAATTAGGAAACAAACATTGTGGTGCATAGGGACTTGTGTGTTTTTTTTTTTTTACAAAGAACAGAATAGGATAAAGGGAAACAGACATGCATCTCCTGCCTTTGCAGATAATTTATGTGGTTTTATGCAACATGCTTGTTCTTGTAGCAATGGGGTTTGTTTTAGCCTCGTCAAGAACTGAAGAAAAAGATACATCTTATGATTTCTTTTTACAAGTTTCAGTATTTATCAAGTTACCACTCAACTTTACCATGTTGAGATAACTTTCATAAGAAACAAGGAAAGGCTTGTCATTTCTATTCACACAAAATCACATAATGAGATGTAATATCAAACTGTAATCTCTGAAGCACCTCTATAATTGTAAGACTTAAATATGTCGGCATTCTCTGTCCTGTTATAAAGGCACTGGTAATGTGGTCCCCAAAGCAAATAGAGGATTTATGTATTCCCTCATATAGTAATCTTTTTTTTCTTCAATTAATTTATTTACTATGCGCAAACAGGAAACACAGCAAATAAGCAGTCAAAATATATAAACTGTATATATCCGTGGTCACTGCATGCGCATGCTCTGCGCATGGGAGGTGTGCCCATTATTCTTCAGTCCCAGTCTTGGGTAATCGGGAAAGAGAAGCGGACAATAGGGCTGACTAGAAAGCAAATATCTGTACCCAAAATACCTGTATAAACAGGGGGTTTTATCCATTCAATACAGCCATACAGGAAGGAGGTAGAGATGCTATAACTTGACTGACAGTAGATTGTAAATTTCATAGATAGTAGGGCTGAGAATTCCAATCAGTGAATAGGCTGCAAAGAAGGTCAGAAATTTCCTTATTATAGTATCGTAGTATATAAGGCCAGAAAAAGTCCATCAAGTCCAACCTTTAAGAATTAAATAAATGTTTTATCCCCATAACCTGTGATATTTTTTCTCTCCAGGAAGTCATCCAGGCCTCTCTTGAACACGTACACAGAGTCCGAGATGACAACCTCCTGCGGCAGAGAGTTCCATAGTCTCACTACTTTTACAGTAAAGAACCTTTGTCTATGTTGATGGTAGAATTGCCTCTCCTCTAGGTGTAGAGGATGCCCCCTTGTCCTGGTCACAGGCCTAGGTATAAAAATATTTTTGGAGAGATCCTTGTCCTCTCCGTTCAGGTATTTGTACATTGTAATGAGGACTCCCCTCAGTCGTCTTTTTTCTAAACTGAATAATCTCAAATTTTGTAATCTGTCTGTGTATTCTAGTTCCCCCATTCCCCTAATTATCTTGGTTGCTCTCCTCTGCACCCGTTCCAGCTCTACTATGTCCTTTTTATACACTGGTGCCCAAAACTGTACACAATATTCCATGTGTGGTCTGATTTGTATTAGGGCAAAACTATGTCTTTATCATGAGGATCTATTCCTCTCTTGATACCTCCCATAATTTTATTTGCTTTAGCAGCAGCCGCCTGGCTCTGAACACTAAAATTCAGTTTACCATCCACCAATACTCCCAAGTCCTTTTCAGTTCTAGTTTTACCAAGTAATTGACTGTTTAGAACATAATTATACTTTTTTTTCTATGGCCCAAGTGCATAACTTTACATTTATCTACATTAAACCTCATCAAACCATTTCTCTGCCCACTCCTCAGGCTTCCACAAATCCCTCTGTAATGCTATACTATCGACCTCAGTATTTATTACTTTACACAGCTTAGTATCATCTGCAAATATTGAAACTTGAATGTGTAAACCCACTACAAGGTCATTAATATAAATATTAAAAAGAAGTGGCCCCAATACTGACCCCTGTGGCACTCCACTGGTAATTTCAACCCAATCTGAGAATGTGTCATTAATGACGACCCTCTGTTTTCTATCACTTCGCCATTTACTTACCTAAATACACAGATTTTCCCCTAGCCCCAGCAGTCTCATTTTATATACCATCCTTTTATGCGGCACGGTGTCAAATGCCTTTGAAAAGTCCACATATACAACATCCACTGCATCCCCCAGATCCAGTCTGGAACTTACTTCCTTGAAGAAACCAATCAGATTAATCTGACAGGACCGATCTCTCATAAACCCTGAAGCGGGGTTTTAAGGGTATGTACAGTGAGATACTCCAGGATAGCATCTCTAACAAACCCCTCAAATATTTTCCCCACCACAGAAGTAAATTTTCTCTACTAAAAGTATATTCAAATTTGACCATAATTGAGAGACAGATAATGAGTGTATGGTAGGGAAAGGGGGATTATGTCATAGAGGCAGGTAATTGTAGAAAGAAATGGTTTGAGATGCATATAAGACTGCCAATACTAAAGTTTTGAGGAAGTTCAATCCAGATCACTCTTCTAGAAAACTTATAAAACTATGGCCATTACCTGAGCTGCCAAAAAGTGGTCAGCTAGGGAGAGGTATGTAAATTTCCAAAGCGGCATGCTAAATCTAAGGCCTCTTTCACACTTGTGTTGCAGATCACTTCAGTGTCTGATCAGGTTGCAGTCAGGGTTTGGTCAGCGTTCAGTCAGTGAAAAACTGACTTTTTTCATCAGCTTTTAAACAGTTTTCAGTCAGAGTTTGTTCAGTGTCTCAGTTTTTCACAAGCTCAGATAACGCACATGAAAAGGACTCAGGACTGTATTCTATCTTTTCTATGGCAATTGATCAGTGTACCGTATTGTACTTGCATGTGTAATAATATATGTGTAAGAATAATGTGTAATAATGAGTGCAATGCGTTTTTAATGCATCTCCGTAGACTTGTATGGTGCGTTTTTTACACGCATGACTTGTAAAAGTAAAGCATGCTGAGATTTAAACATGCTTTAAAAAAGCATGTGCGTTAAAAAAGTGTGTTTATGAAAAAAAAAGTCTGAATAACCCATTGATTACAATGGGTTATTCAGACTACAATGCAAGTTCTGTGCATCAAAAGCATGCGCAAAAAACATGCGTGAAAAACGCAAGTGTGAAAGGGGCCTATGATTGGAACTTGATAAGCCCAGAAAAAGTGACCAGCATGAAGACTAAAGAGCAGAATAAGGATATCAATACTTTAGTAGCAACACTTTTGCTGTATCACCATCTTAACAAAATTTAATATACCTGTAAACAAAAAGTGGAGCTTGGCCCAAAGTTTAGGTTTATCTTTGATCAGATTCAGGAGAAGGGTGATGTTAGCTGAAACATTGACATGGTTCAGGACTTATACAAACCTCCAGGTATATATTTTTGGTTGCCATCTGTAAGCCACGTAGGGGCAACGGTGGGGCAGGGTTTGGATCATGAGAAAGTATGGACCAGTCCACCCAAAGCCCAGATTACCTAGAAAAGGTATTATTTATGTTAAGAGCAAGGTATGCATGTGGGATGAGCAATTCATAGTTAAAAAGTGTTCATGGAACACAAAGAGGCCAATGCCTTTAGTGCATTATGAGCCCTCCCCAATTGTAAACTGCCTGGTATATACTTTGTTTGGTCTGGGGGAATGATAGTAAGGTTTACCTAGTGAAGTCTAACTGCCAGGATTTAAGTCAAAATTGTATAGTCTACTTTGACTAAGAAAACAGGTTTAAAAGGTGGAACTGGGCTGGGGGGGGATAAATTGGGCCTACACTTGGGGTTCTTATATACTCACCCTCCGGTGGCCCCGATGTGCAGAGCTGCTCCCCCAATGTCCGCGTGGCTCCTCTTCAGGCTTCCGCGCCCGTCTTTTTTCTTCTGTGACATCGTGCTGGGCGCCGTCAAGTTTTCCACCCGGGCACCGCCTAGTATGATGTCAGCAGCGGCGCGTCATACTATGCGCCTGCCTGCCGGGGAAGAACGATGGCGGCGCCCTGCAGAAGAAAGAAGACGGCGCAGAAGCCTGAAGACGAACTGCGCATCGGGGCCACCGGAGGGTGAGTATATAAGTTTATTATTTTTTTAATGCTGGGCTGGGCTGTATTCTACTGGGGGCAAGCTGTATACTACTGGGGGCAGGCTGTATACTACTGGGGGCAGGCTGTATACTACTGGGGGCAAGCTGGGCTGTCTGTATTCTACTAGGGGCAAGCTGTATACTACTGGGGGCAGGCTGGGGTGGCTTTATACTACTGGGGGCAGGCTGTATACTACTGGGGGAAAGCTGTATACTACTGGGGGCAGGCTGGGGTGGCTGTATACTACTGGGGGCAGGCTGTATACTACTGGGGGCAGGCTGTATACTACTTGGGGCAAGCTGGGCTGGCTGTATACTACTCGGGCAAGCTGGGCTGGCTGTATACTACTGGGGCAAGCTGGGTTGGCTGTATACTACTGGGGGCAGACTGGGCTGGCTGTATACTACTGGGGGCAAGCTTGGCAGGCTGTATACTACTGGGGGCAGGCTGTATACTACTGGGGGCAAGCTGGGCAGGCTGTATACTACTGGGGGCAGGCTGTATACTACTGGGGGCAGGCTGTATACTATAAGGGGCTGGCTATATACTGGGGGGGGGGTCTGTGACCAATGCATTTCCCACCCTCGGCTTATACTCGAGTCGATAGGTTTTCCCAGTTTTTGGTGGTAAAATTAGGGGTCTCGGCTTATACTCGAATATATATGGTAATTATTGTTTATAAAGATGTGTAGGGCCAAGCTAGTTAGCCCTGGGAGGTCAGAAACATAAGGACCCTCAGCTCCCATCATCTGACTCTACAGGTCTTGATAAGCACAGGCATCGCACAGCTGCATAAAGTTGTCACACAATCCACTTCTAGGAGTCAGATTTCTAATGGGGTTTTAGTTGACAACAAGTCCCTACATAACCCAGCCACATTGCACTCAAAGTTTGAGATTAATTGCCCTTTTGGAGATTTGCAGCATCGACTCTTCAATCCCTCTGAAAAATAGGAAAATATGCAAAGTTTTCCAAGATGGGATAAGGAAATCTGTGCCTCTTTTAGCTACCTTGTAGGGCAGCTCCTTTGACATCAAGCATGACCTACAAGAGGTCTCATGACATGATGCAGGATTAAAACCAAATCAGTATATATTCAGTATAACCAGAATAGATATACTGTTTTGGTTTCACTGGTTTGTCATTATGTTATTTCAATGTATTTTTTGCTATTCTATGTATCAACATTTATCATTGCCCTTTAATTATATTATATTTATACAGCAAAGTACGTTATTATCCCGCATCATGACATAAGGCCTCTTGTAGGTCATGCTTGATGTCAAGGGAGCTGCCTTACAAGGTAGCTAAAAGAGGCTCGGTTTTCCTTATCCCATCCTGGAAAATGTTGCATATCTTCCCAGAATCCCCCTAATGGAGCCTTAATTGGCAGTCTCTGTAAGGAGAACTCTTACTTCCTGACCTGTGAAGAATCTAACATCAAGTAAATGCATCAGGGATGTTCATGTGCATGGGGGGTTCTTTATTGACAGGGCAAGTCATGGGACTGCCCTTGTAAGGGGGAGAGTTAGAATGGATTACTTAAGGGCAGTTTATTACCCCAGTTACCCCATTTCCGTCAAACCTAGCCAGAAAACGCCTGAATCACAGTAAGAGCTGACTATAGATACTGGGACAGATTTACTTACCCAGTCCTGCTGCGATCCAGCTGCGTGTCTGTGTGGAGGATTCGGGTCTTCCGGCGATTCATTAAGGTAGTTCCTCCGATGTCCACTAGGTGTCGCTGCTGCGCTGAATTCCGTTGGAGTTCACTGAAGTTCACTGAACCAGGCCGGGTACAGGTAAGTGTGTGTAAAGCGACACATTTTTTTAAAAAAAATACGGTAGTTTCTCCAAATCCGATGTGTTTTCCGACGGCCACGCCCCCCCCAATTTCCGTAACGTGCATGCCGCTGCCGATGCGATCGCATGCGCCAAAATCCCGAGACAATTCAGGGAAAATCAGCGCAAATCGGAAAAATACGGGAAACCCGACGTAAAAACGTGATTCGGGCCCTTAGTAAATGACCCCCACTGTTTTATCAGTCAGTATTATATTGTTTTACTTCTGCTGGGTACTGTTTTGGTAATCAATGTACTTGACAGTTATTCTTGGTGCGGTTTTTAATGTGATTTGATTAAATGCTACATTTTATGAACTAATACTATTCTTAGAGAATATTCTTTGCTTGTATCTCAATCTAGCTATTCACAGTTTTTAAAAAAATATTTTAAGATCTATTTACAAACATTTAGATACAAAATAAAACAGTGAAATGGGATTAATGGTGGAACCATAAAAGCAATATGCAAACTAGTTTTTCCCTCTATCATTCTTAAAGGAAACCTACCACCAAGGATCTACCTACTAAGATAGATCCCATGGCAGGTTCTTCTAATGTCTCGTAGTATAGCCCTTTGTAGGACTAATTCTTTTGTGGCCCAGAAATTTTATACATTTCAATTCCTCCAATATGCCAATTTCCTAAAGAGGCTACTGGGGCGTTGAGTAGCTGGAGCTGAGGCTACACGGCATGTCCACTCCAGTAGCTTCTTCAGCACGCAACTGAGCGCAGGCCACCAGCTGCGCAGTCTCAGCTCTGAAGCCAGAGGTATTGCGCATGTGCAGGACCCAGCATCGCAGACGAGTGCTCGCTGCTCCTTGTAGCTGTACACTGAAGATGCATTGGTAGGCGGAACTCAAGAGGTTACTGGGGCGCAGAGTAGCTGTTGCAGTGTATCCTCAGCTCCTCAGGTCACAAAAGAATTATCCCTAAAAAGGGCTATACTACTAGACAGAGGAACCAATTTGTATATTTTATTTTCCAATAATGTCCAATATATTTTTAAGAATTGCAAAATATACATTGAAATAAAATAATGACAAAAATTTTGTAATGTGGCAAAGTCAATTTAAAAATATAACTAAAATAATTACACAGAATAACATTTATTGTAGGTTAGCCTAGATTTTCTAAATTTTTTATAAATTGGAAAATCATGATAAAGATTTAATATATAGCTCTACCTTTCTAAATGTCATATAGTTACACTTACATTTTCAATCCTTTTAGTTTACTCCAAACAGAACTTATCAGTTGAGTTTTATTCTTCCAGTGACACAGAAGCAATGATCAGTCCATTGGGTGGGTGATATAGCAAGGGCTCAATAACAGGCCATTCTCAGCTGCTCCTTGTCCCAAATAATTAGTCTGCTGTATGAGCTATCTCTAGTGGCTTTGCCTGTGAGAGACATATGACATAACAGACTTCAGAGGGATTTTTCAGAAGGCTCTTATGGAGTCTGAATGCCTTTTAATTAACCACTTAGGTATCTTCATTCACACTACTGCTTGGCCCTCTGCAAATGGTAGTGACTACACTGTGGATTTAAACAGCATAGAAGCATTCTATCAAAAGATCCTGTAAATGAAGGCTGGTGTAAATTATTTTTAATGATTCCCTTCTGGCCCATCATTATGTTTGTAGTTACACACAGGCACATCAGAGATAGCTCATCTTCCATAAGGTCAGCTGCAGGACCACCATAACTAGCTGCAGTCAGTAAATGGCTTATTAATTAGTGAAGTGATTTTACATTGCTAAGAGCTCTGATGTATGGAGCAAGAATTGTAATTGTGTAGGATTGAAATAATAAGCCATCTCAGGGCTCCTTATGCAAATTACTGAATTATAAAATCATTACCTATCTAAACACAGAGTTTTAATAAGAATTACAATGATGAATTTTATGATAATTGACACTGAAGACTAATCGCTCAGTTTTCTATTATTGTGATGATTTAACTGTATTTTTAATTAAATGTTCTTTAAAATGCAGAGAAATGCTTAACAATTCTGCTCCATTCTTTTAGTTCACATCAGGTTATTCTCTTTGGTCATAATGAATCTCTCCTTCTTAGTAATAGATATTTGACATAATGTATCACTTGTAGACTAAGATGTTTAATCATTTTTTTTTCAATTATGATTTTGATGGCGATGTATTGTCAACTGTGAGACACAGCATAGCAAGTTTCACTGGTCTGACTTCCATGACAAAAATAGGCTCAAAGTAAAATGAAAATCTAGGGCAAATTTTGAATACTTAAAGTTTTCTTATTTTTTCTAGAATTTTGAATAATTTTTTTTCCCGATGTTATATGTTCATGCAGAGCAATGTATTTCCACGGTATAAAATACATTGTTATTTTTTACAAAAGTTATTTTATCACAAGCTCACGTAAACAATACAACTTTAGGCTACATTCACACGATGTATGCCCGCTGTATCGTAGTACGGCGGGCATACATCGGCGCTGCGGAGAGGAGCAGGGGATGAGCACTGCTCACCCCCGCCCCTCTCCATAGGGAGATACAGCGCACGGCGCCGTATCACGGGAAAAGATAGGACATGTCCTATCTTTTCTCGGGCTACGGAGCGGTACGGTGCCGCACGTGTGCTGCACCGTACCGTTCCCGTACAGGGCCGTGAGCCCATAGGAGTGTATGGGGGACGTATATCGGCCGTATATACGTCGGCTGTATATACGTCCCCCATACATGTGTGTGAATGTAGCCTTAAATTTGTTTATATTATAAATGTTATTACTATTTATAATCTATTTGCTTTTTTAAAATACCTTTTTATAAATACTTGACTGATAAAAATATGGACTACAAAGATAATTTTTAGAGTTTTTACGAAGAAGCAAATATGTGCTGTGCTTATGCATGACATCTTTGCAAATCACCTCCTTAATAAGGCAAATGATTAAGTATCACAAATAATTTTTAAGAGGCGCCTTAATAAACTCATGTGAGCAGATACTCATGTAACCTATACAAAAGCAGCCTGTTTTCAAGCGAAAGAGTCTACAGAGGATGGATTTCTATGTTGATATTTAAAAGTAGTCTCTCACTTGTATTAGATTTCTCCAGTGAACACAATTCAGACATAACAACCATTGGGATATGGACCCCCTATGTGACTGTGCCCAAGTGACCCTTGTTGCAGTGATCAGTTAAGTTTGAATTCAATTCAAAGTACAGGTAGCATGTCATAACAGGTAGCATGTTGCCTCTCTGTAGTTAAGCAAAGTCCAAGGTACAAGCTGGAGGTCAGACTAGGCAAGTCCAATCATGGTCAGGTCAAGCATCAGACACCCGCAGAATTCACACCTTTGCAAAGGATTCTAGTGGGTAAAGACGTCTTTTATTATTAGGGATGTTGGAAAGTTTTAATATCGGAACACAAGTATTAAGGTAACTTGTTTCATACATGTATTTAGGGAACCTGCTCACTAAATGTGTACTTTTTCATACAATTTCCATTTATATTGAAGCTTTTTTGTTTTAAAGGTTTTTGTCTGACTTTGCACATTCTTTTCACTGAAAACTGCTTGCACATATTTTTATTAAGCGTTTACAAAACATTTGTGTCCCGACTGCACTATTCCTGACATGGCACAAAATTCTGCACTCAATAGGGCATCAGACGTTATGACAAATTTATCATTCATTGTCTGACAGAATTGTGTTGCACTGTATATTTTAACCCCTTAATGAACTGGCCCTTTTTTCACTCCCCACCTTCAAAAATCTATAACTTTTTTATTTTTACATGAAAACAGCTCTGTAGGGGACTGTTTCTGCAAATTGCACTTCATTGAGATTGTATTTAACATGCCATGGCATGCACTAGGAGGCGGGAAAATAAATTCCAAATGCAGTGAAAATGGTGAAAAAACGCATTTGCGCCATTTTATTATGGGTTTGGATTTTATGGCTTACATTGTGCACCCATGACATATCTATTTTGATCTTTGGGTCGGTACGATTACGGGGATGCCATATTTGTACAGGTTTTAAAATGTTTTCATACATTTACAAAAATTAAATGTACAATGTACAAAAAAATTTGGAGGGATTTTGCCATATTCTAGCGCTATTAACTTTTAATACTTTGGTTTACGTAGCTGTGGGTGATGTCATATTTTGAGACTTTTGATTACATTTCAATGCTACCATTTTTCAGACTGTATGACCCTTTCATCACTTTTTATTGAATTTTTTTATATTTTTCTAGAAGGCAAAAAGTGCCATTTTCAACTTCAGGCGCTATTTTCCATTACAGAGTTAAATGCAGTGAAAAAACGTTATTATATTTTGATAGATCAGGCATTTTCGGATGAGGCAATATCTAATGTGTTTAAGATTTTCATTGTATATTTAGATTTATATCAGTTCTGAGGAAAGGGGAGTGATTTGAATTTTTAGATTTTTCATTATAATTATTTTTAACTTTTATTTTTACTTTTACTATTTTTCAGGGTACTTTAATACTAGGTTGTCTGATTTATCCTACCATTTACTGCCATACTACAGTATGGCAATATATGGGGATTTTCCTTCTCGTTCATTACAATATGCAAATCGCACATTGTAATGAATGGGTTAAAACGAAGAATCGGAATCGGAAAAGCCGAGACTGTCATGGAGACCAATCGACGCTCCCCAATGATGTAACGGGAAGTGAAGATCGTTACCAAGATGGCGGCGCCCATCTTTTTGAAGCCACCGGCAGCTTTACCGACTGCGATAGGCGGGATGCTGAGCCAGTGAGCCCACTAGTTGCACACAGAGTTCTGTGATATGTTATAGGGGTACTTCCTCCCACTGTGTGCCTCCCACTGTGTGCTGCTGCCATGAGATTACAGCAGGCAGAGGGAGCAGCAAGTGTGGAGGGGAGACATGCCCCTGCACAGTACAAAAGCTTGTGAAGTAAGAGCATGGAAGTGCTCTGGTAATGCCCTTCAGAGCCTCTATGCTTTATAATTTTAAAAGTTGATTTTAAAAGGAAGGATAACAAATATAACAAGATTACCAACCACAGTTACAGTGCTTGAATTTATGAGTAAGTGTCCCTAGTTTATTGTGCTTGATTTTCATGAAAGATTTCCTTTAAGTCAGTTGAAAGAATTCTTGTAGAAGCCATAATAAAACCTACAATAATATCCAAATGGTACATTTTTGGCAGTTATGAAAGAGTATTTCATAACACATTACATTCATCAATCTGAATAAAAGGTAAAATTATCTTACTTAACAGTTGAGTCTGAAGTTTGTTAAAACAGCAACTGGAAAATATATACATTTTCCATATGTGGAAAATATATACATTTTACTTTATATAGTTTGAAGTTAATTTGAGCTCTAAGACTTTTAATTCATGTTATTAATAGAATACTCACCCTTTCGATAATATATTTGAGCTTAAACAGAGACTGCCTTGCTTATTGATAAAGCGACATGGTTGAATATGTGACTATATATAGCAGTTAGTTAATTTTAGGAGTAAACTAAGCATAAATGATAAAAAACAAAATCCAGCACTTTTCTTTATTGCTAATCCATTTAAAAAGCCATAGGGTAGATTAATCAAACAGTTTATGATAGAATTCTGATTACACATTTTTGAAGGTTTTAAGACATTTATTAATAAGTACCTTATATACTCAAGTATAAGCCTAGTTTTTCAGCACAAAAATGTGCTGAATACCCAAACTCGGCTTATACTCGAGTAAAGAAAATATAGGTTTTACCAGGTTTTTGTGGTAAAATTAGGGGCCTCGGCTTATACTCGAGTATATACGGTATTTAGACACTATTAGGACCAGGAAGAAAAAAGCCGTAGCCCAATAAAGAGGTGTTATTCAGTGGAGAATTTCCATGCACAAAAATGATAATAATGCTCCATAATGTTGTTGCAGTTTTCTGGCATAAACTAAACCAACTACTAATAGGAAGTGCAAAGTTAGACTAGACAATCTTAACCCTTTACCAATGTGTGACTTATCTATACATCACACGTTGGCTGCGGGTGTAGGGAGAGGGTTCAGGGGCTAAACGGTCTCCATACAAGGTGGGTGTTTGCTCCATTTCGCAGCCACTAGTAACACCCACGGTCAGGTGTTAACTCTGTAAATGCCATCCTGACAGCCTGTGGGTGCTGCCATATTGGATTTTAGCGCTGCTCCCCGCAAAGTCATCAGGGGGTGGCGATTGGTTACTATGACAACCTGGGTCATAAAAAGAATTTTTGATTTGCAATTTGCACATCATAATAAATGATGTGTAAATTCCTATATACTACCATTACTACTGTAGTATGGCAATATATTGTAGGATCAATTAGACAACCTGGGGTTAAAGCACCCTAGGGGGTCTGAAAAATAGCAAAAAAAGAATGTAAAAAAAAACCCTAAAAATTCAAATCAACCCCCTTTTACTAGAACTATAAATAAACAGTAAAAATCCAAGGAACCACATCATCTCAAAATGGTTTTTCCTTTAACCACATAATGGAAAATAGCGGCCAAAGTAAAAAAACTACTTTTTTGCCATTTTAAAAAATATTAAAAATATAATAAAAAGGGGATCAAAAAATGGTAGCATTGAAAATGTCATCTAAAGTTGCAAAAAATGACATTACCTACAGTTCTGTACACCAAAAAATGAAAAAGTTATTAGTTCCATAAATAAATAACTTTTTTTGTATATAGGAGGTTTTAATTTTTGTAAATTAAAACTGTAAATGATTGTACCGGCCCAAAAATTAAAGTATACATTTGGGGGACACAGTGAAAGACGTAAATTCCAAGCCCACAAGAAAACGGCACAAATGGATTTTTGCATCAATTTCACTACATTTGGAATTTTTTTCCCGCTCTAACAATCATCTATGTCCCTTTGACGTACACCACAATACAACGTCATTGGGTCATCTTAGATGTCACCAGCCAGGAACATTATCATAAAAAGCAAACTGGGGGAACCACTACATCATCCCATAAATGTTTGACCATTTCATAACTGCATCAACACCCAGGAAGTTTGGAAAGGCCTGACAGACATATTGCGACTAAAATATTAGCTGAAAAGCCACGAGGTCATAGAAACGTGTCTCCAAGTATTATAATGAGAGATGGGCGAATCGATTCTAACAAAGTGGAATTTGTTTAGAATTTCAGGAAAACTTTGGTTATGCACAAATTCGAAATTAACGTGTTTCATGGGAGCAATTTTTTCCCCCCTTTATTAGCAAAATGGCCACAAGCACAATGTGTTACGTGGGGCAGAGAACTCTGGGAAGAAGTAAGGAACACCCACGATGTGCAGACATGTAAGCCAATCAGGGGTTGCAATTCTTTTTTGTTGCTAAAGTTGATATCAAGAAATCCACGTCAAATCCACATAGTTGCTGGAATGATTTTTTCTCAAAGTCCAGGGTGTCAGTTTTTGGGGTTCTTTATTCCCCAGATTTCAATTCTTTTTTGTTCTTAAAGTTGACATCAAGAAATCCATGTAAAATAAACATATTTGATTAACCATTATGTCAGACAGAGAGGTGGCAAATGGAGCAGGCAGAGGTCGCAGCACGGTAAGAGGACATTGCAGCAGGGGTGACTCTGAGGCCAGAACTGCCGGTGTCATCAAGCGGCAATGTATTGATGAACAACCCAAAGGTTCTCGATTGGTTGGTTGTAAAGAGGTGTCGGACGATGGGGAGACATGGTTGTCAGACAGTGGTGAAGTTGTTGTCAGGGCAGGAAATCCAAGGGGGGGAACAGACTGAGGGATCGGAGGATGATGAGGTGACAGACCCAAGCTGGGTTGATAGGCCGGGTGAAGAAATTGCTTCTGAGATGCTTGCGAGTCCTATACCAGAACAGGTTGGAAGGAGTGTGACAGGCTACATTTTTGGGTGTTTTACCGGCTGTGATTTTCTGGTGTTTTATATGGGTCACTCATTTTGACAATGGATGCAAAGCTGTATGACTGAGTGCGCGTCCCCCCCCAAATGCCTCCACAAGTCATCTCCATGGCAGCCTCCACACGTCATCTCGATAGCTGCCTCCACACGTCGTCTCCATAGCAGGCTCCAGACGCCGTCTCCATAGCAGCCTCCACACGCCGTCTCCATAGCTGCCTCCACATGTTGTCTCCATAGCAGCCTCCACATGTCGTTTCCATAGCTGCCACAACACGTTGTCTTCATAGCAGCATCCACATGTCGTCCCCATAGCTGCCTCCAAAAGTCGTCTCCATAGCTGCCTCCACATGTCCCCTAGCAAACGAGCTATGTTCACCAGATACGTTATGGAAATTGGTCACTCTGTCGCCACCATGCTGTGTTATCAACTAAATATACCATCATCCTTTTGTTCACAAAGGAAATCATTTCAGCGCTTCTTGCTCACCTCCTTTGGTTCCCCTCTGCCAACATAACCAGGCCAAATACTGATACGTACAGTGCTACACGTTATCCTCGCCAAAAGGAAATTTTTAAATTGGTTTGAAGCCGGAGTCCATTTGGGGTATGTGCCATGCCACTCTCTAGCCTGCCGCTGCCTCCACATGGCGTCCCCTATAGTGCCAGGGGCAATTATTGGATGTTTTAGATGCTATCTCGCCTCACTCGGTCACTCTGTCATTGCAATGCTGTTGCCCATAATTTTGGCATAATGGTGTGATTAGGCAGCCTCAGAGGCATCCATGCATGCTGCCCCTGCTGTTTCCTGTCCATTTCCGTGGTGTTTCCATCATTTTCTGAGGTTTCCAGGTTTTTGGCCAAGTTTCCCTGTGCAGAGCCTTGGTCCCCTTGAAAAATGCTCGAGTCTCCCATTGACTTCAATGGGGTTTGTTACTCGAATAACAAGCACTCAAGCATTTTAGTGCTTGCTCATCTCTAGAGATAATACATATTCCACATGTGTATATTCGCCATAATATGCAGCAAAAGGAATGTTAAATCCACAGGGGACGCCAAAAATGTTTTGCAGAAAATTGCACTGAGCTTCACACAGAACTCTTCATGCTTCATAAGAATTTGAGTGAGAACGTCATAACATATGTAGGGGTTCAGCTCAAATGTGGGGGTCAGCAATGACAAAGCTCTCATAGACAGCAGGATTCAAGTTTAAACTGTGCATTTATTCCAGAAAAACAGCAGTATCAAACTAAACATCAAACAAAATCCTTGCCTGTCCGGCTCTAACTATACACTTGGCGGTCCTCACTAGCCACTGGAGGGCTTCTCCCTGCCCGCATGGAAAATACTTTCAGCAACCCTGTGTCACTCACTTGTGGCTCTCACACAGTCCAGCTTCTGTGTCTCCAGGTAGAGAGCCCCTTCTGACTGCTCCACACCCTTCTTTAAGGGGTTGCACACCTGGTGCATTGTTAGACCCATTACAATGTGGAAGCTTTGGTCTGGAGCACTAATCACACTTCTGTCTCCAATCCAGCAGTTAGAGTCCTATACCAGGTCTTCCAAGAGACCAACACATGTAAAACAGCTTCCAGTGTGACCTAATTGTGGTCGCTGTAATACACATAAATGACGATTTTCTCTCCGATTCAATAGCGACCTTGTCACATAGAGGTGTAAATAATGGAGGATGGTGTGAAAAAAAACTTTATTCCAGAATATGCATGCATTTTTGGTGTTATAAACTCTTTGGCCACTTTATTAGGTACACCTGTCCAACTGCTTGTTAACACTTAATTTCTAATCAGCCAATCACATGGCGGCAACTCAGTGCATTTAGGCATGTAGACATGGTCAAGACAATCTCCTGCAGTTCAAACCGAGCATCAGTATGGGGAAGAAAGGTGATTTGAGTGCCTTTGAACGTGGCATGGTTGTTGGTGCCAGAAGGGCTGGTCTGAGTATTTCAGAAACTGCTGATCTACTGGGATTTTCACGCACAACCATCTCTAGGGTTTACAGAGAATGGTCCGAAAAAGAAAAAACATCCAGTGAGCGGCAGTTCTGTGGGTGGAAATGCCTTGTTGATGCCAGAGGTCAGAGGAGAATGGGCAGACTGGTTCGAGCTGATAGAAAGGCAACAGTGACTCAAATCGCCACCCGTTACAACCAAGGTAGGCAGAAGAGCATCTCTGAACGCACAGTAGGTCGAACTTTGAGGCAGATGGGCTACAGCAGCAGAAGACCACACCGGGTGCCACTCCTTTCAGCTAAGAACAGGAAACTGAGGCTACAATTTGCACAAACTCATCGAAATTGGACAATAGATGGACAATAGAAGATTGGAAAAACGTTGCCTGGTCTGATGAGTCTCGATTTCTGCTGCAACATTCGGATAGTAGAGTCAGAATTTGGCGTCAACAACATGAAAGCATGGATCCATCCTGCCTTGTATCAACGGTTCAGGCTGGTGGTGGTGGTGTCATGGTGTGGGGAATATTTTCTTGGCACTCTTTGGGCCCCTTGGTACCAATTGAGCATCGTTGCAATGCCACAGCCTACCTGAGTATTGTTGCTGACCATGTCCATCCCTTTATGACCACAATGTACCCAACATCTGATGGCTACTTTCAGCAGGATAATGCGCCATGTCATAAAGCTGGAATCATCTCAGACTGGTTTTTTGAACATGACAATGAGTTCACTGTACTCAAATGGCCTCCACAATCACCAGACCTCAATCCAATAGAGCATCTTTGGGATGTGGTGGAACGGGAGATTCGCATCATGGATGTGCAGCCGACAAATCTGCGGCAACTGTGTGATGCCATCATGTCAATATGGATCAAAATCTCTGAGGAATGCTTCCAGCACCTTGTTGAATCTATGCCACGAAGAATTGAGGCAGTTCTGAAAGCAAAAGGGGGTCCAACCCGTTACTAGCATGGTGTACCTAATAAAGTAGCCGGTGAGTGTATAATATGTATAGTCTCGGGCAAAGTGGATGACTATGGCAATGTTTTTTGTAATCTAGCGGGTGTTTTTTTTTTATTGGGAAATGTGAATGTATTTTTATGAATATTTATTAATATTGTGTGTGTGTGTGTGTTTTTACTTTATATGAGGTCACAAAAGACCTCAGGGGACATTTTCACAATTTTTTTTTCTATTTTTTCACTATTTTTTCCCCTGTAACTGAGGCATCTAGAACAGCATCACAGTGCGATGCTGTGAGGAGCCGAGGAGGGAGAAGCAGTACAGGCAGTTCCCGGGTTACGTACAAGATAGGGTCCAGAGGTTTGTTCTTAAGTTGTATTTGTATGTAAGTTGAAACTGTATATTTTATAATTGCAGATCCAGACAAAAAAAAATTTGGCCCCAGTGACAATTGGAGTTTAAACATTTTTTGCTGTAATGGGATCAAGGATTATCAATAAAGCTTCATTTCAGACACCTTACAGCTGATTATTGTAATCTGGGACTATAGTAAAGCATTCAGAAAGCTTCACCAGAGGCCAGAGGGGTCTGTCTGTAACTATGGGTTGTCTGTAAGTCTGGTGTCCTTAAGTAGGGGACTGCCTGTAATGAACCACATCCCCCTTCTCCCTAGGGTCTATCGTGGGAGCAGACTCCAGACCTGCGTCCACTGATGTCTAAAGTCAGTGGGCGGTCCACATGGAGTTAACAGAGAAGATACATGTTTAGTTCTATCATGTTTTCTCCCATAGACTCATATAGGACTGTTATGAATCTCATTTTGGGTCACTTACTTAAGTTTGATTCTTTATAATACTGCAACTTGTTAAGGAGATTCAAGGACATGTATTTTGCATTAGAGATTATTACCATTAATGTATTGTGTTCTTATTCCTTTGATCTAACATTTAGTGTAAATTGTCTACAGTTTGCTAAAGGTCTTAGCCTTACTCTTCTATGTCCGCTCTGCTTTTCTATTATAATATTCAAACTATGAGATTGAACCTTTTGTAATTTTATATGCTTGACCTCCAGTTTAACATTCTTTAACAGATGTAAAAAATGAGAACAGATTTCTTCAGATGGAGAAGCAAATGTGATGAATATTAAGACATAACTTTTAATCGTAAAAGTAAAAAACATTGGATCCTAAAATCTGAATGACGCCGCACAGCATATAACAGTTAATAAGGACAAGTGTATATATCACTGATAGGACACACGTCTTTTTATGTACACGTAATTAGTGCATGTATACTCCTATACAAATCATTAGCCGATGGCATAATCATGTAACATCTTATAGTCAATAACACAACCGGCTACAGCACATAGAGAGGAGGAAAAGTTTGAAACAATCTCACCCAGTCCAGTAGTGCACTTGGTTCAAGTTCAGATGGTGCGATGGGATAACAGGGAGCCTATGGTCCAGATGTAGCAGCTATCCCTGAGCTCTCTCACCTATCGCCCAGAAAAATTGACTCCCGCCCTAACAAGGGCGGTCCCACACTTGCCCTATTGGTAATGCTGTCCCTAGATGTCCAAAGGGTCCAGAAAAATATATCCCATCCCAACGCGTTTCCCCCCACTTCCTTAGGGGTTCATCAGGGGATGCAGGGAGAGTAGGCAGGCAAGGAATGAAGGTTTCCAATGCCTGTGTTGCAAAAGCGCTCCCTCTTGGTCCTAGGGGGAGCTATAAAGGAGTGGCAGTGGCCGTTCCTGCTAGTGACCCGGCCGGATATTAGGCGTGCGGGTCTTGATCCTGGCGTGCACAATTAGCCACCGCGCATGCGCCATTCAAATAGCGGACTTCCTGGATAAGTCCCCGCCCCTCTATGATGCGCTTTGACGCTGCGGCCGTGTCTCTCACCAGAGGAGTGGGTAGGTGTGTTCAACTACGGGGCGGGCATGTAAGGATTTCCCTATGCAGCAGGCGACAGAACATCTTTAACCCGCTACTGCCCGCATTTGCAAGTATCGCTCCCGTAGAATAAGAAAAGTACAAAACGGAGTTCATTAAGGGGGGACAATGTACTAGGGAAATAAAAGACAAAAACATATGCAGAAAAGGTACCAACAGAGCAAAAGTAGGTATATATAGTTATTTGGAGGAGGGCGCAAAATTATAAAAAAATTTCTTCAGACATCAAAAGCAGAGAGTAGTACTAGTTTGTCAAAGCACATTTTCAAGTGTGTTGATTTACAAGAATTCTAACTTGTAGGTAAAATAAAAACTTGATGAAGAAATATGTTTCGATTCAGCTAAGGCATATAGTATTGCACAGACATAATGCATTAATGAATTTTGATCAGACATTTAACAGATCAGTGTTAGATAAGCACTATGCATTCATTCATTATTCATTTATATTACTGAATGTGTTTTTATAGAATAGATGTAATATATTCTGGGACCTTTCCAGGCTCCTACAGAATGACACTTGTATGCTGCAATTACACTGTGAATGCAATGTAATTCATTTTTAAATGTGGCAATCAAGTGTCTTCCCCTGCAGACACCAACCTCTTTGCCAGTCATGTGCAACCACAAATTAAAAACAAAAGCAGAACACCACAGGGCAGCACCTTGAGTAATATAATCAGAACAACAGAAGATGAAGACCTCCTCCAACTTTCAAAAAGTTGGTCAACTATTAGCTACTTGGGAATATGTGTGAGAGAACACAATACATTTTCTGTATGTTTTCTCCATCTTGTCTCTGCATCTCCAATATTAATGTGCAAGCTACATCTTTGTATAGACCCTTCCCTGTGTATTCCAAAGCTGTCTCAGAGGATGCACCCTCTTCAATGAAAGAAATGTGGATTGCCACACCTTGCCCCCTTGTCCAGCTTCCCAGTCAGTGAAAGTTCTAGCTTTAGGCCTTCACCGCATAATTCGTTGATACTCACTTTATGATCTATGGCGGGTGAACAATCCAACAACTAAAGAATTCACATATTACTCTCCTCCACACAGAATACGTACATAAAGTGACTTTTTGGGGGGGGAACTATCCAGTTTTACGTGCTTTAGTAGATGCAACAGAGGGACATATAACATGGTCAGACCATGCGCCGATCCATTTAGACCTACGAACTAGGTCCCCCCACCGGTGCTTTACACACTCAGCACCCTCTGCCCTAATCCTATGGGAGGCGCATAAAGTGGTTTTTAGGGGAGAAGCTATATCTCTCGCCACTAAGCTGAAGAAGGATAGAATACTCCCCTACTCCAGATATAAACAAAACCTTAGACTGGCCGAAAGAGAAATGGTAACACATCTGACCCCCTCCTTACTTAGACAAGAACTGACTCTTCCATTTTTACTACTCAGCCCTTTACTCCCTTCCCTCGCCTATACCCACCTACCTGGAACGAAACGCTGGCCCATTGGCCCATTTAAACCAAGAAATAACAATTGCAGAGGTTTAGGATACGGTGAAAGCTTACCAGGAAATAAGGTCCCAGGCCCTGGTGGCTATACCTATCTTTATTATAAAACTTTTTTCACCTTCTTGGCACCCCACATGGTCACATTATTAATACATTTCTTCAAGGTGAACCAGTTCCTCAGACAATACTTTTCTCCTATATTGAAGTTATCCACAAGCCAGTTATCCCCAAGTAAATGTGCCCCATAGTCTCTAGGACATCCTTGCCTGCCTATAATAGGTAAACAGAGATTGAAAAACTTTGGTTGGCCCCGGTACACCCCAGTTCACTAATCTGTGGTCCACAGACGGAGATTTGTTTTTCTTTAGCAACACACAGATACACACTTTCCCCCTTTTTGTACATCCCACACATACCCCAAAGCCTTAGAGCGGACTTTGTAAATTTTTGGAAACCAATTACATATTTCAAATTAAAGACCTGGCCCATCCTACGACCAAACACCTACTCACTGTCACTGACCTTTGCGCATCATCTGATCAATTTATTCGAGCTTCCGATACCTATTCTCAGACTTATCAATTTTGTCTCAGAACCCTGGGGTCTGTAACAAAACCGTCCCTAACAGCGATTGAACAGATTAGTCTCAAAAACTCCACTTCAGACTTATAAACCTTGCTTATGGCAAAAATGAACCCAGAGCCAGTTCGACACATGTATATGCTTAAATGGGAGGAATGGTTGGGTAGAGCATTAAGTGGAAGATAATTTGGGAAAACGCACCCAACTTTATCAGTGCTTTACAATGAGAATCAATACAGAATCTTGATGCAGTGGTATCATACACCTGCGCTTCTTCATAAATTTAATCCGCTTATTCCTTATATATGTTGGAGATGTGACATGCCTTGGGCATCTTTATTTCATACATTCTGGGACTGTATGCTTAATCAAACTTTCTGGAATGAGGCACACATAGTGCTACAAAAAGTCCTAGTCACTACATTGGAGAAGGATCTGGTAGTGTTTCTCCCATTGGGATTAGGGAAAACCCAAACTAGATTATTTCTACATATTTAACTCTAATTTCATTATTCTGGAAAAAAGTCGACCCCCCCCCCCTACTCGGATCTATGTACACGTGTGAGGCACATGCGGTCATTGGAATATATGACTGCCTCTGTACATGAAACAACAGACCAGTTGTGTACGATCTAGGCCTCTTGGGATGCTATAGGAGAAAGCCTTCCTTAGTGATATAAACCTCACTTTATTACGGAGACACTTACAAGATACATGGGTAGCTATTAATACACTGTTCTTAATTTGGAATTGTTCATATTTATTTTTCCTTAAATTCTATATGCTGATTTCTAGATGTGAACTTTCTATGCAAAGTAATAACATGCAATAGAAGCCTAAAAGAAGCTAGGGCTATATACAGTCCCTGTTTATTCTTTTTCTTGATAACAACAAGCTCTCACTTGGAACAATATATTGTCTACTTGTCATATATGCTCTGATACTTATTGGGGCTGTTGTTGAAAGAAATGTTTGAGTGATACAAACAGATATGGTATCAGATAAGTATTAACATTGGTTGACAGACAACACATTTTGGGTGCTTACTGCTCCCTTCATCAGGGCCAAAAGATAAGAGTCTATGACATAATGCCAATATAAACATGACATGAGTAAAAATAATGCATGATAATCATAAATTAAATACTACACAAAATATATCACCATACATATAAAAAGAAATAGTAATGCGTTTCATATTTAGATCAATAAATACGTTTTTAAAATTTATGAAATGGTACTTACTATGTTAAATAAAATTTTGCTATAAAAATTAGTATATAAAAAGTAGGTACAAAAAATATAGTAATTAAAAGGAAATAGCAGTACCCACCCTCTTATAGCTTTTTCCTTAATTCACAGTGGGCTACGATGTCATATGGCACAGTAAAAAAATTTCTTGTTATATTGCCTAAAATGAATATATGTTGGTTAGAATTATAGTAGATAAAGTGAAGGGGTGTGCAACAGTGAGTCGTTTTTTTCCCTATGGATGTGAACTGGGAAGGTTGGTTTATACCTTCGTCCTTATAGCTGTGAGCTCGGGAATCAGTTCTGAGAGGGGAGAAAATAAGAGTAATAGTGGAACACAGAGCGTGATGTCTTATAGTGGGACTGAATTGAGTATGAATTAAAGAAAGGACGATGTCTATATATGCTAAAGAATAACGTATGTGTTGTGAGTCGGCACGACCGCTATGTGTGGCGTACTTGCCAGCTTTGCGAGTATTTAAGAATTTTTTCCCTATCTTTATTGCTAGTGTCGGAGTCATTGCTGCAGAGAAAGGAATACAGTACTGGATATCAGGAGAGGTATGTATGATGCAGAGGATTGTCAAATCACCCATAGATGAACGATGTTATAGCTCAGATGTACATATACATCAAATTAAGAAAGACGCTGATGGATGGATCAGGATCATAAAGGAGGAGAGAATAAAGAAAATGAAAAAGGGGAAAATGAAGAAAGGGTAAAAAGGGGAATTCATAATTGTGATAATGAATAGCTAAATGTCAGATCATGGAGAAATGAAGAGAGCACTTTTATAGATGGGAGATGAAAAATGATGCATAAGGAACTGAAACAAGTTCGTACTCGTTCTAGGGACTCATTTAGGCCATATGGACACATCTAGAGATGAGCGAACATGCTCGTCCGAGCTTGATGCTCGGTCGAGCATTAGGGTACTCGAAACTGCTCGTTGCTCGGACGAATACTTTGCCCGCTCGAGAAAATGGCAGCTCCCGCCGTTTTGCTTTTTGGCGGCCAGAAACAGAGCCAATCACAAGCCAGGAGACTCTGCACTCCACCCAGCATGACGTGGTACCCTTACACGTCGATAGCAGTGGTTGGCTGGCCAGATCAGGTGACCCTGGGATAGACTAGCCGCTGGCCGCGCTGCTCGGATCATTCTGTCTCTGGATGCCGCTAGGGAGAGAGCTGCTGCTGGTCAGGGAAAGCGTTAGGGTGTTCTATTAGCTTACTGTTAGGCAGGAGTGATTCTCAAAGAACCCAACAGCCCTTCTTAGGGCTACAATAACGTTCTACTTTTTTTATTTTAATTTGCATCTTTTACCATTTTGTGAGGAATTAGCAGGGGGACTTGCTACCGTTGTGTTTAGCTCTTAGTGGCACACATATCCATAGCAAAGACCGAAGTGGGAAAATTCAGTAGGGGTTGGATTTCTATTAGGCAATAACTCAGTGTCATCTCATCTGGCATAGTAGTGTGCTTCCTTTGATACTTGGCTAGAAAATAGCCATAGGAGAATACAAATAGCTTCTTGAAGCCTACAGTAGCGTTCTATATATTTGATTTCTGGTTGATCTGCTGGTGGCTGTAGTTTCTGCAGTGCATGTACTTGCCAATTCTGAGCAATTTGTAGTGAGACTTGCGACCGCTGTGTTCTGCGCTTAGTGGCGCACATATCCATAGCAAAGGCTGAAGTGGGAAAATTCAGTAGGGGTTGGATTTCTATTAGGCAATAACTCAGTGTCATCTCATCTGGCATAGTAGTGTGCTTCCTTTGATACTTGGCTAGAAAATAGCCATAGGAGAATACAAATAGCTTCTTGAAGCCTACAGTAGCGTTCTATATATTTGATTTCTGGTTGATCTGCTGGTGGCTGTAGTTTCTGCAGTGCATGTACTTGCCAATTCTGAGCAATTTGTAGTGAGACTTGCGACCGCTGTGTTCTGCGCTTAGTGGCGCACATATCCATAGCAAAGGCTGAAGTGGGAAAATTCAGTAGGGGTTGGATTTCTATTAGGCAATAACTCAGTGTCATCTCATCTGGCATAGTAGTGTGCTTCCTTTGATACTTGGCTAGAAAATAGCCATAGGAGAATACAAATAGCTTCTTGAAGCCTACAGTAGCGTTCTATATATTTGATTTCTGGTTGACCTGCTGGTGGCTGTAGTTTCTGCAGTGCATGTACTTGCCAATTCTGAGCAATTTGTAGTGAGACTTGCGACCGCTGTGTTCTGCGCTTAGTGGCGCACATATCCATAGCAAAGGCTGAAGTGGGAAAATTCAGTAGGGGTTGGATTTCTATTAGGCAATAACTCAGTGTCATCTCATCTGGCATAGTAGTGTGCTTCCTTTGATACTTGGCTAGAAAATAGCCATAGGAGAATACAAATAGCTTCTTGAAGCCTACAGTAGCGTTCTATATATTTGATTTCTGGTTGATCTGCTGGTGGCTGTAGTTTCTGCAGTGCATGTACTTGCCAATTCTGAGCAATTTGTAGTGAGACTTGCGACCGCTGTGTTCTGCGCTTAGTGGCGCACATATCCATAGCAAAGGCTGAAGTGGGAAAATTCAGTAGGGGTTGGATTTCTATTAGGCAATAACTCAGTGTCATCTCATCTGGCATAGTAGTGTGCTTCCTTTGATACTTGGCTAGAAAATAGCCATAGGAGAATACAAATAGCTTCTTGAAGCCTACAGTAGCGTTCTATATATTTGATTTCTGGTTGATCTGCTGGTGGCTGTAGTTTCTGCAGTGCATGTACTTGCCAATTCTGAGCAATTTGTAGTGAGACTTGCGACCGCTGTGTTCTGCGCTTAGTGGCGCACATATCCATAGCAAAGGCTGAAGTGGGAAAATTCAGTAGGGGTTGGATTTCTATTAGGCAATAACTCAGTGTCATCTCATCTGGCATAGTAGTGTGCTTCCTTTGATACTTGGCTAGAAAATAGCCATAGGAGAATACAAATAGCTTCTTGAAGCCTACAGTAGCGTTCTATATATTTGATTTCTGGTTGATCTGCTGGTGGCTGTAGTTTCTGCAGTGCATGTACTTGCCAATTCTGAGCAATTTGTAGTGAGACTTGCGACCGCTGTGTTCTGCGCTTAGTGGCGCACATATCCATAGCAAAGGCTGAAGTGGGAAAATTCAGTAGGGGTTGGATTTCTATTAGGCAATAACTCAGTGTCATCTCATCTGGCATAGTAGTGTGCTTCCTTTGATACTTGGCTAGAAAATAGCCATAGGAGAATACAAATAGCTTCTTGAAGCCTACAGTAGCGTTCTATATATTTGATTTCTGGTTGATCTGCTGGTGGCTGTAGTTTCTGCAGTGCATGTACTTGCCAATTCTGAGCAATTTGTAGTGAGACTTGCGACCGCTGTGTTCTGCGCTTAGTGGCGCACATATCCATAGCAAAGGCTGAAGTGGGAAAATTCAGTAGGGGTTGGATTTCTATTAGGCAATAACTCAGTGTCATCTCATCTGGCATAGTAGTGTGCTTCCTTTGATACTTGGCTAGAAAATAGCCATAGGAGAATACAAATAGCTTCTTGAAGCCTACAGTAGCGTTCTATATATTTGATTTCTGGTTGATCTGCTGGTGGCTGTAGTTTCTGCAGTGCATGTACTTGCCAATTCTGAGCAATTTGTAGTGAGACTTGCGACCGCTGTGTTCTGCGCTTAGTGGCGCACATATCCATAGCAAAGGCTGAAGTGGCAAAATTCAGTAGGGGTTGGATTTCTATTAGGCAATAACTCAGTGTCATCTCATCTGGCATAGTAGTGTGCTTCCTTTGATACTTGGCTAGAAAATAGCCATAGCAATAGGATAGGATTGTTTGGTTCTAAAAACTCAAAAAAAAACAAAAAACACAAAAAAAAACAAAAAACACAAAAAAAACACACAAAAAAAAAAAAAAAAGTAAAAAAAAAAAAAAAGTTATAACTCTCATTTTAAAAATGTTTAACCCCAGGGCTAGGGGTAGAGGACGAGGGCGGGGACGTGGGCGTCCAACTACTGCAGGGGTCAGAGGCCGTGGTCCTGGGCGGGGTGAGACACCACCTGCTGATGAGGGAGCAGGGGAACGCCGCAGAGCTACACTCCCTAGGTTCATGTCTGAAGTTACTGGGACTCGTGGTAGAGCACTGTTGAGGCCAGAACAGTGCGAACAGGTGATGTCGTGGATTGCTGACAATGCTTCGAGCAATTTGTCCACCACCAGTCAGTCTTCCACGCAGTCCACCCATGTCACCGAAATCCCCACTCCTCCAGCTCCTGCACCTCAGCCTCCTCCCCCCCAGTCTGCCCCCTCCCAGGAAAATTTGCCATTTGAACCGGCATACTCTGAGGAACTGTTTTCTGGACCCTTCCCACAGTCACAAACCACTTGTCCGGTTGCTGCTGAGCAATTTTCCGATGCCCAGGTTTTCCACCAGTCACAGTCTGTGGGTGATGATGACCTTCTTGACGTAGTGGAAGTGTGTAAAGAGGTGTCCGACGATGAGGAGACACGGTTGTCAGACAGTGGGGAAGTTGTTGTCAGGGCAGGAAGTCCGAGGGGGGAGCAGACTGAGGGATCGGAGGATGATGAGGTGACAGACCCAAGCTGGGTTGAGAGGCCGGGTGAACACAGTGCTTCTGAGACGGAGGAGAGTCCTCGACCTGAACAGGTTGGAAGAGGCAGTGGTGGGGCCAGACGGAGAGGCAGGGCCAGAGCTGGTGCATCAGCGCCACTGTCAACTAGTGAAGCTCCCGTGGTGAGGGCTCTTGCGGCGAGGGCTAGATCTTCAGAAGTGTGGAGGTTCTTTAAGGAAACACCGGATGACCGACGGACTGTGGTGTGCAACATTTGCCAAACCAGGCTCAGCAGGGGTTCCACCACTACTAGCTTAACTACCACCAGTATGCGCAGGCATATGAATGCTAAGCACCCCACTCAGTGGCAACAAGCCCGTTCACCTCCGGCCGTGCACACCACTGCTCCTTCCCCTGTGTCAGCTGCTAGTCAGCCCCCTGCCCAGGACCCTGGCCCAAAAACCCCATCGTCGCCTCCACGATCCTCCACAGCATCCACCAGCGTTCAGCTCTCCATACCCCAGACGCTGGAGCGGAAACGCAAATATAGTGCAACCCACCCGCACGCCCAAGCCCTTAATGTGCACATCTCCAGATTGCTTAGCCTGGAGATGCTGCCCTATAGGCTAGTAGAGACCGAGGCCTTTCGCAACCTCATGGCGGCGGCCGCCCCTCGGTATTCGGTCCCCAGCCGCCACTACTTTTCCCGATGTGCCGTCCCAGCCCTGCACCAGCACGTGTCAGACAACATCATCCGTGCCCTGACCAACGCCGTTTCTGACAAGGTCCACCTGACCACGGACACGTGGACGAGTGCTGCCGGGCAGGGCCACTATATATCGCTGACGGCACATTGGGTTAACTTGGTGGAGGCTGGGACCGAGACTGACCCTGGGGCTGCTCATATACTGCCGACGCCGAGGATTGCGGGGCCTACCTCGGTCCAGGTGTTTCAGGCCTACTATGCCTCCTCCTCCTCCCACCCCTCCTCCACCTCCTCCTCCGAACTACCATCCGTGGGCACGGCGCCATCAGTCGGTAGCTCTAGGCACAGCAGCAGTGCCGTCGCTAAGCGACAGCAGGCGGTGCTCAAACTGCTGAGCCTAGGCGACAAAAGGCACACCGCCCAAGAGCTATTACAGGGCATCACGGCGCAGACTGATCTGTGGCTGGCACCGCTGAACCTCAAGCCGGGAATGGTTGTGTGTGACAACGGCCGTAACCTGGTGGCGGCTCTGCAACTCGGCAGACTGACACATGTGCCATGCCTGGCCCATGTGTTAAATCTGATAGTGCAGCGTTTCCTCAAGACATACCCCAATCTGTCTGATTTGCTCACGAAGGTGCGCCGCATCTGTGCGCATTTCAGGAAGTCCAGCCCAGATGCTGCCACTCTCAGGGCAGCGCAGCGCCGCCTCCAACTGCCCGCTCACCGACTGTTGTGCGACGTGCCCACGAGGTGGAATTCAACACTGACCATGTTATCCAGAGTTTACCAGCAGCGCAGAGCGATTGTAGACTGCCAGATGTCAACTTCCACCAGAACTGGTAGTCAGGTCAGTCAGCTTCCTCAAGTCTACAATGAGGAGTGGACGTGGATGTCTGATATCTGTCAGGTGCTGAGTAACTTTGAGGAGTCAACACAGATGGTCAGTGGCGATGCCGCCATCATCAGCCTCACCATCCCGCTGCTTGGCCTGTTGAAAAACTCTCTGGTCAGCATGAAGTCGGAAGCTTTGCGCTCGTCACAAGAGACGGGGGAAGAATATTCCCTTGTTGATAGCCAAAGCACCCTGAGGTCTGTTTCTCAGCGCATATCGGAGGAGGTGGAGGTGGAGGAGGATGAGGAGGAAGAGGAGGAGAATGTTGGCGAGACACAAGAGGGGACCATTGTTGAGTCCTTCACTGTTCAGCGTGTATGGGCAGAAGAAGAGGAGTTGGAGGAGTTGGAGGAGGAGGAAATGGACAGTCAGGCCAGTGAGGGGAGTGAATTCTTACGCGTTGGTACTCTGGCGCATATGGCAGATTTCATGCTAGGCTGCCTATCCCGTGACCCTCGCGTTCAAAGAATTTATTCCAGCACCGATTACTGGGTGTTCACTCTCCTGGACCCACGGTACAAGCAAAATCTTGCCACTCTCATCCCTGCAGAGGAAAGGAGTGTGAGAATGCATGAATACCAGCAGGCCCTGGTGCACAAGCTGAAACAGTATTTCCCTTCTGACAGCGCTAGCGGCAGAGTGCGTAGTTCTGCGGGACAAGTAGCGAGGGAGAGTAGGCGAGCAGGCAGCTTGTCCAGCACTGGCAAGGGTACGCTTTACAAGGCTTTTGCCAGCTTTATGTCACCCCAGCAAGACACTGTCACCTGTCCCCAGTCTCGGCAGAGTAGGGCTGATCTTTACAGAAAGATGGTGAGGGAGTACGTAGCTGACCATACCATCGTCCTAAATGATCACACAGCTCCCTACAACTACTGGGTTTCAAAGCTGGACATGTGGCACGAACTGGCGCTGTACGCCTTGGAGGTTCTTGCCTGCCCTGCCGCTAGCGTCTTGTCCGAGCGGGTTTTCAGTGCAGCTGGTGGCATCATCACCGATAAGCGTACACGCCTGTCGACTGACAGCGCTGACAGGCTGACGCTTATTAAAATGAATAAAGGCTGGATTTCTCAGAATTTCCAATCTCCACCAGGTGAAGGAAGCTCAACCTGAATAATTGATCCACTCCTCCTCCTCCTCCTCATTTTCCTCCTTCTCCTCCTCTTTGTACAGTAAAGCAGAGGAAAATGGCTATTTTTTGACAGGGCCCACTGGCTCTTGCTATACTTCATGCATTTAATTTTTCTGGAGGGCCACCTACCCGGTCCTCTGTTTGAAACAATTTTTGTGAGTGCCACATACAGGCACTCAATCTATTCCATTTTTCTGGAGGGCCACCTACCCGGTCCTCTGGTTTGAACAATTTTTGGGACTGCCACATACAGGCACTCAATCTATTCCATTTTACTGGAGGGCCACCTACCTGCTCCTCTGGTTTGAAGAATTTTTGGGACTGCCACATACAGGCACTCAATCTATTCCATTTTACTGGAGGGCCACCTACCTGCTCCTCTGGTTTGAAACATTTTTGGGACTGCCACATACAGGCACTCAATCTATCCCATTTTACTGGAGGGCCACCTACCTGCTCCTCTGGTTTGAACAATTTTTGGGACTGCCACATACAGGCACTCAATCTATTCCATTTTACTGGAGGGCCACCTACCTGCTCCTCTGGTTTGAAACATTTTTGGGACTGCCACATACAGGCACTCAATCTATCCCATTTTACTGGAGGGCCACCTACCTGCTCCTCTGGTTTGAAACATTTTTGGGACTGCCACATACAGGCACTCAATCTATCCCATTTTACTGGAGGGCCACCTACCTGCTCCTCTGGTTTGAAACATTTTTGGGACTGCCACATACAGGCACTCAATCTATTCCATTTTACTGCAGGGCCACCTACCTGCTCCTCTGGTTTGAACAATTTTTGGGACTGCCACATACAGGCACTCAATCTATTCCATTTTACTGGAGGGCCACCTACCTGCTCCTCTGGTTTGAACAATTTTTGGGACTGCCACATACAGGCACTCAATCTATCCCATTTTACTGGAGGGCCACCTACCTGCTCCTCTGGTTTGAAAAATGTTTGGGACTGCCACATACAGGCACTATCCAAATTAAATTGTCTCCATAGCAGCCTCCACACGTTGTCTCCATTCCTACCTCCAAAAGTCGTCCATATAGCTGCCTCCATACATCGTCCCTTTATCAAACGAGGTGTGTCAGGCAGAAATTTGGGTTGTTTTCATGGATTCCACATCAAAGTTGTTAACTTTGTCGCCACCCTGCTGTGTAATCCACAAAATATACTTGCAAACTTTTACCATTTAGGGATATTATTTCAGCGCTTCTTGCGCATCTGTTTACATTCCCCTCACCCGCCATATCCTAAACTTATAAGAACGCTACTACACTTGATCTTATACAAAAGTGCTGTTTGGGGAGTAGCCTAGAGACAGGGGCTTGGATTTGCGAAAGCTCGCCTGGCAGCGGAGCGCCAGCTCCATGCGCATCATGCGCTTCTTGCGCATCTGTTTACATTCCCCTCACCCGGCATATCCTAAACTTATAAGAACGCTACTACACTTGATCTTATACAAAAGGTTCTTAGAAGTGCTGTTTGGGGAGTAGCCTAGAGACAGGGGCTTGGATTGGCGAAAGCTCGCCTGGCAGCGGAGCGCCAGCTCCATGCCAAGATCCAACTAACATAGTTTTAACTGCAGCACCTTTAATCTACTACTAGTTCACTGCCTCCATACATGGTCCCCTTATCAAACGAGCTGTGTCAGGCAGAATTTTGGGTTGTTTTCATGGCTTCCATGTTAACTTTGTCGCCACCCTGCTGTGTAATCCACAAAATATACTGGCAAACTTTTATCATGTACCGATATTATTTGAGCACTTCTTGCTCACCTCCTTTGGTTCCTCTCTGCCACCCATTGGTTTGAAGCCTGAGTCCATTTAGGGTATGTCGCCATGACACTCTCTAGCCTGCTGCCGCTGCCTCTGCATGCCGTCCCCTATAGTGTCAGGGTCAATTATTGCATGTTTTAGATGCTATCTAGCTTCATTCTGTCACTCTGTCATGGCCATGCTGTTGCCCATAATTTTGGCATAATGGTGCGTTTAAGCAGCCTCAGAGGCATCCATGCATGCTGCCCCTGCTGTTTCCTGTCCATTTCCGTGGTGTTTCCATCCTTTTCTGAGGTTCCCAGGTGTTTGGCCAAGCTTCCCTGTGCAGAGCCTTGGTCCCCTTGAAAAATGCTCGAGTCTCCCATTGACTTCAATGGGGTTCGTTATTCGAGACGAGCACTCGAGCATCGGGAAAAGTTCGTCTCGAATAACGAGTACCCGAGCATTTTAGTGTTCGCTCATCTCTAGACACATCGTATTTAATTTGAAAATCCAAAAACGTTCTCTTTTAATTAATTGGGATAGTCGGACCGGATGTCCTTTTGGAATCTGCTCTATTGGAGTGAGAGAAAGGTTGTTGATTGTCATGGTGCTGATGGCAATGTCGAGACACAGTGTGTAATTGATAGCCATTCTTTATTTTACACCAATGTGTGTTCATCCTTTCTCTGAGAGATTGTGAGGTTTTCCCCACATACTGTAATGCACAGGTGCACTGGAACAAATAAATGACTTAATCCGAAGCGCAATTGATGAAAGTGGTCATTTTGAATTTCTCGCCAGTAACTGTAGATTCAAAATTTCATGAGCGGTGTAAAATAGTGTTACAGGTGAGGCACCAATTGCTATTGCATTTAAAACTGCCTGGGAACAGGGTTATCCTCCTGCGTTTTTGAATTTTATTATGGTCCCTAAATTTCGTAAATTTTGTAATGGGTGCTATTGAACTCCAGGATACTGTTCACATCTACCGATTTAACCCTACTTTAAATCGGTGGATGTGAACAGTTTCCTGGAGTTCAATAGTGCCCATTACAAAAGTTGGCTTACCAACGTACCTTAAAGCCAATTCAAGAGGATCAGGAAAAATTGTAGCAATGATAACACGTTTTGTGAACAGACACAAGTCTTACAGAAGCACTTCAAAGAAAAGGGCTATCCGCAAAATATCATAAAGCATGCCTACAAGAAGGTGGAGAAACTCACTCAAAATGATTGCTTAATAACAAGCATGAAGTCTAAAGACATCATGGACAGAGGACCTAACTTCATTACGACATAAACTTTGGACCATAAGACCATCAAGACAATACTGATGAAACATTGGCCCATCCTCAGAAAAGATCCCCACTTAGAAAAAATCCTTCCCACCCGACCACAAGTAACATACAGAAGAGCTCCCACACTTATGAGCCTATTCGCCCCTACGAAATTTAGGAACCATAATAAAACTCAGAAACGCACAAGGATGACGCTGTTCCCAGAAATAAAAGGCAGTTTTAAATGCAATAGCAATGACCTTTAACAATATTGTACAACGCATACAAAATTTCGAATCTACAGTTACTGGCGAGAAATTCAAAATTACCACTTTCATCAATTGTGCTTCGAATTACGTCATTTATTTGTTCCAGTGCACCTGTGCAGTTACAGTATGTGGGGATAATCTCACAATCTCTCAGAGAAAGGATGAACACACATCGGTGTAAAATAAAGAATGGCTACCAATTACACAGCGGGGGTCATTTACTAAGGGCCCGATTCGCGTTTTCCCGACGTGTTACCCGAATATTTCCGTTTTGCGCCGATTGTACCTGAATTGCCCCGGGTTTTTGGCACACGCGATCGGAATTTGGCGCATCGGCGCCGGCATGCGCGCGACGGAAATCGGGGGGCGTGGCCGAACGAAAACCCGACGTATTCGGAAAAACCGCCGCATTTAAAAAAAAAATTGTGTCGCGAAAATTTCACTCACCTTCATCCTGGGTAGGCCGGTGTATTTCGAGGCATTCCAGCGGACTTCAGCGCAGCAGCGCCACCTGGTGGACGGCGGAGGAACTGCATTGATGAATCCCGGCCGGACCCGAATCCAGCGCAGAGAACGCGCCGCTGGATCGCGAACGGACCAGGTAAGTAAATGTGCCCCAGTGTGTCTCTACATTGCCATCAGCACCATGACAATGACATCAACAACCTTTCTCTCATTCCAATGGAGCAGATTCCAAAAGGACATCCGTACTGACTATCCCAATTAATTAAAAGAGAAAATTTTGGGATTTTCAAATGAAATACGATGTGTCCATATGGCCTAAAAGAGGCCCTAGAACGAGTATGAGCTTTTATCAGTTCTTAACGCATCATTTTCATCTCCCATCTATAAAAGTGCTCTCTTCTCTTCATTTCACCACGATCTGACATTTATCTATTCATTATCACTAGAGATGATCGAGCAACTAAAATGCTCGGGTACTCGTTATTCGAGACGAACTTTTCCCGATGCTCGAGTGCTCGTCTCGAATAACGAGCCCCATTGAAGTCAATGGGAGACTCGAGCATTTTTCAAGGGGACCAAGGCTCTGCACAGGGAAGCTTGGCCAAACACCTAGGAACCTCAGAAAAGGATGGAAACACCACGGAAATGGACAGGAAACAGCAGGGGCAGCATGCATGGATGCCTCTGAGGCTGCTTAATCATACCATTATGCCAAAATTATGGGCAACAGCATGGCCATGACAGAGTGACCGAATGAGGCTAGATAGCATCTAAAACATCCAATAATTGACCCTGACACTAAAGGGGACGGCATGCAGAGGCAGCGGCAGCAGTGGCAGGCTAGAGAGTCTCATGGCGATATATTTAGTCGAGGTTGACGGTATATTTAGTCGATAACACAGCATGGTGGCGACATAGTGACCATGTTCCATAACGTATCTGGTGAAACACCCGAAAAATGAGCCTGACACAGCTCTTTTGATAAGGGGACGACATGTGGAGGCAGCCATGGAGACGACTTCCATGATAAAGAGCGACAGTATGGGGCATTCATATTGCGCTGCTATGATTGCAACTTCAGGTCTCCAGCATGGCGGCGACAGATGGGCCGAGTTCCACTATGTATCTGGTGAAACACCTGAAAATTCTGCCTGACACAGCTCGTTTGATAAGGGGATGATGTGCTGCATATCCTCTCGTGCTCCAGCGTCTGGGGTATAGAGAGTTGAAATGAGACATTGGTGGACGCTGTGGAGGATCATGGAGGCAAAATGGACAGGAAACAGCAGGGGCAGCATGCATGGATGCCTCTGAGGCTGCCTAATCTTGGGATGGAGCTGGCGGTCCACTGCCAGACGAGCTTTCGCCTGTCCAAGCCCCAGTCTCTCGGCTCCTCCCCACCCAAAATGGGCCTGGGGGCCAGAAGCTTTTACTTTGAAAAAATTATAATTTTCAAATCAGGCCGGGTCGTTTGAATATTTCACCTAGGAATAATGGAATAGCATAGTGGTTCTATTTTTAAATGTTTTTACGGAAATGGTTCCATGATTAAGAGCGACACTCACAGCACTCCCCAAACAGCACTTCTAAGAACCTTTTGTATAAGATGAAGTGTAGTAGAGTTCTTATAAGTTTAGGATATGGCGGGTGAGGGGAATGTAAACAGATGCGCAAGAAGCGCTGAAATAATATTGGTAAATGATAAAAGTTTGCCAGTATATTTTGTGGATTACACAGCAGGGTGGCGACAAAGTTAACAAGTTTGATGTGGAAGCCATGAAAACAACTCAAAATTCTGCCCGACACAGCTCGTTTGATAAGGGGACGATGTATGGAGGCAGTGAACTAGTAGTAGATTAAAGGTGCTGCAGTTAAAACTATGTTAGTTGGATCTTGAGATGGAGCTGGCGCTCCGCTGCCAGGCGAGCTTTCGCCAATCCAAGCCCCTGTCTCTAGGCTACTCCCCAAACAGCACTTCTAAGAACCTTTTGTATAAGATCAAGTGTAGTAGCGTTCTTATAAGTTTGAGATATGGCGGGTGAGGGGAATGTAAACAGATGCGCAAGAAGCGCTGAAATAATATTGGTAAATGATAAAAGTTTGCCTGTATATTTTGTGGATTACACAACAGGGTGGCGACAAAGTTAACAAGTTTGATGTGGAAGCCATGAAACAACCCAAAATTCTGCCAGACACAGCTCGTTTGATAAAAGCACGATGTATGGAGGCAGTGAACTAGTAGTAGATTAAAGGTGCTGCAGTTAAAACTATGTTAGTTGGATCTTGAGATGGAGCTGGCGCTCCGCTGCCAGGCGAGCTTTCGCCAATCCAAGCCCCTGTCTCTAGGCTACTCCCCAAACAGCACTTCTAAGAACCTTTTGTATAAGATCAAGTGTAGTAGTGTTCTTATGAGTTTGGAATATGGCGGGTGAGGGGAATGTAAACAGATGCGCAAGAAGCGCTGAAATAATATTGGTAAATGATAAAAGTTTGCCAGTATATTTTGTGGATTACACAGCAGGGTGGCGACAAAGTTAACAAGTTTGATGTGGAAGCCATGAAAACAACCCAAAATTCTGCCCGACACAGCTCGTTTGATAAGGGGACGATGTATGGAGGCAGTGAACTAGTAGTAGACTAAAGGTGCTGCAGTTAAAACTATGTTAGTTGGAACTTGAGATGGAGCTGGCGCTCCGCTGCCAGGCGAGCTTTCGCCAATCCAAGCCCCTGTCTCTAGGCTACTCCCCAAACAGCACTTCTAAGAACCTTTTGTATAAGATCAAGTGTAGTAGCGTTCTTATAAGTTTGAGATATGGCGGGTGAGGGGAATGTAAACAGATGCGCAAGAAGCGCTGAAATAATATTGGTAAATGATAAAAGTTTGCCAGTATATTTTGTGGATTACACAGCAGGGTGGCGACAAAGTTAACAAGTTTGATGTGGAATCCAAGAAAACAACCCAAAATTCTGCCTGACACAGTTCGTTTGATAAGGAGACAATGTATGGAGGCAGCTATATGGACGACTTTTGGAGGCAGCTATGGCGATGACGTGTGGAGGTAGCAATGGAGACAACATGTGGAGCCAGCTAAAAAGACGACATGTGGAGGCTGCTATGGAGACAATTTAATTTGGATAGTGCCTGTATGTGGCAGTCCAAAAAAGTTTTCAAACCAGAGGAGCAGGTAGGTGCTCCTCCAGAAAAATTAAATAAATTGAGTGCCTGTATGTGGCAGTCCAAAAAAGTTTTCAAACCAGAGGAGCAGGTAGGTGGTCCTCCAGAAAAATTAAATAGATTGAGTGCCTGTATGTGGCACACGCAAAAATTGCTTAAAACAGAAGACCGGGTAGGTGGCCCTCCAGAAAAATTAAATACATAGAGTACTATAGCTAGAGCCAGTTGGCCCTGGCAAAAAATAGCCAGTTTCCTATGCTTTAGTGTACAAAGAGGAGGAGAAGGAGGACAATGAGGAGGAGGAGTGCATACATTCAGGTTGAGCTTCTTTCACCTGGTGGAGAATGGAAATCCGGAGAAATCCAGGCTGTATTCATCTTGATAAGCGTCAGCCTGTCAGCGCTGTCAGTCGACAGGTGTGTGCGCTTATCGGTGATGATGCCACCAGCTGCACTGAAAACCCGCTCGGACAACACGCTAGCGGCAGGGCAGGCAAGAACCTCCAAGGCGTACAGCGCCAGTTCGTGCCACATGTCCAGCTTTGAAACCCAGTAGTTGTAGGGAGCTGTGTGATCATTTAGGACGATGGTATGGTCAGCTACGTACTCCCTCACCATCTTTCTGTAAAGATCAGCCCTACTCTGCCGAGACTGGGGACAGGTGACAGTGTCTTGCTGGGGTGACATAAAACTGGCAAAGGCCTTGTAAAGCGTACCCCTGCCAGTGCTGGAAAAGCTGCCTGCTCGCCCACTCTCCCTCGCTACTTGTCCCGCAGAAGTACGCCCTCTGCCGCTAGCGCTGTCAGAAGGGAAATACTGTTTCAGCTTGTGCACCAGGGCCTGCTGGTATTCATGCATTCTCACACTCCTTTCCTCTCCAGGGATGAGAGTGGAAAGATTTTGCTTGTACCGTGGGTCCAGGAGAGTGAATACCCAGTAATCGGTGCTGGAATAAATTCTTTGAACGCGAGGATCACGGGATAGGCAGCCTAGCATGAAATCTGCCATGTGTTCCAGAGTCCTAACGCGCAAGAATTCACTCCCCTCACTGGCCTGACTGCCCATTTCCTCCTCCTCCAACTCCTCTTCTTCTGCCCATACACGCTGAACAGTGAAGGACTGAACAATGGTCCTCTCTTCTGTCTCGCCAACATTCTGGAGATGTGGACGTTGAGGGCTTGGGCGTGTGGGTGGGTTGCGCTATACTTCCTTTTGCGCTCCAGCGTCTGGGGTATGGAGAGCTGAACGCTGGTGGATGCTGTGGAGGATCGTGGAGGCGAAGATGGGGTTTTCGCACGAGGGGTGTTTGGGCCGGGGTCCTGGGCAGGGGGCTGACTAGCAGATCACACAGGGGAAGGAGCAGTTGTGTGCCCGGCCGGAGGTGAACGGGCTTGGTGCCATTGAGTAGGGTGTTTAGCATTCATATGCCTGCGCATACTTGTGGTAGTTAAGCTAGTAGTGGTGGAACCCCTGCTGATCCTGGTTTGGCAAAGGTTGAACACCACAGTCCGTCGGTCATCCGGTGTTTCTTTAAAGAACCTCCAGACTTCTGAAAATCTAGCCCTCGCCACGGGAGCTTGACCATGGGCAACATTTGGCGCTGATGCACCAGCTCTGGCCCTGCCTCTCCGTCTGGCCCCACCACTGCCTCTTCTAACCTGTTCTGCTATAGGACTCGCCTCCGTCTCAGAAGCACTGTGTTCACCTGGCCTATCAACCCAGCTTGGGTCTATCACCTCATCATCCTCCGATCCCTCAGTCTGCTCCCCCCTCGGACTTCCTGCCCTGACAACTTCACCTCTGTCTGACAACCGTGTCTCCTCATCGTCCGACACCTCTTTACACAATTCTTCAACTACGTCAATAATGTCATCATCACCCACAGACTGCGACTGGTGGAAAACCTGGGCATCGGAAAATTGCTCAGCAGCAACCGGACAAGTGGTTTGTGACTGCGGGAAGGGTCCAGAAAACAGTTCCTCAGAGTATGCCGGTTCAAATGCCAAATTTTGGTGGGAGGGGGCAGACTGGGGGGAAGGAGGCTGAAGTGGAGGAGCTGGAGGAGTGCTGATTTCGGTGACATGGGTGGACTGCGTGGAAGATTGACTGATGGAAAAATGGCTAGAAGCATTGTCCGCAATCCACGACATCACCTCTTCGCACTGTTCTGGCCTCAACAGTGCTCTACCATGAGTCCCAGTAACTTGAGACATGATGAACCTAGGGAGTGTAGCTCTGCGGCGTTCCCCTGCTCCCTCATCAGCAGGTGGTGTCTCACCCCGCCCAGGACCACGGCCTCTGACCCCTGCAGTAGTTGGACGCCCACGTCCACGTCCTCGTCCTCTACCCCTAGCCCTCGGGTTAAACATTTTCCAAATTAAAGTGTAAATTTTAATTATTTTTTTTTTGTGTTTATTTTTTTTTATTTTCATTTTTTTTGTAACAAAACAATGCTATCCTATTGCTATGGCTAGTTTCTAACCTACACTGACAGCACACAACTGGATTTTGTACTGTGCCTGATGACTTTGAGCTATAAAATGAAATAAAGGTAAAAAAAAAATAAATCAGCAGACTCTGCCTAATTCTAATCAAACCCCTAATAAATTGTCCCACTTCGGTGTTTGAGGTGGATATGCGTGTCACTAAGAGCTAAACACAACGGTTGCAGGTCTCCCAGCAAATTCCTCACAATATGGTACTAGCTGCACTACTAATGCCAGCAAGCCCAGCCACAAGCAAACAAAAAAAAGGAAAATATAACGCTATTGTAGGCCTAAGTAAGCCGTTGGGGTTCTCCTTTGGCTATTTTGTAGCCTACAATGAAAGCACACTGCTTTGCAAGATGAGTTTGAGCTATAAAATGAAATAAAGTTAAAAAAAAAATAAATCAGCAGACTCTGCCTAATTCTAATCAAACCCCTAATAAATTGTCCCACTTCGGTGTTTGAGGTGGATATGCGTGTCACTAAGAGCTAAACACAACGGTCGCAGGTCTCCCTGAAAATTACTCACAATATGGTACTAGCTGCACTACTAATGCCAGCAAGCCCAGCCACAAGCAAACAAAAAAAAGGAAAATATAACGCTATTGTAGGCCTTAGTAAGCCGTTGGGGTTCTCCTATGGCTATTTTGTAGCCTACAATGAAAGCACACTGCTTTGCAAGATGAGTTTGAGCTATAAAATGAAATAAAGGTAAAAAAAAAAAAAAATAAGCAGACTCTGCCTAATTCTAATCAAACCCCTAATAAATTGTCCCACTTTGGTGTTTGAGGTGGATATGTGTGTCACTAAGAGCTAAACACAACGGTAGCAAGTCCCCCTGCAAATTCCTCACAATATGGTACTAGCTGCACTTCTAGTGACAGCAAGCCCAGCCACAAACAAATAAAAAAAAAATGTATAACGTTATTGTAGCCCTAAGAAGGGCTGTTGGGTTCTTGTAGAATCACTCCTGCCTAACACTATTCTAATAGAACACCCTAACGCTTTCCCTGACCAGCAGCAGCTCTCTCCCTAGCGGCATCCAGACAGAGAATGATCCGAGCAGCGCGGGCAGCGGCTAGTCTATCCCAGGGTCACCTGATCTTGCCAGCCAACCACTGCTATCGACGTGTAAGGGTACCACGTCATGCTGGGTGGAGTGCAGAGTCTCCTGGCTTGTGATTGGCTCTGTTTCTGGCCGCCAAAAAGCAAAACGGCGGGAGATGCCATTTTCTCGAGCAGGCGAAGTATTCGTCCGAGCAACGAGCAGTTTCAGTTTCGGACGAGTATGTTCGCTCATCTCTAATTATCACTTATTTATTAATATCATTGTATATGAACTCCTCTACCATATAACATTGTAGATTAATTTCCCCACCCGATATTCATATATATTACCATTAGAGATGAGCGAACACACTCGTCCGAGCTTGATGCTCGTTCGAGCATTAGCGTACTCGAAACTGCTCGTTGCTCGGACAAGTATTTCGCCAGTTCGAGAAAATGGCATCTCCCGCCGTATTGATTTTTGGCGCCCAGAAACAGAGCCAATCACAAGCCAGGAGACTCTGCACTCCACCCAGCATGACGTGGTACCCTTACACGTCGATAGCAGTGGTTGGCTGGCCTGATCAGGTGACCCTGGAATAGACTAGCTCCTGCCCGCGCTGCTCGGATCATTCTCTGTCTGGATGGCGTCAGGGAGAGAGTTGCTGCTGCTGCAGGGATAGCGTTAGCGTTATATTAGTTTACTGTTAGGCAGGAGTGAGTCTACAAGAACCCAACAGCCCTTGTTAGGGCTACAATAGCGTTATATATTTTTTTTTTTTTGTTTGCTTGTGGCTGGGCTTGCTGGCACTAGTAGTGCAGCTAGTACCATATTGTGAGGAATTTGCAGGGAGACTTGTGACCGTTGTGTTTAGCTCTTAGTGACACACATATCCATCTCAAACACCTAAGTGGGACAATTTATTAGGGGTTTGATTTGAATTAGGCACAGTCTGCTGATTTATTTATTTTTACCTTTATTTACTTTTATAACTCAAAGTCATCTGGCATAGCAGTGTGCTTTCAGTGTAGGCTAGAAATAGCCATGGGAGAACCCAAACGGCTTACTTAGGCCTACAATAGTGTTATATATTTTATTTTTTGTTGATTTGCTTGTGGCTGGCCTTGCTGGCACTAGTAGTGCAGCTAGTACCATATTGTGAGGAATTTGCAGGGAGACTTGCGACCATTGTGTTTAGCTCTTAGTGATACACATATCCACCTCAAACACCGAAGTGGGACAATTTATTAGGGGTTTGATTTGAATTAGGCACAGTCTGCTCATTTATTTTTTTTTACGTTTATTTACTTTTATGACTCAAAGTCATCTGGCATAGCAGTGTGCTTTCAGTGTAGGCTAGAAAATAGCCATAGGAGAACCCAAACGGCTTACTTTGGCCTACAATAGCGTTATATATTTTATTTTTTGTTGATTTGCTTGTGGCTGGCCTTGCCGGCACTAGTAGTGCATCTACCATATTGTGAGGAATTTGCAGGGAGACTTGCGACCGTTGTGTTTAGCTCTTAGTGACACACATATCCATCTCAAACACCGGAGTGGGACAATTTATTAGGGGTTTGATTTGAATTAGGCACAGTCTGCTGATTTATTTTTTTTTACGTTTATTTTTTTTATAACTCAAAGTCATCAGGCACAGCACAAAATCCAGTTGTGTGCTGTCAGTGTAGGTTAGAAACTAGCCATAGCAATAGGATAGCATCGTTTTGTTTAAAAAAAAAAAATCCCAAAAAACAAAAAAAAAATTTACAGTTTACACTTTCATTTTGAAAATGTTTAACCCGAGGGCTAGGGGTAGAGGACGAGGGCGTGGACGTGGGCGTCCAACTACTGCAAGGGTCAGAGGCCGTGGTCCTGGGCGGGGTGAGACACCACCTGCTGATGAGGGAGCAGGGGAACGCCGCAGAGCTACACTCCCTAGGTTCATGTCTCAAGTTACTGGGACTCGTGGTAGAGCACTGTTGAGGCCAGAAAAGTGCGAAGAGGTGATGTCGTGGATTGCGGACAATGCTTCTAGCCATTTTTCCACCAGTCAGTCTTCCACGCAGTCCACCCATGTCACCGAAATCAGCACTCCTCTAGCTCTTCCACCTCAGCCTCCTTCCCCCCAGTCTGCCCCCTCCCAGGAAAATTTGGCATTTGAACCGGCATACTCTGAGGAACTCTTTTCTGGACCCTTCCCAGAGTCACAAACCAGTTGTCCGGTTGCTGCTGAGCTATTTTCCGATGCACAGGTTTTCCACCGGTCGCAGTCTGTGGGTGATGATGACATTATTGACGTAGTTGAAGAAGTGTGTAAAGAGGTGTCGGACGATGAGGAGACACGGTTGTCAGACAGTGATGAAGATGTTGTCAGGGCAGGAAGTCCGAGGGGGGAGCAGACTGAGGGATCGGAGGATGATGAGGTGACAGACCCCAGCTGGGTTGATAGGCCGGGTGAACACAGTGCTTCTGAGACGGAGGCGAGTCCTACACCAGAACAGGTTGGAAGAGGCAGTGGTGGGGCCAGACGGAGAGGCAGGGCCAGAGCTGGTGCATCAGCGCCAAATGTTTCACGTAGTCAAGCTCCCGTGGCGAGGGCTAGATTTTCAGAAGTCTGGAGGTTCTTTAACCCCTTAGCGCTCCGCGGCGGATATATCCGCCATCGAGCGCAGTGAGTTAGCGCTCGATGGCGGATATATCCGCCAGCGGCGCGACGTGTACAAATTCGGTCATCCCGTCGCAAGACGGGATGACCGACCGCCGAAACCTGGTGAGGAGGAGAAGGCGTTGTGAGGAGGAGAAGGCGTTGTGAGGAGGAGAAGGCGTTAGTGGAGGAGAAGGCGTTGTGAGGAGGAGAAGGCGTGTAGTGGAGGAGAAGGCGTGTGTGGTGGAGAAGGCGTTGTGAGGAGGAGAAGGCGTTGTGAGGAGGAGAAGGCGTTAGTGGAGGAGAAGGCGTTGTGAGGAGGAGAAGGCGGTGTAGTAGTGGAGTGGAGTAGTTGTAGTGTAGGTTGCATACTATCCCCCCCATCATGTCCCAAAAGACGTATACGGATTTGGAGGTCTATAGTTTTATGGCCTCCGATACGGAGTCAGCAAGTGGGGACGAGTTTTATTTGTCTTCCTCGTCCTCACATAGCGACTCAGAGGAACCCCCGAGAAGGCGCTTACGCAGTAGTGCCGGAGTGCCCGGGACTCCTGCTGGAGTGCCCGGGACTCCTGCTGGAGTGCCCGGGACTCCTGCTGGAGTGCCCGGGACTTCTGCTGGAGTGCCCGAGACTTCTGACCCCACATGGGTGACCCCTAGTAGTTATGCCCCTCAGGTCCCTGATTTTACGGCCAGCCCTGGGATACACAGAGACACGGCAGGGCTCGGACCAGTGGACTACTTTAAGTTTTTTTTTACCGAGGAGCTTATTAGTTTGATGGTGTCCCAGACTAATCTCTACGCTGCACAACACATTGCCCACAACCCCACTTCTTTTTATGCGCAACCCTACAGGTGGACCCCTGTTAGTGCAGCAGAGATGGAGAAGTATTGGGGCATAGTACTTCTTATGGGACTAGTAAAGAAGCCATCTATCAGGGATTATTGGAGCACAGACATTCTGTACCACACCCCGATGTTCCGCATGGCAATGAATAGGATGCGCTTTGAAGCCATCCATAGGTTTCTGCATTTTGCTGACAATTCTCAGTGCCCACCCAGAGATGACCCCAGTTATGATAGGCTTTATAAGGTCCGACCCATATTAGACTACCTGAGTGCCCAATTTATGGATGTGTATACTCCAAAGAGGCACATATCAGTGGACGAGTCCCTGGTACATTTCAAAGGGAGACTTCAGTTCCGCCAGTACCTGCCCAATAAGAGGGCACGGTATGGCGTGAAGATGTATAAGCTGTGTGAGAGTGCATCAGGGTACACTTTTAGGTTCAGGGTATATGAAGGGAAGGACTCTAGGATAGTGCCCCCTGAATGCCCCCCCTTCCTGGGAATAGCTGGAAAGATAGTGTGGGATTTGGTGCACCCACTATTGGACCAGGGCTACCACCTCTACCTGGATAATTTTTATACCAGTGTTACCCTGTTCAAGTGCCTCGCTTCCAGACAAACTGCGGCATGTGGCACTGTTAGGAAAAATCAGAGAGGTCTCCCTAAGTCGCTGCTAGGGGAAAAGCTCAGAAGGCATGAGAGCCGAGCACTAAGCAGCGACTCAGTATTGTGTGTTAGGTACAAGGACAAGAGGGATGTCCTTGTACTAACAACAATACATGGGCACAGCACCACCCCTGCCCATGTACGAGGTACCAGTGCAGAAGCCCCCAAGCCAGACTGTATTCTGGATTATAATAAGTACATGGGAGGGGTTGATTTGTCGGACCAGGTGCTTCAGCCGTACAATGCCATGCGGAAGTCGAGGGTGTGGTACAAGAAGCTGGCCGTGCACATTATGCAGATGGCATTGTATAATGCTTTTGTGCTGCATCGATATGCCGGCCAGAGGGGAACTTTCCTGGAATTTCAAGAGGTGGTAGTCAAGAAGCTGATTTTTAGAGACCAGGAAGGGGAGAGTGCTAGCACGTCTGGAAGCGAGGCCACATCACGGATTGTACCAGGGCAGCACTTTCCAGGAGAAGTTCCCCAAACAGCCAGCAAGGGAAGGAATCAAAAAAGGTGCAGGGTGTGCTCAAAAAGGGGCATAAGGAAGGAAACCATATATCAGTGTGACACATGCCCCGACAAACCAGGGTTATGCATGAAGGAGTGTTTTAGGATATATCACACGTCCCTGGATGTATAATTGTACCCTGATGCACACAGCTCACACAGCTTATACATCATGCCGCATGCCGCACCTTCCCTACTGAGCTCTTCCGTGTGCCCAGCCTGTAGATTATTGCCACATATGGGGTATTGCCGTACCCGGGAGAACCCACATCATGATTTTTGGGGTTTTTGTCTCCCGTGGCAGGAGCTGGGCACAAGATGACATAATGGATAATTTGTACTATGCACTATCCATTATGCATCATCCTTGGGGTCCACCTGTGGGGTTAAAATGCTCACTACACCCCTAGATTTATTCATGGAGGGGTGTAGTTTGTAAATAGGGTCAGCTTTTAGGGGTTTCTACTGTACTGATCCCTAAGGGCATCTACAAATGTTTTTTGATGTAAAAAAAAAAATTAAATGTCTGTGCTCCAAATACCATTCTATTCCGAGCTCTGCCGTGTCTCCACCTTGTAGCCTATTGCCATACATGGGGTATTGCCATACCCGTAATCACCCGCAGAATGATTTTTGGGGTGTTTATCCACAGTGGCATGAGTTGGGCTGATTTCATTTGTCACTACAATGGCACATTTGAGAAAACAATGCTATTTCTACACTGAACCATTCACTTTGTGTTACATTTGGGCCAGCATCTCAGGGGTTAAAATGCTCATACAACCCTAGATCAATTCTTTGAGGTGTGCCCTTTCCATAAACGGGGTCAATACTCGGGGGATTCTATTGCACTGGTACCTCAGGGGCACCCCAATAACATTCTAGTGAAAAGGGTGCTCCAAAAGCTAAATATTGCTGGTCTCTTCTCAGCCCGGCCGTGTCCCCAGCCTGTAGACTATTGCCACACATGGGGTATTGCCATACCCGTAATCACCCACAGAAAGATTTTTGGGGTGTTTATCCATAGTGGCATGAGTTGGGCTGATGTCATTTGTCACTACAATGGCACATTTGAGAAAACAATGCTATTTCTACATTGACCCATTCACTTTGTATGACATTTGGGCCAGCATTTCAGGGGTTAAAATGCTCATACAACCCCAGATAAATTCTTTGAGGTGTGCCATTTCCAAAAACGGGGTACCTAGTCGGGGGTTCCTATTGCACTGGTACCTCAGGGGCACCCCAACATCAGTCTAGTGAAAAGGGTGCTCCAAAAGCAAAATCTTATTCCATTCCTTCTCAGGCCTGCCGTGTGCCCAGCCTGCTAATTATTGGCACATGTGTGATATTGCCGTACTCGGAACAACCCGCAGAATGATTTTTGGGGTGTTTGTCTAAATTGCTATGGGTTGGGCACAATATATTGGGCACTAAACTGACATTTTTTCGATAAAAACGCAATTTTTACTATGCACCATTTACTTTGCATTCAATTTTGACCTGCATGTTGGGGGTTAAAATTCTCACCACAACCCCAGATGAATTCTTTGAGGGGTCTAGTTTCTAAAATGGTATAATTTCTCGGGGGTTTCTATTGCAGTGGTACCTTACGGACCCTGCAAACATGACATGGCACTCCGAATCCAAACGTGTGAAAAAGGAGGCGAAAAATCAAAATTTCACTCCTTTCCTTCTCAGGCCTACTGTATGCCCAGCCTGTCAATTATTGGCACATGTGTGATATTGCCGTACTCGGGACAACCCGCAAAATGATTTTTGGGGTGTTTGTCTAAATTGCTATGGGTTGGGCACAATATATTAGGCACTAAACTGACATTTTTGCGATAAAAACGCAATTTTTACTCTGCACCATTTACTTTGCATTCAATTTTGACCTGCATGTTGGGGGTTAAAATTCTCACCACAACCCCAGATGAATTCTTTGAGGGGTCTAGTTTCTAAAATGGTATAATTTCTCGGGGGTTTCTATTGCAGTGGTACCTTACGGACCCTGCAAACATGACATGGCACTCCGAATCCAAACGTGTGAAAAAGGAGGCGAAAAATCAAAATTTCACTCCTTTCCTTCTCAGGCCTACTGTATGCCCAGCCTGTCAATTATTGGCACATGTGTGATATTGCCGTACTCGGGACAACCCGCAGAATGATTTTTGGGGTGTTTGTCTAAATTGCTATGGGTTGGGCACAATATATTAGGCACTAAACTGACATTTTTGCGATAAAAACGCAATTTTTACTCTGCACCATTTACTTTGCATTCAATTTTGACCTGCATGTTGGGGGTTAAAATTCTCACCACAACCCCAGATGAATTCTTTGAGGGGTCTAGTTTCCAAAATGGTATAAATTATCGGGGGTTTCTATTGCACTGGTACCTCACGGGCCCTGCCAACATGACATGGCACTCCAAATCCAAACGTGTGAAAAAGGAGCTGGAAAAGCTAAATTTCACTCCTTTCCGTCTCAGGCCTACCGTGTGCCCAACCTGTCAATTATTGGCACATGTGTGATATTGCCGTACTCGGGACAACCCGCAGAATGATTTTTGGGGTGTTTGTCTAAATTGCCATGGGTTGGGCACAATATATTGGGCACTAAACTGACATTTTTGCAATAAAAACGCATTTTTTACTCTGTACCATTTACTTTGCATTAGATTTTGACCAGCGTGTTGGGAGTTAAAATGCTCACCACAACCCCAGATGAATTCTTTGAGGGGTCTAGTTTCCAAAATGGTGACATCTTTGGGGGTTTTCTATTATACTGTTACTTCAGGGGCTCTTCAAGTACACTGTGGCACCACAAAACATTTGCAGCCAAATTGGCCTTCCAAAAACGCAATAGTACGAACTCTGTTCTGGACATCGCTGTGCGACAAAGGAGCACTTGACATCTACATGTCTGATATTGCCGTACTCGGAGGAAGCAGGGCAATAATTTTGGGATGTATATTTACCTCAAATTTCTAAGGAATGTGTCCATTTTAGGGCTAAATGAGAAAAATCGTAATCAAAAATTGAAATTTCAGAATTTCAAATCCATTTTTGTTTGCTTCTGGAAAAATAATATAAGGGTTAACAGACTTCCTAAATGCTGATTTGAATAGGTTGAGATGTTAGGTTCATAAAATGGTGTTACTTGTGGGGGTATATAGTACATAAGTCTTTATAGAGCACTTCCAAACTGCATTGATCACCACAAATTTTACATTTTTCAAATTTTAAAAAAATCTGAGAATTTGCTACTAACACTTGAAACCTTCTCACATCCGTAAAAAAAATGGAAACGTAAAACAAATAATGGAAATAAAAAGAAGACCAATGGCAAAAGGTTTCTACCCAAAAAAAATTGTGGTGTGACATTTTGTCTAAAAAGTATAACATTTGAGACTTTGAAAATTGTAATTTTTTTCAAATTTTTCCTAAATTTGTGAATTTTTACCCCCCAAAAAAGGAACGGATCACCGAAATGATACTACTAACATAAACTACAATGTCTCACGAGAAAACAATCTCAAAATCACAAGGATATCTTAAAGCGTTGAAAAGTTACTACCACAGGAAGAGACACTGGTCAAATTTCTAAAAAAAGGACCGAGCCTTAACCTGCAAACAGGCTGCGTCCTTAAGGGGTTAAAGAAACACCGGATGACCAACGGACTGTGGTGTTCAACCTGTGCCAAACCAGGATCAGCAGGGGTTCCACCACTACTAGCTTAACTACCACCAGTATGCGCAGGCATATGAATGCTAAACACCCCACTCAATGGCACCAAGCCCGTTCACCTCCGGCCGGGCACACAACTGCTCCTTCCCCTGTGTGATCTGCTAGTCAGCCCCCTGCCCAGGACCCCGGCCCAAACACCTCCCGTGCGAAAACCCCATCTTCACCTCCACGATCCTCCACAGCATCCACCAGCGTTCAGCTCTCCATACCCCAGACGCTGGAGCACAAAAGGAAGTATAGTGCAACCCACCCACACACCCAAGCCCTCAACGTCCACATCTCCAAACTGCTTAGCCTGGAGATGCTGCTCTATAGGCTGTTTGAGACCGAGGCCTTTCGAAACCTCATGACGGCGGCCGCCCCTCGGTATTCGGTCCCCAGCCGCCACTACATTTCCCAATGTGCCGTCCCAGCCCTGCACAAGCACATGTCAGACAACATCATCCGTGCCCTGACCAACGCCATTTCTGACAAGGTCCACCTGACCACGGACACGTGGACGAGTGGTGTCGGGCAGGGTCACTATATATCGCTGATGGCACATTGGGTTAACTTGGTGGAGGCTGGGACCGAGTCTGACCCTGGGGCTGGTCATATACTGCCGACGCCGAGGATTGCGGGGCCTACCTCGGTCCAGGTCTCTCAGGCCTACTATGCCTCCTCCTCCTCCCATCCCTCCTCCACCTCCTCCTCCGAATTACCATCTGTGGGCATGGCACCATCAGTCGGTAGCGCTAGGCACAGCAGCAGTGCCGTCGCTAAGCGACAGCAGGCGGTGCTCAAACTGCTGAGCCTAGGCGATAAAAGGCACACCGCCCAAGAGCTATTACAGGGCATCATGGCGCAGACTGATCTGTGGCTGGCACCGCTGAACCTGAAGCCAGGCATGGTTGTGTGTGACAATGGCCGTAACCTGATGGCGGCTCTGCAACTCGGCAGACTGACACATGGGCCATGCCTGGCCCATGTGTTAAATCTCATAGTTCAGCGGTTCCTCAAGACATACCCCAATCTGTCTGATTTGCTCACGAAGGTGCGCCGCATCTGTGTGCATTTCAGGAAGTCCAGCACAGATGCTGCCACTCTCAGGGCAGCGCAGCGTCGCCTCCAACTGCCCGCTCACCGACTGTTGTGCGACGTGCCCACGATGTGGAATTCAACATTAACCATGTTATCCATAGTTTACCAGCAGCGCAGAGCGATTGTAGACTGCCAAATGTCAACTTCCACCAGAACTGGTAGTCAGGTCAGTCAGCTTCCTCAAATCTACAATGAGGAGTGGACGTGGATGTCTGATATCTGTCAGGTGCTGAGTAACTTTGAGGAGTCAACACAGATGGTCAGTGGTGATGCCGCCATCATCAGCCTCACCATCCCGCTGCTTAGCCTGTTGAAAAACTCTCTGGTCAGCATGAAGTCGGAAGCTTTGCGCACGTCACAAGAGACGGGGGAAGAAGATTCCCTTGTTGATAGCCAAAGCACCCTCAGGTCTGTTTCTCAGCGCATATCGGAGGAGGTGGAGGAGGATGTGGAGGAGGAGGAGGAGAATGTTGGCGAGACAGAAGAGGGGAGCATTGTTCAGTCCTTCACTGTTCAGCGTGTATGGGAAGAAGAAGAGGAGTTGGAAGAGGAGGAAATGGAGAGTCAGGCCAGTGAGGGGAGTGAATTCTTGCGCGTTGGCGCATATGGCAGATTTCATGCTAGGCTGCCTATCCCGTGACCCTCGCGTTCAAAGAATTTATTCCAGCGCAGATTACTGGGTATTCACTCTCCTGGACCCAAGGTACAAGCAAAATCTTTCCACTCTCATCCCTGGAGAGGAAAGGAGTGTGAGAATGCATGAATACCAGCTGGCCCTGGTGCACAAGCTGAAACAGTATTTCCCTTCTGACAGCGCTAGCCGCAGAGGGCGTACTTCTGCGGGACAAGTAGCGAGGGAGAGTAGGCGAGTAGGAAGCTTGTCCAGCACTGGCAGGGGTACGCTTTACAAGGCCTTTGCCAGTTTTATGTCACCCCAGCAAGATACTGTAACCTGTCCCCAGTCTCGGCAGAGTAGGGCTGATCTTTACAGAAAGATGGTGAGCGAGTACGTAGCTGACCATACCATCGTCCTAAATGATCACACAGCTCCCTACAACTACTGGGTTTCAAAGCTGGACATGTGGCACGAACTGGCGCTGTACGCCTTGGAGGTTCTTGCCTGCCCTGCCGCTAGCATGTTGTCCGAGCAGGTTTTCAGTGCAGCTGGTGGCATCATCACCGATAAGCATACACACCTGTCGACTGACAGCACTGACAGGCTGACGCTTATCAAGAAGAATAAAGCCTGGATTTCTCCGGATTTCCATTCTCCACCAGGTGAAGGAAGCTCAACCTAAATAATTTATGCCCTCCTCCTCCTCATTTTCCTCCTTCTCCTCTTCTTTGTACACTAAAGCAGAGGAAACTGGCTATTTTTTGCCAGACCCAACTGGCTCTAGCTATAGTACTCTATGTATTTAATTTTTCTGGAGGGCCACCTACCCGGTCCTCTGTTTTAAACAATTTTTGGGAATGCCACATACAGGCACTCAATCTATTTAATTTTTCTGGAGGACCACCTACCTGCTCCTCTGGTTTGATAACTTTTTTGGACTGCCACATACAGGCACTATCCAAATTAAATTGTCTCCATAGCAGCCTCCACATGTCGTCTTTTTAGCTGCCTCCACACGTTGTCCATATAGCTGCCTCCATACATCGTCCACTTGTTAAACGAGCTGTGTCAGGCAGAATTTTGGGTTGTTTTCATGGCTTCCACATCAAACTTGTTAACTTTGTCGCCACCCTGCTTTGTTATCCACAAAATATACTGGCAAACTTTTTTCATTTACCGATATTATTTCAGCGCTTCTTGCGCATCTGTTTACATTCCCCTCACCCGCCATAACCCAAACACTACTACACTTGATCTTATACAAAAGGTTCTTAAAAGTGATGTTTGGGGAGTAGCCGAGAGACAGGGGCTTGGTTAGGCGAAAGCTCGCCTGGCAGCGGACCGCCAGCTCCATCCCAAGATCCAACTAACATAGTTTTAACTGCAGCACCTTTAATCTACTACGACTTTACTGCCTCCATACATCGTCCCCTTAGCAAACGAGCTGCTGTGTCAGGCAGAATATTCAGGTGTTTCACCAGATACATAGTGGAACTCGGCTCATATGTCGCCGCCATGCTGGAGACCTGAAGTTGCAATCATAGCAGCACAATATGGATGCCTCATACTGTCGCTCTTAATCATGGAACCATTTCCGAAAAAAACAATTAAAAATAGAGCCACTATGCTATTCCATTATTCCTAGGCGAAATATTCAAACGACCCGGCCTGCTTTGAAAATTATAATTTTTTCAAAGTAAACGCTTCTGGCCCCCAGGCCCATTTTGGGTGGGGAGGAGCCGAGAGACAGGGGCTTGGACAGGCGAAAGCTCGCCTGGCAGCGGACCGCCAGCTCCATCCCAAGATTAGGCAGCCTCAGAGGCATCCATGCATGCTGCCCCTGCTGTTTCCTGTCCATTTTGCCTCCACGATCCTCCACAGCGTCCACCAATGTCTCCATGCGCAACATTCAACTCTCTATACCCCAGACGCTGGAGCATGAGAGGATATGAAGCACATCATCCCCTTATCAAACGAGCTGTGTCAGGCAGAATTTTCAGGTGTTTCACCAGATACATAGTGGAACTCGGCCCATCTGTCGCCGCCATGCTGGAGACCTGAAGTTGTAATCATAGCAGCGCAATATGGATGCCCCATACGGTCGCTCTTAATCATGGAAGTAGTCTCCATGGCTGCCTCCACATGTTGTCCCCTTATCAAACGAGCTGTGTCAGGCTAATTTTTCGGGTGTTTCACCAGATACGTTATGAAACTTGGTCACTATGTCGCCACCATGCTGTGTTATCGACCAAATATACCGTCAACCTTTTGTTCACATAGGAAATCATTTCAGCGCTTCTTGCTCACCTCCTTCTGCCGTCCCCTATAGTGTCAGGGTCAATTATTGGATGTTTTAGATGCTATCTAGCCTCATTCGGTCATTCTGTCATGGCCATGCTGTTGCCCATAATTTTGGCATAATGGTACGATTAAGCAGCCTCAGAGGCATCCATGCATGCTGCCCCTGCTGTTTCCTGTCCATTTCCGTGGTGTTTCCATCCTTTTCTGAGGTTCCCAGGTGTTTGGCCAAGCTTCCCTGTGCAGAGCCTTGGTCCCCGTGAAAAATGCTCGAGTCTCCCATTGACTTCAATGGGGCTCGTTATTCGAGACGAGCACTCGAGCATCGGGAAAAGTTCGTCTCGAATAACGAGCACCCAAGCATTTTAGTGCTCGCTCATCTCTAATTACCATCATTTATGAATTCCCCCTTTTTTCCCCTTTTTCATTTTTTTTTTCTCCTATCTCTTATGATCCTGATCCATCCATCAGCATCTTTCTTAATTTGATGTATATGGACGTCTGAGCTATAATATAGTTCATTTTTGGGTGGTTTGACAATCCTCTGTGTCATACATACCTCTCCTGAAATCCAGCGCTGTATTCCTTTCAGCGAAGTCTCCGACACTAGCAATAAAGCAAAAAAATTCTTAACCCCTTCCCGACATTTGACATATTATTACTGCATATGCTCCTGAACAGAGCCGGCGCCAGAAGCTGTGGGTGTCGGCTATATATAATAGCTGACACCCGCCTCTAACACCCGCAATCAGAGATTTCTCCAATCGCGGGTGCTAACCTCTAACATGCCGCAGTTCCCGGGGCTGCGCGATCTCCTTCCGTGGAGCCGGGTCCTGCCTTCCTACATCTGTATTACACTGTATTAGGTGGAGAATAGCTTGAGAAAGCGATCAGTGGATCGCTTGCTCAAGCTAACCTGTAAAAGTAAAGAAAAAAAGTTAAAAACACTAAATAAACACACTTTTAAATAAAAAGAATTAATTAAATAAAGTTAAAGTCCTCTAAACACAAACATTCCCTATACACACCTAAGAGAGTAAAAAAAAAACTGAAAATCACCAAAACCCTCACATATTTTGTGTCGCCTCGTCCGTAACAATCTGTACAATAAGTCACAAACATTATTGGACCCGTACGGTGAACGCCGTAAAAACAAAACCCGAAAAACTCGCCAAAAATATAAATTTTCATAAAATCCCCTCACAAAAATGTTCCAAAAAGTGATAAAAAAAGTTATGTGCACCAAAATGGTACCACTGAAAAGGACAACTCAACACGTAAAAACTAAGCCTTAAACCAGCTCTGTCAACCAAAAAACTTTAAAGTTATATCTCCGAAAAGATGGCAATGCAAAAACAAATGAGATTTTCTTTATATTCGTTTTTTTCCTGTAAAAAAAGAAACCCAAAATTGACAATTTTCTTTTCCTCCATGCATTAAAGATTTAATAGAATCTCTTCGATGCCTTGGCGTGTGCCCATACAGCAGGTTACCACTACATATGGAGTATTGTTATACAGCGTTTTGGTATTTTATCCACTGAGAATTTGTACATTTTATGAAAAACACATTCATTTAGCCAAAAAAAATGTAATTTCGAAATTGCATCCGATTTTGTTTTAACCCCTGTGAACCAATTAAAGGGTTAACAAACTTCATAAAAGTTGTTTTACGTACGTTGAGGGGTTTAGTTTCTATAATGGAGTAATTCATGGGGTTTTGCTTTTATTTAGACCTTTCAAAGTGACTTCAAACCTGAGCAGGTCCCTCAATAGCAGGATTTAGCGTTTTTTATGAAAATGTGAAAAATTGCACCTGACGTTCAAAGCCCCTTAACATCTTAGAAAAATGATATTATGTATAAAAAACCACGGAGGCATAAAGTATACATTCAGTGAATGGTAGTTATTACATTTTTTGGTGTTATGACTATGTGTGGAAAAAGTAGAACATTTTGAATTTCGAAAATTGAGAATTTTTCCAAATTTTCACCAAATATCTGATTTTCTTATAAATAAATGCAGAACATACCACCAAAGTGTTTTAACTAACATGAAGTACAATGTGTCACAAGAAAACATTTTCAAAATCACTTGGATATGTTAAAGCCTTCCAAAGTTATAACCACTTATAGTGACACAGTGCAGATTTGAAAAAATGGGCCGTGTCAGGAAGGTGAAATGTGGCTTCGGCGTTAAGGGGTTAAATACCCGCAAAGCTGAATTCTTGCGAGCCAGCACTATCGCTGTGTGTGGCGTCCATGCCGGCTCACAACAATTCATCTATGTGAGTACACCTACATTCCTCTTTAGCTAATATAGACATTGTCCTTTCTTTTATTCATACTCAATTTAATGCCACTATAAGACATCAGACTCTGTTTCACTATCACTCTTATTTGAGTCCAAATCTTCTATATCAATGCCCTATCTCCTGCCAATCTCCTATATTAAGTCCTCACTATTTCCTTTCTATTTTCTCCCCTCTCAGAACTGATTCCCGAGCTCACAGCAATAAGGTAAAAACCAACCTCCCCAGTTCATAGTCATATGGAAAAAAAACGACTCACTGTAGTACAACCCTTGACTTTATCTACTATCATTCTGACCTACATAAATTCATTTTAGGCAATATAACAAGAAAACTCTGTACTGTGCCATATCACATCATAGCCCACTGTGAATTAAGGAAAAAGCTATAAAAAGGGTGGGTACTGCAATTTCCTTTTAATTACTACATTTTTTGTACCTACTATATACTAATTTTCATAGCAAAATTTTATTAGTAAGTACCATTTCATAAATTTTAAAGACTTATTTATTGATCTAAATATGAAACACATTACTATTTCTATGTATGGTGATATATTTTGTGTAGTATTTTATGTATTATTATCATGCATTATATTTACTCATATCATGTTTATATTGGAAAATTCTCAACTTTTTCCTTTTTAGGGCCTAATTGGATCATACACATGTAGGGGCAAATATACATATTAAGCTTTGCTAAATTCTCCTAGGGGTTTGCATTCAAAAATTAGGGGACTTTTTGTTTTCTTCTTCTTCTTCTTCTTCTGTCATAGACTCTTATCTTTTGGAACTGATGAAGGATGACCTGATGATGCCCCCGAAACATCCATGCACTTTACTAATAAAATGTTGTGAACCTGGAGCAGGGCTGAATTAGCCTATTTTTTCCTACCCTCCTCCACTTATTGTGAAGGTCCAATAAGAACCCACTCCGCCTGAGTACAATGTACACTTTTCATGACTATATTGATTTTGATGTACTCTTTGTTATTCCTGTGAAACTATGAACTATTCAATAAAATGTAAGTTGAAAAAAAATCATAAATGCATCTTAAGTTTGGAAGATGTGGTAAAAAGTTTTAGCAATCTGTGTAGGATGATGGAGTGAACTTGGATAGAGCAGGCACCACACAGAACGGGTATCAGATGCATATCACAGCTGACACCCTGATGTAAAACCCTACGACCATAGAGGTGCGTAAAACCTTAGAGGTCCCCTGGAACCCTTGTTAGACAGCCTCTTAGAAATAGCGCCATCAACGCGTACATTATACAGGTGGTGCTGTGCAACTCTTACATGCTGTTCCAATTTGCAGGTCATGCTGTATCATTTCTAAATTTTCAAGAGGCAGATATTAAGGAACTAATATTTGGACAAGAAGGACATGGCCCCAGTACCTCTGGATTATATGACCCTTTGTTTTGCCAGGACAGCATTTTCCCATTGAATTCCACTGCTTCTAAAAGAAGGACTGAGAAAAAAGTTTGTTCCAAAAGGTGGGGTTGCCAAGGGTACTAAATACTATCATGAGACCTGTGAGTACTCCAGAGTGACAAAATTTTAGTTGGTCCCCTGGTATATTCCACCACCTTATGCGCAACGCATTTACAATTTGCATCCAGCCTTAGTTATGAATTCATTTTGGTAAAAGGAATTATTGTAACAACTGATAATACTTGATTATTTTATTATGGGATGTAGTTTGCAACCTAGGGTTGATTGTTGGTTTTATGTTTTTTTTATTTAGGTTTTCTATTTCCCCTTCAAGCCACTGGATTTGTTAACACATCCTTGGTAATTCTCCAACATATTTATTTATTCATTATTATTATTTATTTTTTTATATTCCAAGTGCTTTATCATTGCGGTGACCTGTTGTATTTTCTGGCTAGCGTTTAGGATTTCATGTAGCGTCTTTCTCATGTCAGGAAACATGAGAGAGCTAACATTTCCCAGGTGGCACAAGCTGGGCGTCACACTGAACTTTCCATAAAATAATTGCAATTTCCATCTTGGGCATCTATTCACATCATATTTGGAAACCACATGTATGTTCAAGATGCTCATTTTACCACATGTATTACACTACACCATAATTTATACCTCGCTAAATTATCCAAGGGGCGTGCATTCAAAAATTCTGGAGTTCCCTCTGTTTTATACCACTAGGGCTCCCCAAAAGCATCCTGACACATGTAAAGGATTTCTGTCAAATTGGGCTTCTAAAATGCAAACATCCCTCTTTCCTTCTACTGTGCACCCATAAAACATTTTATGCGGACATGTCAGGTAATTCTACACTCAAGAGAAATAGTTTTACGGGTAAAAGTGACCTTTATTGGAAAATTCTCACCTTTTTCCTTTTTAGGGGCTAATTGGATCATACACATGTAGGGGCAAATATACATATTTAACTTTGCTAAATTCTCCTAGGGGTTTGCATTCAAAAATGAGGGGACTTTTTGTTTTATTCTCTGTTTTATACCACTAGGGCTCTCCAAATGCATGTAAAAGATTTCTCTCAAATTTGGCTTCTAAAAGCCAAACATCCATCTTTCCCTTTACTGTGGGCCCATGCAACATTTTATATGCACATACTTATTAAATTTTTTCCCTTGTGGCTAAAAAAATTAGGGGTAAAAGTGAGATTTATATATATCACCTTTTTCCTTATTAGGGCCTAATTAAATCAAACACCTTTATGGGAAAATACACAAATTACACCTTGCTAAATTCTCTAAGGGATGTACTTTCCTAAATGGTGTCACATGTTGGGGTTCTCCTCTGATTTGTATCACTAGGGCTCTCAATATGCATCCTGACACATGTAAAGGATGTTGGTCAAATTTGGCTTCTAAAAGGCCAAAGTACTTCTTTCCCTTCTGAGCCCTACTGCGTACCCATACCACATTTTATTTGCACATGTGGGGCAATTCTATAATTGGGAGAAATAGTTTTACAAAAAGGTCTTGCTGCGGCAGGGTGCCACCAGGTCGTTCCACGGGTGCGGCTAGGCGGTGGTAGCAGCCAAAGTAGGGAAACAGGAAACCAGACACAGGGATGGCAGGACCACGGGATGGCAGGACCTCGGGTAGGCTGGACCTCGGGATGGCAGGATGGTTCATTTACTAAAATGGTGTCATTTTTGGGGGTTTTCTGTTATATAGGCCTTATAAAGTCACTTATAGCTAAATTGGACTTCCAAAAATAGGTTTTGATGATTTTTGTGAAATTTGGAAAAATTGCACCTAAAGTTATAAGTCTCGTAAAATCCTAAAAAAAGGAAGTTTGAAAAATGATGCCAAGTTAAAGCAGACGTATGGAAATTGTTAGTTATCAAGTTATTTTACTGATATGACTAACTTTCCAAAAATTTGAAAATTTGGAATTTGGAAAACATGTTTATTTTTCAAAATTTCCCAAAATTTCCATTTATTTCATAATTAATTACTAAACATATTGCTTAAAATTCTCAACAAGCATAAATTACAATGCGTCATAAAAAAACAATCTCAAAATCACCTCAATATGTTAAAGTGTTCAAAAGTTGACCACTTATAGTAACACATCAGATTTTAAAAAAAGGCCTGTGTTAGGAAGATGCAAAATGGTCATTAAGGGTTTAAAACAGCAGCTATAACACTCCATGGCCCCAAAACTGTGTTTTTGCAGTATATTGTTCATTTTCAGAGCAGACCAGAAGCTCTCTGCTGATTGTGTGTAACCTGGCTCGATATGGACCTTTCTTGGTTTTAAATCCTACTGCTTGCCTATGCAAACAAAGCTTCTGTAGTAGTTTTGGACTATCCGGTTAGTATTTCACCTCATCATGACTAAAAACCTGGGTTAAAATGTGCCCTCTTTATGATGTAGCATTATATTTAATCCAGCTCCACTACTTTTGCTAGATTCAAAAGGGGAGATAGATGAGGAGAATAGGTTGTAACTAAAACTTATTTGTATTTTGTATTACCCTAATGATGAATTAACTAGTTGTCTTTTAATATGTGTTTTTTGTAGTAGGAGGGAGGCTGATTTTACACCAAATATGCAGTGGTAGTAAGTGGAAGTAATAAAAACATGACCACACTTAACCTACTTGTCTGTACAGGAGGCGGAGGTGAATTCACTGATGGAGGTGGGTAAACTAGCAGCGGGTAATTCCTTATAATTTCTGACCTGACATAGTAAGTCCTTCAAAAGTTATGAGGTGTAAGATAGTTGATAGAGTGGATGGATGGAGTGGATGAAGTAGCAGAGCTTCAGGGGAACACCGGAGAGGTGAGTTCATGGTTTGTTTTGTTTTCGACTGGCTGGCTGTATACATGGGGGCTGTCTGGCTGTATACTACAGGGGGCTGGCTGGCTGTATACATGGGCGCTGGCTGGCTGTATACTACATGGGGGCTGGCTGGCTGTATACTACGTGGGGGCTGTCTGTCTGTATACTACATGGGGCTGGCTGGCTGTATACATGGGGCTGGCTGGCTGTATACATGGGGGCCGGCTTACTGTATACTACATGGGGGCTGGCTGTATACAGGGGGGGAGGACTGGTTGGCTATACACACGGGGGCTGGCTGGCTATACACAGGTGGGGCTAGCTGGCTATATACAGGGGCGGCTGGCTATATACAGGGGAGGATGGCTGACAATATACAGGTGGACTGGTTGACTGTATGCTGGGGGGGGGCTGGCATGGCCATATACTGTGGGGGGAGGGGGCTTTCTGGCTATATACTGGGGGACTGGCTGTATACTGGGGGGGCTGGCTGGCAATATATAGTAGTTATATTCCTGTATAAAGGGGGCAGTATTATAGTAGTTATATTCCCTTACATAGGGGGCTGTATTATAGTAATTATATTCTTGTACATAGTGGGCAGTATTATAGTAGTTCTACTTTTGTACATAGGGGCAGTATTATATTAGTTATATTCTTGCACATAGGGGGCAGTATTATAGTAGTTATATTCTTGCACATAGGGGGCTGTATTACAGTAGTTTTATTCTTGTACATAGGGGGCGGTATTATAGTAGTTATATTCCTGTACATAGGGGGCAGTATCATAGCAGTTTTATTCTTGTACATAGGGGGCAGTATTATAGTAGTGATATTCTTGTTTAATGGAGAAGGTATTGAAGTAGTTTTTTTGTATATATAAGGCAGTATTAAGTTGTGTTCTTTTAAAAAAGAAGCGTTATTCTTGTATAAGGGAGGCAGCGTGTGTCTCTTTCTCTGCACTGTACAAATTGATTTAGAGCATCTATCAACAGTTTGTGTGGAGTTTAGTAGCTTCACCCACATCACATGATCACGCCTCCTTGTTTTGACCCCGCCCACAGAATGAAGCTACTTTTTTCAATTTTTTTCAAGGGCCACTTTAAATTCCCAGTCCGCCCCTGGGTTTATCTATACTTCCATCTTCATAGAAACAGGCTTTACAGGTGAAGAAGAAAGATTGGAGTAAAACCGGGACCCAACTGATGGAGGGGGGACTATGGTTAAAAGGTAATAAGCATTGTCTGCCAAGCGCCCTTTACCCTATGATGGCTTCATGCACCCACCGGGTGATACACTAGTCTAAGACTCTATATTCTCAATAGTTAATAAGTACTGAATAGCACCTGGATTTACAACTGTCGCTACCCGATTCCCACAAGCCTGCTCATTCGTGCTAAGCACGATGTAGGGAGAGTAGTGAAACCCCTCAAATATACACTTCAAAGCCACTTTATCCATTCCAAAGGATGCAGATTGGCTACATACAGCCACCAAAAGTAAGTAGTTGTGAACATGTGCTAGTTCTGGGTAGCCTGAATCCTATCCTGTAACAAAATCAAAGGTAAATACTACACCCCAGAGATCAATGTCTTGTGAAGTGCCATTCTAAGTATCTGAGAGACATCCACATGTAGAAACTAGAAGGAGACTGCGACTGCTGAACATTAACCTGTGTTTCTGCATGTTACTATGGACATTGTACCATATTGGAGAAGATTGTGATCATAATGTTTTTCATGGGCTATACAAAATTGTTTGTTTCCTAAAGAAAGCTGTGACAGTATGCTATATACTTTGTATAATAGTACTCAGGTGGTTAGTAGGGTGTCACATTCTTATGCCCAAGCCCAACCAATTGGTTTCACATGGATTGTACACAAATTCTATATTGTTATGTTTCTGGTCTATTATTGTTGTGTTTTTGGTTTTGTTAAAACTGAAAGCGAACTATGTGTTACAAGATATATACCAATAGGATGTAAAGATTCTTTACAATATAATTTTGTGGGTTGTTTTGTGATCTAATTTGCAGGATGCTCAGGAGGGAATAAGGTGAAGTGATTACATAAGTCGTGGAAGTAATTACATAAGTCCTGGATGTCAATTTACCACCTGAGCTGTACCTGCAAATTCCTCATAAAAGGGGGGTTTGTGAAGGAACAGAATGGATTTGTTCTAAATCTTGTCTATAGATCTCACATATTAACGTACAAGCTACATCTGTGTATAGACCCTTCCCCCACGCAATCCACAGCTGTCTCAGACCACACATTACTGTTCAATTAAACGAAAGCTCACCATCAAATATACTCAGTTAGTCTCAAAGAGGTATTGCCTGATTTTTTCACTTTTCTTCTACTCCCCATGGCTAACACGGTACAAATCTACACTACTACTACTGTGCAGGTCTGTTTTAACTCTTTGTCTGAGAGGCTATTAAAAGCCACACCCCAGTGCAAATAAATAAGCTTGAGAGACACAAGTGTTTGTTCAAACATGGCTCCGAGCAGCTCGCTATATACATCAATTTGGACCCACATCACATCAGAGATAGAGAAAATGGGGCATATTTATGAAGGCCTCTACGCCACGTATTGCTAGCACTTGTGATTATGTAGCCAAATCCGCCACTGGGCGGAGGACTTTTCACATGTATGATAAATATCCCCCCAATTTCTCTAACATACCATATATATTTCACCAAAAATGTGCTGAAAAACTCAAACTCTGCTTATATTTGACTGAAAAAAAACAAATCCTCCCTGCCGCTGCCCAAGGAAGAAGAGAAGACTTCTTATTCATGGAAAGAACATCATATTTACTTGTTTTGGTGGCTTTTTGTATGAGAGATTGGATATATTGCTTTCATAAGTGAATTACTTGTTCTATACTGGGGCATTTGTGGGACTATTATTATTTTAAGCCAGCAGTTTTAAACATTTTATTGTAAGAATTGCTATCACAAAACACACCCACTGGGTGCACAAGTTCTGTCACCCACTGCCCATCTGACTATGGATGTGACAGCAAAGACTGTGACTACATTTAACGCCCAATTTAAATATCGCTGTCACCACTGGTTGTTATGACCTTCGGGATGCCTGCTGCAGAATTTGGACAAGTATATCCAGACACACACAAATCCAAGTACAGTACAAGTATTCCTAGAGAAGACTGCTTTAAGCCAAAAACTTCTACCCCTTGCCGACATTTAACGTAATAGTACTGCATGGCAGGAGGTGCGTTCCCGCATTTTGCAGTACTATTACGTCAAACTTCCGGCGCCGGCTTCTAAACGGAGCCGGCGCCAGAAGCTGCGGTAGTCAGCAACATATTAGAGCAGACACCCGCCTGTAACACGCGCGATCGGAGATTTCTCCGATCGCAGGTGTTAACCCCTTACACGCATTTCATGTGAATCAGATCGCCCTGCCAGCGCTACTCCAATCTCAACCCTGGGGTCTGACAGTGCCCCGGGGCTGCGCAATTTTCTTCCCGGGGCACTGCAGAACCCGTCTGTAGCACACTGAGAATGAGATTTTCTTTATATTATTTTTTATCCAGAAAAATGGTAAAAATATATATTAAAAAAAAACTATATGAATGAGTTATCACCATAATCATAGTGATCTATAGAATAAAGATAATATAGTACTTTTAGTGTACAGTATACGACCCCCAAAATATACAAAAAGAAAGGAAACCAAAATTGACAACTTTCTTTTCCTCTATACATTCAAGAGTTAATAAAATCTCATCAATAAGTTAATGACCCACTAAAATTAAGTATTTGTATATTGCATCTCTTGTCACAAAAAATAAGCCCTTATTTGTCCAATTTGCCAAAAAAAAAAAAGATTCTATAGCCAATAAAAAGTGACAATGCATAATCTGCTCTGAATTGCGCAAGTTTCCCTTTAATACCCTGGCATGCGCCCATACAACGGGTTACCACCACATATGGGTTATTTTTTTACTCGGGTGGGATTACGTATCAAACTTTGTGGACCGTTTTGGGATTTTATCTACTGAAATTGTGTACATTTTATGGAAAACACATTAATTTAGCCAAAAAAATGTTAATTTCAAAATTGCACCAGATTTTGTTTTATCCCCTGTAAAACAATTAAAGGGTTAAAAAACTTCATAAAAGTTGTTTTACGTACGTTGAGGGGTGTAGTTTCTGTAATGGGAAAAATTGCACCTAACGTTCAAAGCCCCATAACATACTACAAAAATAAGAGTATGCATAAAAAAACATGTCCACATAAAGCAGACATTCAGTGAATGTTAGTTAATATGTTTTTTTGCTGTTATGATTAGGAGAAAATTTTGAATTTCAAAAATCGAGAATTTTTTTAAATTTTTACCAAATTGGATATGTTAAAACCTTCTGAAGCTATAACCACTTATGGTGACACAGGGCAGATTTGAAAAAATGGGCCATATTAGGTAGGTGAAAAGTGGCTTCGGCGTGAAGGGTTAAAACACACTGCCAGTGAAGCATTGTATTTGCAAACTTTATTCATAAGGTAAACTGTTGTCAATGGGACTTTATAAACTATGGTCATCACAGAAATCCTTGAAACACTTCCTTATGTATCCTTTAGGACTATGCAATTAGTACAATGAAATCCACATCTGTTTTCTGCTTTTGTGCATTATTTTGTGAAACTAAATCTTAATATTGTTTTTGCATGGTTGAAATGTAGTAGATGACCCACAATCCATCATTGTAATGTCATATGTCTATATGTTGTGCATTTAATCCCCATAGTAATCTGAATTGGATTACGAATTCCAAAGTCTAAGTCATTGTCCAGCTGTAAAAATCTTTTAATGAAGGTCAATGTAGATGATTTTTAATGTTATCGATCAAGAATATAGTTTTTTGCAAAAATGTCAAAGGAAATACAAACTAGAAGACCTGAGAATATCATACATTACCACTGCTGATATTTCACTGACAAAAAGAACATTGTTACAATTAAATAGAAAATAGTATATGCAAGTGCTGCAGTTCATACACACAAAATACAAAATCCCCAAATCTGTTCTGTAAGAACTGCAGCATGAGTGAGGTTTGCCTTAGTCCTGACCCATGAAAGTGCTAGGGGTTGCCTAACATGTTTTCCAGGCTTTCCAGGACATGGTGCAGAATATTAAATGCTGACATTAGAAATAATAATTTGTTCCACATATAACAAGTTGCATATGGAACTATAAACAGATATGGCTTGTGGAAGGTGTGGAATGGAAAAATTAAAAGTATAACAACAGAAAAACCTGGCCTTGACAAGGTTAAAAGACTGTACCCAGGAATTCACTTTCCAACCAAGCACACCACTATACATAGCTCTGCCAATACACATAACAGATTACATTTTGACACTTTTATGACAAGCATAACAAACATGGTACCAAGAGGACTGCAAATAAAAAAGGTTTTCACCACCATATACTCCAGACTTTTTTAAACAAGTGGAATAATCTACTCACACAATGCTCTAATATTATTATTATTATTATTGATTTATAGAGAACCATTAACCCCTACGGGACTCAGCATCTTTTGGCCTAAAGGACGCGGCCCCATTTTTCAAATCTGGCCTGTGTCACCATAAGTGGTTATAGCGTGGGAACGCTATGAGATATCCAGGGGATTTTGAGATTGTTTTCTCATGACACATTGTACTTCAAATTAGTTTTAAAATTTGGATGAAATCTTTTGCGTTTAGTTATGAAAAAAAAAAACAAAATTTGGCAAAAATTTGGAAAAATTCTTTATTTTCAACGTTCTAAATTCTCTACTTTTGATGCAGATAGTCAAAGCACCCAAATAAAGTCATAACTTACATTTCCCAAATGTCTGCTTTATGTTGGCATGGTTTTTTAAGATTCCACATATTTTACTAGAATGTTATGAGGCTCAGAATTTGGGTGCCATTTTTCACATTTTTTGTAAAATCGCCAAAACCCCTATTTAGATGGACCTGCTCAAATTCTAATTGACATTGAGAGGTCTAAATAATAGCTAGACTCATAAATTACTCCATTGTGGAAACTACACCCCTCAACGTATGAAAAACCACTTTTAAGAAGTTTGTTAACCCTTTACGTGTTTTATAGGGGTTAAAACAAAATGGAGGTGGAGTCTGCAAATTGTAATATTTTTTCACAATACACTCATTTTGGGTGGAAAAGTAAACATTTATAATGGATCAAATGAAAAAAAGGCTCCACAAAGTTTGATACCCAATCTCTCCCGAGTACACGGATACCCCATATGTGCTGGTAACCTGCTGTATGGGCGCACGGACGGGCATAGAAGGGAAGGAGTCGCCATCCAAATCAGATTTGCTATGTCACATTGTACAGGCTATAATTTTTTCCTTTTTTTTTATTGAGGACCTATAGGGGCTTATTTATTTTGCCACATGAGATGCACTTTTCTAATACATAATTGTCGGGCATCTATAGCTAATTGGTTAGATTTAATTAACTCTTTGTTGGTGGAGGAAATGAAAATCATCAATTTTTAGGAAAATTTTTATGTGTTTTTTTTTGGCTGTTAACCATACCATGAAAATACTTCATTTATATATATTTTTTTATTTTTTTCCCATTTTTACTGAATAAAAAGTAATTTGGCAAAATTGTTGTTAATTTTAGCATCACCGTCTTTCATATGCATAACTTTTTTATTTTTCACCTCACAAATCTGGTTAAGGGCTTATTTTTTGCAAGAATGATAGCTCTTTTCAGTGGTCTTATTTTAGATTGCGTAACTTTTTAAAATCACTTTTTTAAGAGCATTTTTAAAGGGCATTTTTCAGAGAGTTTTTTTAGGTTGTTTTTTTACGGGGTTCACTTTGCGGATCTAATAACGATTCTGTTTTATTATACAGATTGTTACGGACGCAGGGATAACAAATATGTGGGGTTTTGTGTATTTTATTCAATTGTACTGAATAAAAACTAATTTGGAGAAAATCTTATTCATTTTAGCATCACCATCTTTTCATATGCATAACTTTTTTACTTCTCGGCAGACAAATCTGGTTTGGGGCTTATTTTTTGCAAGAACAGTTGTTCTTTTTAGTGGGCTTATTTTAGAGTGCATAAAATTTTTTAAATCACTTTTTAGAGCATTTTTTATAGGGTATTAATTAAAAATTATCTTTTTTCGGAAAGTTTTTTGCGTTTTTTTCCCCCGACGTTTACCGTGCGGGTCCAGTAACAATTCTGTTTTATTATGCAGATTGTTACGGATGCGGCAATACCAAATATGCGGGGTTTTTTGTGTTTTTATGTTTTTTATACTTTATTGAGTTTTTTTATGGGAAAGTGACATTTTAGGGGCTTATATTTTATGTATTTATTTTTTATTTATTATAATGTGTAGTGTTAACTGTTTTTGCATATTTTTACTTATACGTACTTGAACTTAAACCAGTGATGCTCTGATCACTGGTTTATGTTCAATACACTGCTCTACAATACTATTTTATTGTAGAGCAGTGTAAACTGTCTGAGCAAGCTTGCGCATGCTCAGACAGTTTACAGTCAGCCCCGGAAGGGGTCTGACTGCCATGGAGACCGGGCAGCTCCGGGGCACATGCCAGTCCTCGGAGCTGCCCAGAAGAGGATCGGATCCCCCGGTGAGCGGCACGGGGGATCCGATCCACAGCAGGAACACCCTTACACGCCACGGTCATGCTTGACCGTGGTGTATAAGGGGTTAACACCCACAATCGGAGTCGGCTCCGATCGCGGGTGTTACAGCGCGGTGTCAGCTGTAATAGACAGCTGACAGCCGCTGCTTCTGGTACCGGCTCCGTTCGTGAGCCGGTCCCAGAAGCTGGACGTTATACTACGTCCCGGTGTGCTAAGCATCTAGCCCCGGGGACGTAGTATAACGTCGTGGTGCGCCTAGGGGTTTATTCCATGGTGCTGTTTATCACAATCAGTAAGAGGTTCACATACATTACATTAAGACAAAAACAGCTGCAAGTACAAAATACAAAACTACAGTGATCAGGAAACAAGTAGGAGGAGGACCTTGCCCATGAGGATTCACAATCTATATGTGGGAAGGGGAAGATGTAGATGCAAGGTGAGGGAGCAGTGCAGCTAATGTGCGTTGTAGGCAAACCTGAACAGGTGGGTTTTCAGGTTTGGTTTAAGGTTTGGAAAGTGAGGGACAGGCTGACACGTTTTAGAAGAGAGTTCCAGAGGAGAGAGATGAATTAGACTAGCAGCAGAGTTTAAGATGGATTGGAGAGGTGTTAGAGAGTTAGCTGGGAGACAGCAGAGAAGAATGTTGCAGTAATCAAAAAGATTATAAGGGCACGGACTAGTAATTTGATAGATTCTAGATTAAGGAAGGGTCGAATGCGACATATGTTCTTGAGATGGAGACGGCAGGTTGTAGTAAGTGCCTGTATGCGAGGCTTAACGTTTTAGGGTTTAGGGACCAGGGAGAGTATGGAGCCATGATGGTTAGGTCTGGTGGAAGGGATGTGATAGATGAAGGAAAGATGTTAAGTTTTATAAAACAGGAAGAGAAAAGGGAGGATAAAGACACTCTGGAATTCCGTCTAAAAGAGAGGAGATACATGGAACAGAAATATAGATCTGTGTGCCATCTGCATAGGAATGGTATTGGAAGCCATGGCCTTAATTAGGTGTCCCGGGCTAGAGGTGTAAAGGGTGAAGAGCTGAGGTCTCTCGACAGAGCAACACCAACAGAGAGTAAGCAAGGTGAAGAAGTGGTGTGAGAGTGATAGACATTGAACGTTTGAAAAGGTATGACGAGATCTTGGAGATGGCACAGTCAGTGATACCAAGAGAAGAAAGCATCTGCAGCAGGAGAAAATGTCAGAGGACAGATCAAGGAGTTGGAGAACAGAGTAGTGATGTTTTGCCTTGGCTGACAATCAAGTCATCAAAAACTTTGGTCGGGGCAGTCTCAGTGGAGTGATTGGGTCAAAAATCAGATTGTAGATTGTCAAGGAGAAAGTTGGACGAGAGGTAGGAAGATAGTTCTAGGTGGACATGTTGTTCCAGGAGTTTTGAGGCAAATGGTAGTAGTGAACTAGGGCTATAGCTTCTTTAGGATGGGTGTGACCGTTGCATGTTTAACCACCTGTGGATACAGAAAGGTTAAAGAGATGAGTTAGGGATGGAATGAGCACAGTGGTAAGGTTGGGGCTAAGATTTAATGGAAGTGGGTCAGGCACACAAATGGTGAGATGTGAGCTTGACAGCAAGGAGGAAACTTTCTCATCACTAAGGGAAGAGAAGTTAGTTAACAGGGAGGGAGGTTGGATACTGTTGGTTAACAGGTACGGGGAATGGATATTGTGGGTCGGTTGCAGGGGATGAAGGTTGAAACTTTCTCCTATATCAAACTGATGAAGCTAATTGTAGAATGTGAAGAATCAGAGCTCAGTAAAGTATGAACAGATATTAAAACACAACAGGAGTCTCTTCTCATTAGAAACAGATTTTGCAGATCTGGATAAAAAATGTAAAGATAACATCTCCAAAATGGAGGTAGGAATAATGACATTTTAAAAAAAAATCAAAATTTCAAAGAGATACTCAGGATTACGTCATGGACCAAGTGTATGACTGGAATAAATTCCCTCAACAACATAATAAGGGGCATCAGGAAACACAAAACAGCCACCAAAAAATTACATGTTGCAGAAACAAAATAACCAATATTCCTATCTTTGTTCTTTCCAGCTACATCATGTCAGAGGCACAAGTACAATTATTATTGCGAGGTTTGAGCTTTTCTCCCACCATAGATTTTGATGTTTACCAAACAATTTTAGACATCAATAAATTTATTAGAGCTCTAACGGTTTGTAAACATTTTTCTAAAGCAGAACCTGAAGGAGAAGAATTCTCACAAAGTCTCAATTCAGACACCAATTCTTTTGAAGATCAATTTCAAACTTCTATTTTGAGACAACTACAATAAATAGGTTCATTCGCACTCCAAATCCCACATTCAATCCAGTAACATCACAATCTCCGATTGTGGACACCTTTCAAGAACGAGTCGAGCAGGACCTAGTGAAATTACAGAAATCTCACTTACAACATAAACAAAATTTATCAAGAAATCTCTGGAAAGCACTACGAGAATTAAAAGACAACACATATTTAGTAATCCATACAACAGACAGGGGAGGAGTTGTCCTCTTAAATGCTGGACTACGTAAAAAATTTAATCTTGACATGTTACAAGACTCATACTTACCGTTGTCTGAGAATCCTACTATTCATTTTGGAAATAATAATACTTGATAGTACTATCACCCATTGTCCCCATCTTCCACTCTTTGCGTAAAATGCACAAAAATGTGCTTCCACCTCCAATGCGACCCATAATGGCGGGCGTTGGGTCTCTTAATGAAAGACTGAGAGAATGGGTGGATAGTTATCTTCAACTCTTGGTTGTCTAGCTCCCTATTTATCTAAGGAACACTAAACATGTGTTGTATTTATTGGATAACAAAACCTGGAAGGAGGAGTAACCGCATTGTCTCCTCCTCTAAATCATGATATTGCATTACAATCTCTGTCATATTGTCTGGTATCGTACTTAACACTGTACATGTAAAGGAGTACTTGATGATGATTATTTTTCTTGAAAAATATGGAGCTTCGATGGGGGGGAAATGTTCCCTCTCATTGGCAAACATTTATATAGGCAGATGGGAGGAACTCTCCTCTTTACCGAAAACTATTTTTTTCGTCCCCGTATCAGAAGCAGTGGATTTTGTTAATTACATTAGTGCTGACTGCATGAATTTAAAATTCACTTTTTCAGTATACAATAAAGTAATTAATTTGTTAGAAATTTCTCTGACTGGGGATGCGATACTCTGTGTGGATTCATGCCATCCGAGACATGGTATTAAAAATATCCCAGTAGGTGAACTTATTTGATTAAAAATAAATTGTACCAATTCTAAAGTTTTAGAACTAGAAAAATGTTCAATAACCAAGTGATGGCCATTGAAAAGGTTAATAAACCTAAGAGAGGAGATCACAAAAGATGTTTACTCAAAGGTGTTATTTATTTTTATTTTTATTAGGTGATACTGATTTTTAAATAGGATAAACCTCATCTCTCTTTTCTTTCTTTTCATTCTGTCTATTTCATTGGGATTGTGTAATTTTATGCATAAATGAATAGTATTATATTACTCGTTTTCCCATTGGATGTTCCCTGAATCCTGGTTGTGTTAGAGATCACGTGTTGCCGCCTCATCAGTGGAATATAAGTCAGGTTAGCAGACATTCACGCTAAGCCATGAGTTTGATAGCATAACAACAGGGCTGTCTCAGGAATGGGGCGTTATCTTGCTGAAAATAGGCATGCACCCAAAATTAAGCAAATTGTGTCAACTAATAGGAAGAGCAAATGGCAACTAAACAGCCTTAAACTATGCCAAATTTATAATCCAGCATCAGGTACTTTTATAAAATATTCTGAAGTCTGTCTGGTCTAACTTTACAGTGACTTTGAGACACTTTTGATAAATCTATCTCAATATCTATTAGAGATCCAATAATGATTGGATGGGGGGGCTTAAATTACATAAATAACTGCAAATTAATACAACCATAAATTAACAACAACAAATACAAACAAGACATATCACTTATATGTCATTTAACCCCTTACCGACGCGTGGCGCACTATGTCACATGTGTTGGCTGCAGATGATTGGAGAGTGCTTAAGGGATGAGTGTTTGCTGCATATTGCTGGGGCGGCGCCTCCATGCTGGTTGAGATGGTTTGCTACCCGTGACGTCATAGCGGAGCGACAAACTGTTTCTATAGCAGTGGGGTCACACAAAAACCTGAGGATGTCTCTTTTTACACAATGTATTACAATGTTAAATTGTTAAAATGAATTTTTTTAAATTAAATTTAAAAAAACCCTAAAACTTCAAATCACCCCCATTCCCTACAACTGATATAAATAAACAGTAAAAATCATAAGCATGTTGGGTATTGCCCCATACGAAAATGTCTAATCTATTAAAATATTATAACAGTTATTTCCGGTGTTCAACCTCATAACAGACAATAGCGCCTAAAGTCAAAAATGCCACTTTTTTGCCATTTTGCTAAATATAAAAAATTCTATAAAAGTGATCAAAATGCTGTAAAGTCTTCAAAATGGTAGCATTGAAAACGTCATCAAAAGTCCATGATACCACATACAGCTCAGTACACTGAATTATGAAAAAGCGCCAGAGGTGCCGTGGCTTGTAAGGGTGTTCCTTCGATTGATCGGATCCCCCGTGCCGCTTACAGGGGGATTCAATCCTCTTCTGGGCAGCCCTGAAGAGCATCGTTGGTTCAAGTTCAAGTATGTATAAGTTAAAAAAAAGTTTAAAAACACTTAAGTTAACACATTAGAATAAATAAAAAATAAATACATAAAAATATAAGCCCCTAAAATGTTACTTTCCATAAAAAGACTTAATAAAGTATAAAAAACACAAACACATGAAAAAAGCCACATATTTGGTATTGTCGCATCCGTAACAATCTGTATAATAAAACAGAATTGTTAGTGGACCTGCATGGTAAATGCAGGGGAAAAACCGCAAAAAAAATTCTGAAAAAAGATCATTTTTAATTAATACCTTTTAAAAAATGCTCTAAAAAGGGATTTAAAAATGGAACACACTCTAAAATAAGACCACTAAAAAGAACAACTCTTCCCACAAAAAATAAGCCCCTAACCAGATTTGTCAGCCGAAAAATAAAAAAGTTCAGCAAATGAAAAAATGGTGATGCTAAAATGAACAAAATTTTCTCCAAATTAGTTTTTATAAATAATAAAACAGAATCGTTATTGGACCCCCAAAGGGAACCCCGAAAAAAACAACCTCAAAAAACTCTCAGAAAAAAAGATGATTTTTAATAAATACCTTTTAAAAAATGCTTTAATTTTTTTTAAAAAAAGTTACACACTCTAAAATAATCCCACTAAAGAGAAAAATCCTTGTTGGAAAAATATAGGCCCTTGACCAGATTTATAAGCCAAAAAATAAAAATGTTATACTTAGGAAAAGATGATGATGCTAAAATCAACAAAATTTTCTCCAAATTAGATTTTATTCAGAATAAAATACACCCCCCACACACATGCAGATTGCTACGTCCTTATCTCTACGTCCTTAACAATCTGCATAATAAAGCAGTTCCATTATAGAACCTGCAAAATTAACCCCCCCAAAAAAAACAACCTCAAAAACGCTCCGAATTTTTTTTTAATTAATACCCTTTAAAAAAAATGCTCTAAAAAGTGATTTTAAAAAGTTACGCACTCTGAAATAAGACCACTAAAAAGAACAATTCTTCTCACAAAAAATAAGCCCTTAAGCAGATTTTTAAGTCAAAAAATAAAAAAGTTATGCATATGAAAGTCAGTGATCCTAAAATTAACATTTTGAGGTCTTTTTGTAATTTTGGAGACACATAAAATAAAAATAATATACTATTTTTACGGTGCCGTAAACGGACAAAAAAAAACAAAAAAAATGTTCCTAAAAATTGATGATTTTAATTTCCTTAACCAACAAAGAGTTAATAAAATCTCACCAATAAGCTATAGATGCCCCAAAATTATGTACCAGAAAAGTGCATCCCATGTGGCAAAAAAATAAGCCCCTATAGGTCCACAATAAAAAAAACGAAAAAAATTATAGCCTGTACAATATGATATAGCAAATCTGATCTGCGTGGCGCCTCCTTCCCTTCTATGCCCTATTGTGTGCCCATACAGCAGGTTACCACCACATATGGGGAGACTTTTTTCATTTAATCCATTAAAAATGTTTAATCTTCCACCCAAAATGAATGTATTGTCAAAAAATATTACAATTTGTAGACCAGGCACCATTTTGTTTTAACCCCTATAAAACACCTAAAGGGTTAACAAACTTCTTAAAAGTGGTTTTTCATACGTTGAGGCGTGTAGTTTCTATAATGGGGTCATTAACAATTCTAGCTATTATTTAGGCCTCTCACAGTCAATTAGAAGTTGAGCAGGTCAATCTTAATATTAGTTTTGGTGATTTTCTCAAAAATTTGAAAAATGGCACCCAAATTCTGAGCCTAATATCATTCTAAACATGCCAACATAAAGCAGACATTTGGGAAATGTAAGTTATTTATTTGGGTGCTATGACTATCTGCATCAAAAGTAAAGAATTTAGAACTTCGAAAATAAAGAATTTTACAAATTTTTTGCCAAATGTACTTTTTTTTTCATAACTAAACACAAAAGATATCATCCAAATTTTTAAACTAATTTGAAGTACAATGTGTTACGAGAAAACAATCTAAAAATTCCCTGGATATCTTATATTGTTCCAAAGCTATAAGCACCTATAGTGACACAGGGCAGATTTTAAAAATGGGACCGCGTCCTAAAGGCCAAAAGAGGCTGAGTCCCCTGGGGGTTAAGAACACAGATATGCCCCAGCAGCAGGATCTAATGTCCTGCAATCTTCTTCTGTACAAAGTCATAAGGTGGCCACCATAAAAACCTGTTATGGCAGTCAATAAAGAGCTAAATAATACAACATTTTTATTGTAGTTTTAAAAACATATTTATTTATGAGGTGGATCTAAACCAATTATTATGATTATACATACAAATTTCCATGACACATCAAAGGTTTTTAAGTATAGGCAAGTTTGCCTGTTAAAATTATTTCCCTCATTGTTTAGCTCTAAAATAACAAAATATTTATCAACTTAAATAGATATAGAAATGGTTTACCTATTGCGATTAATTGGCACAGTGTAGTGCCCACTGCCCAGTTCCCAACAGCTGGCCACACTGGCTCATGGCAGCATCTCAACAGTCTTTGAGATAATGACTTTGGCATCTACTTATGAGTGCCTGCTACTGCCCACAAAATTTACAACTCACAAGTGGGAGACGAAGGCTCCAACAGAACTTTTTTTATGCAAGGTCTTTGAAATTTATTAATGTAATGCAAACACAAGCCTTCCAACCCATTAAATTGTTGATGTTATGCGAATCCACTCTGGAATTGCAGATCCTCATTAACATTATTTGCATGTTAATCTGCATCTTTTTAATTAGTGATATTATTTATGCACATAATTTTTGACTACCGGTGCCAAGGCTGAAGCGCATTAATTAATCTACAGAGATGCCAAACTGTTTATTTTCTCCCATACTTTTATTTGTTTACATGGTGTTTTGGATTCAGGGAAAATAAAAAAGAGCCTGAAGAATAAAAGCGGAAAGACAAGATTAACTAAAAGCTCTTTTTGTTTTCATAATTTAAATTGTAATATTAGCCAAATGTTGTGATTCTTCCCTCAGAGATCGGTTATTCAGTTACATTACCTTGATGTATTATTAAAATTTATAATGGACTCTAGAGGCTTCTTTTAGTTCTCTCCTTCATTTACAGAATATACTCAATGTTATTTTAATCTTCCTACAACGCTCCCATGCATAGGCAATGAGTAGCCCTCCCTAGTGAATCTCCAGGGCTGCTTCACATCTCAAAACTGATAAACATTTAAATAAGGCTTTATATAAAAGAAGAAAATGTTAAAATTCTTAACCCAAGCTAGTTAAACTTTTCGTTCATTTCTTTTCTGCCTTGCAGATCTTGTGTAAAAAAGGGAACATTTCCAAGATTCTTATATGTAGGTTAGGATTCTAAACAGGATATGTTAAAGATTTTCCTACAGAAATGTACATTTAAAAAAGATCTATTTATCTATGCAGAGAAATCATACCTAAAGAGATGAACTTGTTTTGTTCTGTTCTATTTCATCATGGCTAACATAAAAATTTGGGTAACACTTTGTTACTAAAGTGCCATGCCTTACTGAATCTTGCTTTAGAGTAAAAAGTAAGCACATGGCTTTCTAATTCCAAGTAGTAATCTCATAGCCCTAATATTTCCAAGAAGCAGCTAAACTGGAAATATTTTTACTGCTAGAATGTGAATGGTAAAGGAACATCAATACTACTTTAAACTGGAATAGAAAAGGATACAAATTTACAGTATGTGTGATGCTACATAACATTACTGTACATTTACAGCATATCCAACGCTTAAAGCCTTTTTCTTTTCATTTCTTTCTTGCTATATTAGAGAAGATGTAAGAGGATTGAAATCACTTCACATAAAGAAACTAGATAAATACACAAAAGAATATGTGTAGTATGGCAAAAAATAATACAAAAAAAACTGATTTAACTGGTCGGGTCCCACTGCATGGAGAGGGCTCACGGGCTGAGCCCTCTCCCAAGCCAGTAAGTCTTTGCTGCATATTGCTGCATACTGCTGCTAGCACCGATCGCGAGTGTTATCACAGCAATCGCTACCGACAAAACTGCCAACAGCCTCAAAAAGATGACGGCGCATGGGCGCCACCATCTTGCCCAGGATCGTCGCTCCCCGTGACATCATCGGGGAGCTGCGATCCGTCTACATGGCAGCCTCGGGTCTTCCGAAGATCCGAGGCTATTTCATTTTAACCCCACCATTACAATGTGCTGATAGCACATTGTAATGAATGAAGTAGACATGTCATTTAGGGTGCTCAGTGAAAGCTGTAATATCCAAGCCCATGGCATGTAATTAGGTCAGCACCAGAACTGTGGAATTAAAGCTTTCTGCACCTAAGCAGCACCTTCAGTCTGCTGGCTCCCACTTCACCCCCTTTCCTGTTTTCCACTTCCTTGATTTTTGTGTATTGAAAAAATTTGATGTAACAGTTGGGACTAAACAGAGAAGGGAAAGGTGCCTGTGCTACAAGACTTAGAAATACTGAGCCTCTTGCTGGTGTTTTCTTTAGGAGTCTCCCTACACTAAAAAGTAAATATTCTTCTAGTCTGCATATAAAATGAATTGTATGTGGGTTTGGGACAGTGGACTAATGTACAACCTGAGGACTGTAGAGTCAAAGGTGGGGTGGAAGCGGTAGGCGCACAACAAGACTGGATATGGGTATTCTCCAAAAGGATTTATTTAAGATGAAGGGAATGGGTCACAGGTCATCACAACGCGTTTCGGGGAACGCAGGTCCCCTTTTTCAAGTGAACAATTTCTATAAAATTGGTAAAGAAATAAAAAACAAGTGTACATAAAAAGGGGGGGGAGGAGATGGAAATATAAAATGGTACAATACATGATGCAATAGATAATGATACAAGACGAAAAATGATTAATATAGATGTAAAAATGAATAAATAAATAAATAAATAAATAGAATTGATTCCGAATTCATTCAAGAAGAGTTGGTAGTAGACATATTCGGTCTATATACAAATGTGGGATCAATATCCAAGCACATATAGATAATTCATATGAATCATATAAAGGGTATATATATAAATAGATAAATTTATAGGGAAGGAAGATTACATAAGTTTACATATGGTTGTATAAAATATGCCAGTACATGGGGTAAACATATAGAAAAGTGCAAGTGAGGCGTTACATAAGGAAAGACACGGTTAAACAGTTGTATATAATTAAAATCATGAATATATAAATGTAAATGCTTAGGTAATTCATGGGGGTAATTTGATGGGCACATAGATAAAATGTGTGTCCAAATTGGCTGTGTGAGGATGAATCCTATTGCTGGGTAGTGGTCTCTTACCGGTCTCCAGGAGCTGGGGGAGTGCGTCCGGAGGCTTGTGCGCGCATTGTGGCGCTTGAGTTTAAATGCCCGCCGGAGTGTCAGTCGGACAGGGATGCGCGGGGTGTTCGCATGCGCACTGGATGACAGGAGCGAGTGACGTAACGGGAAGAACCCAAAGTCAGGTGGACCAGTAGGATCGTTGTCTAGGTGAAGTAACTAAATGGAGAGCAAGAGTGTCTCATTTAATGAGATTTATGAAGATGTATACCGTGTGTAGATAACAGCTAACTGGAAAGGGGGAATTTGTAAATGGACTGGTGGTTGGAACTTAACCCCTTAACGCTGAAGCCAGTTTTCACCTTCCTGACACGGCCCATTTTTTAAAATCTGACATGTGTCTATTTAAGTGGTTATAACTTTGGAACGCTTTAACATATCCAGTTGATTTTGAGATTGTTTTTTCGTGACACATTGTACTTCATGCTGGTTGAGAAATTTAATCAATATATTTAGTATTTATTTATGAAATAAATGGAAATTTGGAAAAAATTTTGAAAAAAACAATGTTTTCCAAATTCAAAATTTTCTACTTTTTGGAAAGTTGGTCATATCACTAAAATAACTTGATAACTAACATTTTCCATATGTATGCTTTAACTTGGCATCATTTTTCAAACATCTTTTCCTTTATTTAGGATGTTAGGAGGCTTATAACTTTAGGTGCAATTTTTCAGATTTTCACGGAAATCATCAAAACCTACTTTTGGAGGGTCAATTTAGTTAGAAGTGACTTTATAAGGCCTACATGACAGAAAACCCCCACAAATGACACCATTTTAGAAACTACACCCCTCAAAATATTCAAAACAACCTTTGGGAATTTTGTTAACCCTATGAGCGTTTCATGAGGGTGAAAGATAAATGAAAGTGAAATTAGAGAAATGTAATTTTATCTTACTATAGATTCATTGAACACTAAAATTTGCACCTTCACAATGGGTTAAAAAGGAAAATGCATTTTACAATGTTTAGGGCAATTCCGCTTGAGTATGCCAATACCCATTTTGTCACTGTACCCTGCTGTACGGACACAGGGGGGCACCTGGAAGGGAAAGAGCGTTGTTTCGTTTTTGCAAGGCAAATATGGCTGAAAACGTTTTCATGTGTCAGGATGCATTTGGAGAGCCATAATGGTACCAAAACAGATGAAAGCCCCAACATGAGACACCATTTTGGAAAGTACACCCCTTGGAGAGTTTAGCAACGTGTAATTTGTGTATTTTCCCCAACAGGTGTTTGATTCAATTAGGCCCCAAAAGGGAAAAAAGGTGAAAATTTTCTCAAAAAAGTCACTTTTACCCAAAATTTTTGTAAGCCACAAGAGATAAAAGATGAAACAACCCCATAAATGTGTAAAACTATTTCTCCTAAGCACAGAACTGCACCACTTTTGCATATAAAGTGTTGTATGGGTACACAGTAGGGCTCAGAAGGGAAAGAGGGGCTTTGGCCTTTTAGAAGCCAGATTTGACAATCATCCTTTACATGTGTCAGGATGCATTTGGAGAGCCCTAGTGGTACCAAAACAGAGGGGAACCCCAACAATTGTCACCATTTTGGAAAGTGCACCCTTTGGAGAATTCAGCAAGGTGTAATATGTGTATTTTCCCCTACAGGTGTTTGCTTCAATTAGGTCCCTAAAAGCAAAAAGATGAACATTTTCCCAAAAAAGTCCCTTTTACGGCTAATTTTTGTATCCCATAAGGCATTAAAGATGAAACAACCCCAAAAAATGTGAACTAGCATTTCTCCCGGGTATAAAATTGCCCCACACATGCAAATAAAATGTTGTATGGGTACGCAGTGAAGCTCAGAAGGGAAAGAGGGGCATTGGCCTTTTAGAAGCCAAATTTGACAGACATCCTTTACATATGTCAGGATGCATTTAGAGAGCTGTAGTGGTACCAAAACAGAGGGGAACCCCAACAAGTATCACCATTTTGGAAAGCACACCCCTTAGAGAATTTAGCAAGGTGTAATATGTGTATTTGTCCATAAAGGTGTTTGATTTAATTAGGACTTAAATAGATAAAAGGTGAACATTTTCTTATAAAGGTCATTTTACTCCTAATTTTATATAGCCACAAGGGATAAAAAAATGTAATAAACCCCAAAATGTGTAAACCTATTTCTCTCAAGTGTAGAAGTACCCCACATGTGTATATAAAATGTTGTATGGGCGCACAGTAAAAGGAAAGGGGGATGTTTGCCTTTTAGAAACCAAATTTTACAGAAATGTTTGACATGCATTTGGAGAACCCTAGTGGTATAAAACAGAGAAGAATCCGAAATGTGACCCTAATCTTTGAATGCACACCCCTTAGAGAATTTTGCAATGTGTAATATATGTATTTTCCTCTACAGGTGAATGATCCAATTAGGCCCTAATCATTAAAAAGGTGAAAATTTTCCTCTAAATGTCACTTTACGCCTAATTTATGTAAGCCACAAGGGATAATATATTAAATAACCCCGAAAAAGGTGTAAAACTATTTCTCCCGAGTGTAGAAGTACCCCACATGTGCATATAAAACACTTTATGGGCGCACAGTAGAGGAAAAGAGGGATGTTTGTCTTTTAGAGGCCAAATTTGCAAGAAATCCTTCACATGTGTCAGGATACATTTGGGGAGCCGTAGTGGTACCAAAACAGAGGAAAACCCAACAAGTGACCCTAATTGTTGAATGTACACCCCTTGGGGAATATAGCAAGGTGTAATATGTGGTGTAGTGTAATACACGTGGTGAAATGAGCATTTAGAACATACAGGTGGTTTCCAAATATGATGTGCAATGGAGTCCAAGATGGAAATTGCAATTATTTCTGGAAAGTTCAGTGCCCGTTATGAAATAATGGAGGGGTATAGGGAGCAACGGGACATAACAGTTGTTACAATTATTCATTTTACCGAAATTAATTCACAATAGGTTGGGTGTGAATTGTGAATGTCTAGTGTATAAGGAGGTAGTATATATCAAGGGACCAACTAAACTTTTGTCACTCTGGAGTTGTCGCAGGTCTCTTAGTAGTATGTAGTGTCCATCCTAACTCCTCTTTTGGAACAGACTCTTTATTGACTCCTACGTTTAGAAGCAGCAGAATTCGCCGGGAAAATGCTGTCCTGGCAAAACACAGGAACATCTAAACCAGAGGTACTGGGGCCCCGTCCTTCTTGTCCCAATATTAGTTTCCTAATATCTTCCTCTTGAAAACGGAGAAATGATACGGCAGGACCTGCACATTGGAACAGCTCGTAAGAGTTGTACAGCATCATCTGTACAATGTACACGGCCAGCGGTACAGTAGGGATGGGCTGCACCTCAATGGGGAGTGGGCCGCTGTTTTAGGGGAAAAAATGGCTAGAAGGTTGGAGGAGTGTTTAAACTAGAGACCTGGGGGGAGGGCAATTACACTTGTGCAGGGCAAATAGACGGTGTACATAGAGAGCTGGGAAGAGCCATAGTCCATGGGGGAGGAAGGGGGGCTGGAATGAGATTGGGCAATAAGGACAAAAGGAATACGGACAGGGAAAACCATATAAAGTGTATGTACACAAATGCCAGAAGCCTCACAAACAAAATGGAGGAACTGGAACTCTTGATGTTGGAACGGAAATATGATATAGTGGGTATCAGCGAGACATGGCTGGACAGTAGCTATGACTGGGCTGTTACTATAGATGGTTATAGTCTTTTTAGAAAGGATCGTATAAATAAAAAAGGGGGAGAGGTTTGTTTATATGTGAATTCTTGCCTCAAGCCCGTCTTGCGAGATGACATCAGTAACGCAAATGTGGAGTCCCTATGGGTGGAGATAAGAGGAGGGAAAAATAAAAATAAAATATTACTAGGGGTTTGTTATAAGGCTCCAAATATAATGGAGGCAGCAGAGGAAATGCTGATAAGTGAAATGGATGCGGCTTCAAAGCATGGTGAAGTACTTATCATGGGGGACTTCAATTACCCAGATATTGACTGGGGGGCAGAAACCTGCAGGTCCTTCAAAGGTAGCAGGTTCTTGTCAACAACAAAAGACAATTACCTGTCGCAACTAGTCCTGGAGCCAACAAGAGGGGGGGCACTGCTGGACCTTATCCTTACCAACAGACCTGATAGGGTATCAAAACTACAGGTTGGGGGGAACCTGGGGAAACGTGCTTAGTAAAGCGTAATACAAAATCAATGATATTATTATCATTGATTTTGTATTACGCTTTACTAAGCACGTTAGTGAAGGGGCAACCAACACTCTAAACTTCAGGAGGGCAAATTTTCATCAACTAAGGGAAGACCTTAAAGGCATAGACTGGGATAATGCTCTCAAAGACAAAAGCCCCCCCCCCAAAAATGGGACTTTTTCTCATATATTCTGAAAAAGTCCTGTGAGAAACACATACCTTATGGGAAAAAGCATAAAAGGAACAAGAAAAAGCCTATGTGGCTAACTAGTCTTGTAAGGAAAGCAATAAGCGAGAAAGATAAAGCGTTTAAGGTGCTAAAACGTGAAGGTAGCGATGAGGCATTACAGGATTATAGAGAGAAAAATAAATCCTGTAAAAAACAGATAAAGGCCGCAAAAATAGAGACTGAAAGAAATATTGCCAGGGAGAGCAAAAATAATCCCAAATTATTTTTCAAGTATATAAATGATAAGAAACTAAAAACAGAGAGCGTGGGTCCCCTTAGAAATAACATGGGGGTCATGGTGGAAGGAGATGAGGAAAGGGCCAATCTACTGAATGTCACCTTCTCAACTGTCTTTGCCCAGGAAAATCCCCTGGTGGAAGACACAATGAGGAATAATGTAAATTCTTTTTATAATGTCAACAGTTTAACCCAGGAAGAGGTACGGCGCCGCCTCGCAACCACTAAGATAGATAAATCACCTGGGCCAGATGGCATACACCCCCGGGTTCTGCATGAATTATGTACGGTGATAGACAGACCGTTATTTTTAATATTTGAGGATTCGCTGAGGACTGGTTATGTTCCACAGGAATGGCGCATAGCAAATGAGGTACCAATATACAAAAAAGGATCAAATAGCGATCCTGGAAACTACAGACCCGTAAGTCTAACTGCTGTGGTGGGGAAAATATTTGAGGGGTTTATTAGAGATGCTATCCTGGAGTATCTCACTGTGCACAACCTTATAACCCAGCGTCAGCATGGGTTTATGAGAGATCGGTCCTGTCAGACTAATCTGATTGGTTTCTACGAGGAGGTAAGTTCAAGACTGGATCTGGGGGACGCTGTGGATGTTGTATATCTGGACTTTTCAAAGGCATTTGACACCGTGCCACATAAAAGGTTGGTATATAAAATGAAACTGCTGGGAATAGGAGAAAATCTGTGTATCTGGGTAAGTAATTGGCTTAGTGATAGAAAACAGAGGGTGGTCATTAATGGCACATTCTCAGATTGGGTTGATGTTACCAGTGGAGTGCCACAGGGGTCAGTATTGGGGCCACTTCTTTTTAATATTTTTATTAATGACCTTGTAGTGGGTTTACACAGTCAAGTTTCAATATTTGCAGATGATACTAAGCTGTGTAAAGTAATAAATACTGAGGTCGATGGTTTAGCATTACAGAGGGATTTGTGGAAGCTTGAGGGATGGGCAGAGAAATGGTTGATGAGGTTTAATGTAGATAAATGTAAAGTTATGCACTTGGGCCATGGAAACAAAAAGTATAACTATGTTCTAAACGGTCAATTACTTAGTAAAACTGAAGCTGAAAAGGACTTGGGCGTATTGGTGGATGGTAAACTTAATTTTAGTGACCAGAGCCAGGCGGCTGCTGCTAAAGCAAATAAAATAATGGGATGTATCAAGAGAGGAATAGATTCTCATGATAAAGACATAGTTCTGCCCTTATACAAATCCCTGGTCAGACCACACATGGAATATTGTGTACAGTTTTGGGCACCAGTATATAAAAAGGATATAGTAGAGCTGGAACGGGTGCAGAGGAGAGCAACCAGGATTATTAGGGGAATGGGGGGACTAGAATACAATGACAGATTACAAAATTTGGGATTATTCAGTTTAGGTTCTTTACTGTAAGAGCAGTGAGACTATGGAACTCTCTGCCGCAGGAGGTTGTTATGGCCGACTCTATGTACATGTTCAAGAGAGGCCTGGATGACTTTCTGGAGAGAAAAAATATCATGGGTTATGGGGATAAAACATTTATTTAATTCTTGAAGGTTGGACTTGATGGACTTGCGTCTCCTTCCAGCCTTATATACTATGATACTTTTGTACCATATCTTCATTTTCTGTAGGGAAATTTTCGCCAAGTGTTGCTCTTATTCACCCTAGCGATGCCCATTGTGACGAATATTGCTGCTTTTGGCTGGACCAAATCGACCAGCCAATAGCGGCAAACATGGACAGAGGGGGGCAACAAAACCCCTTTGGACCGCAAGGCAAAATTGGTGGCTGTCAGGAACAGCCGCCACCCTGCCCCGATCACCGTGTCTACAGACATGTATTACTGACTTCATAAGTAAATTCGCTGCTATTGGCTGGTCTGAATTGATGAGCCAATAGCAGCGATAATAAACTGGGGGTGTGTGGGGGGGACGTAACCCTTCTGGTCCATGGGGCAGGATGGATGGCTGTAAGGAACAGCCGCTGTCTTACCCCGATCACTGTGTCTGACCGGTGTTGGAAAGTCACTACCCATCGCACCGTTCTATAACAACGCTTGTTGGGAATAGGCTATACAATCTTTATTTTTTAAGCAATTTAGACAAATAAGGGCTTATTACGAGATGCACTGTAAAAAAAAACCTTTATTTTAGAGGGTGTTTAGCTTATCGAAGCAATTTTATTAACTTTTTACGTGTGGAGGAAAATAAAATCATCAATTCTTGTTTTGTATTTTTAGCATTATTTTGGGGGGGGTGTTCACTGTAGTATAACAATAATATATTATCTTCATTCTACGGATCACTACGATTACGGTGATACCTCATTTATATAGTTTTATTTTTATTTGTCCAATTTTATTGAAGGAAAACTAGAATAGAAAAAATTGCATTTGTTTTAGTATTGCCATTTTTATAGCGGCATAACTATAGTAATTTTTGGTTTACGGAGCTGGTTGTAAGCTTATTTTTTGCGTGACAAATTGGTCTTTTTATTGGCATCATTTTGGTGCTTGTAAATTTTTCGGATCACTTTTTAGAACATTTTTTGTAAAGCAATTTGATAAAAAGTTAAAATTTTTGGCAAGTTTTTGGCGTTTTTTTTCTACCACATTCACCGAGCGGGTCCAATTATGATTAGGATTTATTGTACAGATTGTTACGGACGCAGCAATACCAAATAAGTGGGGTTTTTTCGTGATTTAGTGTTTTTTATACTTTATTACTTGTGTAAAGGGAAATGTGGTGTTTGGGGGGACTTTCACTTTCTTTTATTATTTATTTTTATTGTAAAAAACCTTTATTTATTTATTTTTACTTTTTTTACATTTACTGACATCTTAGCTTGAACAAGTGATCTTCTGATCACTTGTTCAAGCTTTTTTACAGGTTACACAGTGCAATACAGATGTATTGCACTGTGTAATGTAAGACACTGAGCATGCTGCGCATGCCCAGTGTCTTACAGCCGGGTCCTGCCAGAAGGCAGGGACCCGGCTTCCGGAGGAAGATCTCGCAGCCCCGGGCACCGGCAGTCCCGGGGCTGCGATCGGAGCAGCGGACCCCCCCCCCGGTAAGCGCCGCGGGGGGGTCCGATTCACCTTTAATTAACTTCAAATGCCTCTAACACGCCGCGGTCAGTGCGACCGCGGCATGTTAGGGGTTAACACCCGCGATCGGAGAAATCTCCGATCGCGGGTGTTAGAGGCGGGTGTCAGCTATAATATATAGCCGACACCCGCAGCTTCTGGCGCCGGCTCCGTTCAGGAGCCGGCGCCAGAAGCTTGACGGAATAGTACTGCATTTTGCGGGAACGCACCTCCCGCGATGCAGTACTATTACGTCAAATGTCGGGAAGGGGTTAAAGGTTGGTGATGTTAATATATGCCAGAATTTTGGGAAAGGAATGGAAATGGAAATGGATGAGAAACTGGAATCCTCACGGCTGGGGGTGAAGGGGGGGGGTGAGGGGTTAAAAATTTTAAATTTTTAATTTTTAAAAGTTGTCTTCAAACATTTCATTCAAGCCTGCTGGGTGCAGACTGTTTAATTTGAAGATCCAAAACTTTTCTCTTTTTCTTAACCGTTGAAAACGGTCATGTTGTGTTTCTGTGATTCTTTCAATAGGTATGATAGAGAAAGTGGCAAAGTCTTTATTGTGGCACGCTAGAGCATGTCTGGAGACACTATGTTTTGTGTATCCATTTGTTACTTTGCTTCTGTGTCCGTTCATTCTTATGTTTAAACTCTGACAGGTTCGGCCGACATATTGTAGTCCGCAAGGACATTCCAGAAGGTAAATTACAAAGGTGGAGGCGCAGTTAATGAATTGTTGGATTTTAAATATCTCCCCAGTCTGGTTGCTGGTGAAGGTTTTTTTCCTATGTTGGATATTGAGGCAGCATTTACAATTTGCACGACCGCATTTGTAACTGCCTATCATGTGTGGAAGGAGGCTTAGCTGTCTGGCTCTTTCCTTTTTGATCTGTAGCTTCTGATCTAGTAAGCCCTTCAGTGTTTGGGATCTTCTATATATGATTTTTGGTTGTTTTGGTAGATCTTTTTTCAAAAAGGGATCATTAAGGAGAATAGGCCAATATTTTTTGAGAATATTGGTAAGGGTATGATGGTTCATATTATAGTTTGTGATGAAGGTTGGGATATTAGTTGTAGTTGTGGAGTCTCTTTTTGTTTTGGTAGACGGTTTGAGACACTCTGCTTGAGTGAGGGAAAGGGCTCTGTCAAAAGCTGCTTCGACCAAAGGTTGAGGGAAGTTCTTCTTCTCTTTAAATCTCTTTTTTAGGAGTTGGCTTTGAAATTTGTACATATTTGTATCTGTGCAGTTTCTGCGAATCCTCCTGAATTGGCTAAATGGGATATTTGATTTCCACTTGTTGTGGTGTGAGCTCTTGTAGTCCAAATAGCTGTTTGTGTCAACTGGTTTGAAATATGTGCTAGTGGAAATTTGGTTATTCTCTGAGGAGAGATAGAGATCCAGGAACTCTAGTTCTACTGGAGAGAAATTAGCCGTAAATGATAAGCCGCAATTGTTATTATTGAGATATTTGATAAACTCTTCGATGGAGGTTGGGGAGCCTTTCCAGATTAGTAGAAGGTTGTCTATATACCTTTTGTATAAGACAATGTTTTGTTCCCATAACTTGTTGTTATAAATGTACTCTTCCTCAAACCTCCCCATGTACAGATTGGCAAAGCTAGGGGCAAAACGTGCCCCCATAGCCATTCCTTTCACTTGTCTATAGGTGGTATTTTGGAAAACAAAGTAATTGTGGGTAAGTATATAATGGATGGCTTCGAGGATGAAGTCGCTTTGTATCTCAGGCATGGTGGGGTCATTGTGAAGGTAATACTTGACCGTTTCTATGCCTTTTTGATGGAGAATATTGGAATATAGTGCGGCTACATCAAGTGATAGCCACATAAATGAAGGTTCCCATTTTATTTCTTGGAGTGTTAACAGGACACTGGTGGTGTCACGGAGATAAGATCTGAGTTTGATGACATGTTTCCCGAAGCAGAGTGTCTACATAGTGGGATAGATTACAGGTTAGGGACGATATTCCAGAGATTATCGGTCTACCGGGTGGATTGGTAACATCTTTATGCACCTTTGGGAGGTGATAGAATGTTGGTGTGACTGGGGCTTCTATCCATATATAAGCTCTTTCCTTCTTGGTGATGATGCCCAGTGTTAGGGCTTTATCTAACAGGGCTTTCAATTCTATGGCATATGTATTGATTGGATTACATGGTAGTATTTTGTAATATTCCGTGTCTGAGAGGATTCTGGAAGCTTCAGATAGATAGGCTTCTTTATTTTGTATAACGATACCACCGCCCTTATCCGCATTGCGGATGACTAGATCAAGGTTGTTGGTGAGATTTTTGAGGGCTAATCTCTCTGAGGGTTTCAAGTTTTGGCTAATTTTTGAGTTTCTTTTAATGTTATTGTTATTATTGATATTTCTAAACTCATTTTCCACCATAGAAAGGAATGTCTCAATGTGACTACCTCTATGGTGTGTGGGATAAAATTTTGATTTTGGTTTGAGGCCTGTTTGTATCATGGGAACGTCAGTCGAGGGTATTGTAGCGGATTTGGTAGAGTCTTCCTGTGAGGATGGTTCTACTTTAGATGCTTTGTTTGCTTCAATGTTGAAATGGCGGGTAAGGGTAAGTTTCCTAATATAGGAGTGGAGATCGTTGAAAAGGTCAAATTCGCTAAATTTTGTAGTTGGACAGAAAGATAAACCTTTAGTGAGGAGGGAGATTTCGTTTGGATTTAGTGTGTATGTTGATAGATTGAATATCTTTATTTTAGTTTCTTGTTCTTTTTGGTTTTCTGTATGGTGACTTGTGGTTCTAGCGGAATGGGACTTGGGTTTGGATTTACCTCCTCTGCATCCTCTTCTACATTTTTTCTTTTTTGGCTTTTCATGGAGCCCTGGTGAAAAAAATGGTGGATAGTATTTGGTCTTGGTGGACTTTTCCCAAGAGGGTTCTTCGGGGTTAAGGTTTCTGGCAGGGGGATATAGGGAGCTGAGTTTGGAGTTAGTGGAATATCCAGGTCTAATTCAGTGGTATCTGATGGAGAGTGGGTTATTGGGATGATGACTTCATGAGTGGTGAAGTCTAGGGGAGTGGTCTGATTGATGTAGCAGAAGGTCGTTGGTGGTAGGCCTAAAGGTTGGCCTGTTTCCAACCGGTGGGGTATGTTTGCAATGGGGGGAGTGAAAAATAGTGGGGTGTCCATATTGTCAACTGAGGGAGTGGTGGAGGAAGGACAGGTGGGAGTTTGGTGTTGGTTATTGGGTGGTTTAGCTGGGATGGAGAGCACGGAGCGTGCTTGGGGATAAGCCATGGTCGTTAGTATTGGTTCAGTATTCGTATGTTTAGGTTTCTTGTTTTTGGTGTTGATAAATATATTTCTGGGTTTGTTATGTTGAGGATGCGAAGGACTGTAACATACAGCAAGCATACATGTCTCTTTAACAAATGAGAACATGTGACAGGAAGTTAGGGGGTATCTTTGCTGGGAGCTAGGAGAAGGAATGATGTATGTCTGACTGCACATGTTATAATAAAAGAAGTTTCTGATGGAATTCATCTGTGCCTGCTGCTATCAAATGGAGACATTACAACTGGCGACAAGAATGGGATGGGTGTCCTGCTGCAGTGAGTACTGACTGCATTCTACACGTGTTCAATGCCAAGGTGTGTGGGATAAACACCTATAAACACAGATAGAAGATCTGCCTCCCTGATACTACTGGACAGTTACTTTCTGCACTACTCTACTGAGCAGAGCTAAGATGGCAGACTGATATCAGCTACATGTGTTCCCCAAATTTGATACTACTGATACCAATAACCTGGCTTACAACTGGGGAAAATGGAAGCCATAGACATCAAAGATGATAAAAGGAAAAGAGCTTTACTGTTGCACCATGCAGGCTCAGAAGCGTATGACATATACTGCACACTACCTGCTGCAGACACTGACACCTGCAGCAAAGCTCTAGCAGATTACTTCAACCCTTATCAAAACATCAGATCAGACAGTAGTTGTTCTCCTTAACCCCTTAATGACCGCCGTATCGGCTTTTTACGGCAGTCATTAAGGGTACTTCTTCGGACGCGTACGCCTTTCTACGGCGGCGCGTCAGAAGAATATTTCGGGACACTGGGTCTCGCTGGTGCCGGTGTCGGGCTGTGATATCACAGCCCAGACCCGGCACTAACACCCGGGATCGGAAAAACTCAGATCCCGGGTGTTTAACCCCTTGCACGCCGCGGTCAAGCATGACCACGGCGTGCAAGTGTGTCCCGCATGGATCGGACCCCCCGGTGAGCTTACCGGGGGATCCGATCCCTCCTGCCTCAGCCCCGGGTTCCGACGAGTGACCCGGGGCTGCCGGCTCCTCTCTGTGCTGGGTTCCGCCTCCTGGCAGGACCCGGCTGTGTGTAACTGAGCATGCTCAGCATGCTCAGTTACTTACACTATACACTGCAATACAAGTGTATTGCAGTGTAAAGGCTTGAATAAGCAATTGGATGATCGCTTATTCAAGCCAAGAAGTAGAAAATGTAAAAAAAGTTAAAAAAAAAATTAAATCTTTTTATAATATAATTAAATAAATAAATAAAATAAAAGTCCCATAATCTCCCCAGTAACACATAAAGTGCAAATAAAGTAAACAAAACACAAATACACGTACATATTTGGTATCACCGCGTCCGTATTAATCTGTACAATAAATCTAAATCAATATTGAACCCGCTCGGTGAACTATGTAAAAAAAAAAACTCGAAAAACTTCCCATAATATACAATTTTCCATCAAACACCATCACAAAAAATGTTCTAAAAAGTGATCAAAAAAAGTTACGTTCCCTAATATGATACGAATAAAAAGAACAACTGTTTCCGCAAAAAATAAGCCCTCAACCAGAACTGCGAACAGAAAAATACAGAAGTTATGGCCCTGAAAAGTTGTCAATAGTAAAAACAATGCGATTTTCTCCAATATTGGTTTTGCTCAGGAAAATTGAGCAAAAATAAGGAAAACTATATAAATAAGGTAACACCGCAATCGTAGTGAACCAGAGAATAAAGATAAAATATTAATTTTACGTTACGGTGAGCGGGGGAAAAAAATGCTAACAATCCAAAATAAAAATTGATGATTTTGTTTGTGTCCCCCTTGAAATAATTAATAAAATCTCATGAATAAGCTTTAGACTCCCAAAATAAATTGTATCTCATCCCGTACATAATAAGCCCTCATATGTTTGCATTACCAAAAAAAAAAAAAATGTATAGCTCGTACAATGTGACAATACAAATCTGCTGTGAATGGCGCCTCCATTCATTCTATGCCCGGCCGTGCGCCCGTACAGCAGTTTACCACCACATATGGGGTATCAGTAAACTTGGGAGGAATTGGGCATCAAGCATTGCAGTGCGTTTCATCATTTAATTTATTCTGAAAATGTCAGTTTTGGCCTAAATGAATGTATTTTCCAAAAAAATTCTATAGTTTCTAAATCGCAGGTCCATATTTTTTTACCCATGTGAAACACTTAAAGGGTTAATAGACTTAACAGAAGTTGTTTTACATATGTTGAGGGGTGAACTTTCTATAGTGGGGTAATTTATGGGGTGCTACTATTATTTAGGCCTTTCAAAGTCACCTGAAAGCTGAGTTGTCCCTCAAAATGTGAGTTTTGGCAATTTTCATGAAAATAAGAAAAATCGCACCTAAAGTTCTGCACCTCATCACATCCTAGAAAAATGACCGGAAGCATAAAATATCATCCCAACATAAAGCAGATATTCTGTAAATGTTAATTATCAAACTTTTTGGGTAGTTTTACATCTTGTCTGGAAACCAGAACATTTCAAACTTGGAAAATGAAGAATTTTTACAAACTTTAGCCAAATTTTCACTTTTTTTCAGAACGAAACGCAAAACTCATCACTTAAATTTTATAACTAACATGAAATACAATTAGTCACGAGAAAACATTCTCAAAATCACCCGGATATGTTAAAGCGTTCCGAAGTTATAACCAATTATCGTGAGACATGTCAGATTTAAAAAATCGAGTCTGGTCATTGAGCTGAAAACTAGTTTCGGTGATAAGGGGTTAAGGAGACAATTCCAATTAAGGCCACCTTAAAGGCATGTGGAGACTTAAAGCCATAGATGCTCTACTAGGGAATTCTGGGAAGAATGCAAATACGTTTTCCAAGGTGTTAAATGGAAAACAATACCTCCTTTTGCTACCTTGAAAGGCAACCCTCTTAACATCAAGTATGACCTACAAGAAGTCTAAAAACATGATGTGGGATTAAGCCAAACCAGTATATCTATTCCATAAGGAACAGACTCCCAACTGTAGACAGCACTGTTTCCACCTGGTTGGGTCTCCTCAGTACAGTGTAGGGAACTGATTTGGCTGTGTGAGAGGCTATTGACTAGGATCAGACAGTAGGTGTTCTCCTTAAGGAGACAATGCCAATTAAGGCCACCTTAAAGGCATGTGGAGAGTTAAAGCCATAGATGCTCCACTAGGGAATTCTGGGAAGAATGCAAATAAGTTTTCCAAGGTGTTAAATGGAAAACAATGCCTCCTTTTGTTACCTTGAAAGGCAGCCCCCTTAACATCAAGTAAGTCTCCACATACCTTTAAGGTGGCCTTAATTGGCATCTTCGACTTCAGCAAACAGTGTAATTCTAGAGTTGGACAACATTTTCTCAGCATATGCTATTCCTAGAGTAGTCAAAACAGATAATGGACCTCTATTTAATGGATATACATTTTTTGTAGTGTTCACACACAGAAAGAGAATACCATGCTGGCCACAAGCAAATGGAATTGTGGAAAGATTCATGCACACTTTAAGGAAGAGAGTTAAAGCCTCTTACTTGGAGCACATAACACTGAAACAGGCGCTCTACAGATTCCCGCGCAACTATAGGAATACACCTCATTCAACCACTAGTGCTGCTCCTGCCCACCTACTATTGAACAGAACTCCTTGTATCCGCATTACTGATGTGACCAGCCACGCCATTCCTGATGAATCTACTGTGAGACCAGCCGACTTCAACAACAAGCAGAAAATGAAACGTTATGCAGACAAGAGACGTCTTGCCCAGCCATCTTTTATTGAGAGGGGTGACACGTCACAAACAGAACAATAAGACCTGTCCAATGTATGACCCAACAGAATACCATGTAACGGCCATGAAAGGAAACATGGTCACAGCTTAATTTAGAATTAAGTTTTAATTGTGTGACAATGCAGTGTCAGACCAAAAGAGATTGTACACCCCAACATATAATCTACATAAGTGTTTGCAGTATGTGTCTATATGGAAGTTTATGAATGTGTATATAATATGTATAATGTAAGTTTATACCTGAATGTAATATGTGTTAAATATGTGCATTTATGCATGTATGAACAATAGGTGCAATGTATGGAGTTTTCAATTTAAGATTCATGAAGCTATAACTTTTGCCATCACGCAGGGGCATTGCTTGGGTCCTAAAAGGACCCACGCTGGGGCATGGACCCTAAGTCGCATGTTTATAATTCTCTTAGGATACCCCCACATGCTTTTGCTGCAAAAATAACAATTCTTATCATATGCAGCAATAGAAAGAACAAGAGAAATCCCCGTCTCTTATATCCAGTCATTGTGGCCTCAACACTTAAAAGGGTATTTTCTAGTATTTATAACATATGCACAGGATATGTTATTAATACATAATAGGTTGTTTTCTATCTCTGGGACCCCTATCCCCAGCCAGGCAGGATACAGAATTTCGACCCACTTTAATGCACCTCCTCCAGAAGACGCAATGTATTGACTTTTCTTCCTCTGGCAGAGCTCTCAGGCCCATTGTACAGCGTTGTAGGGTCTATAGTGGAGCAAGGAGCTGACAGCACAGTGCACCGTTACATTACTCAACTCTGGATCTCTGAATTTCTCATGGCGTGTACTGGGAAGCAGGAGAAACATTCCAAATGCAGTGAACTTGGACAAAAAAATGATTTCGCACCATTTTCTTGTGGGCTCTGTTACATGGCTTTTACCATATGATACCTCCCATTTATTCTTTGGGTCGTTGAAATTATGGGGATTCCAAATTATATAAGTTTTGTTAGGTTTTATTAAACTTTAGAAAACCTTTTGTACAAAAAAGATTTCCTTATTTTGACATATAATAACATATTCTGACACTAATAACATTTTCATTCTTTGGCGTATGGAACTGCATTGAGTGTAATTTTTTGCAGGAGGTGATGCCATATACATTGATACCATTTGTGGGACTGCACAACCTTTTCATCACTTTTTATTTTTATGAGTATCAAAATGGCAAAAAAATGGTGTTTTGGGACACTTTAAAACCTGACATGTTTGTGATTTTTATTGTATCTTTATATCAGGTCTAGGGAAAGGAGGCGATTGGAACTTTTTATTTGTTTAATTATACATATATATATATAGACTTTACTTTAACCCTACATGGTCTTGCTGATCTTATCATATAGTGCTATATTACAGTATAGCAGTATATGGAATTTTGGAACATGATTTGTTTCATTGTTCTACTGGTACATTGTAACAGTTCTGCATGAATGACAAATTCTCAGATCTAATAAAGACTTGAGGCTGTCAAGGAGACAGAACATTGCTTCCCGATGATGTTACAGAGAGCGATAATCACAGCCAAGATTGTGGCGCATGCCACAGCTTAGCCAGTGGCATGTAAAGGGTTAACACTCACGATAGGTTTGCAGCAATATACACCAAATACCCATTCTGTATGAGGAAAGCTCTGTCCATGAGCTCTCTCCATACATCATACATTAAATACATACATATTGTACAAACATACATGTGATGGTGTGACATCAGAGTGTGAGCACTGCTGATGTCAAAAGAAAAACACTGCTTGTGCAGAAAAGAAGGGCAAGAGTAGGACCTGCTCTATCTTTTGAAGTCTGCGTGTTAATGGTGTGGTGACGTACGCTGCACATACGGTAGCAGGCAAGTACTTGAGCCCACTGAAAGTAATTGTGCTGTGACTTGATGGTGACTGAAAAAAGAATGAAGCTCACAGGGACATTTATCACAAGTCTCTTAGAGCAGACTCCTTCATGACAACCCATCAGAGCTCAGCTTACATTTTCCCACAGCTATTTATAAAATTTAAACTGCGCTCTGGTTGGTTTCCATGGGCAACTAGAACAGTTTTACCTCAGAAACTTGATGATAAATCTCCCGCATTTTGTGCACAAAGCCTTATACACCCTAGGTACAAGTTCACTTATAAATATACAGAAACATCTGAATACTGGACCGTGTATATACATGAATACACACATACATACACTATATACACGGATTACATTATGAGAATCCTCTTATAAACCACTTACTATGTTTTATGAGGGGAATGTTAAGTGGTAACTCCTCTGCTATGTGGTGCAGCACGCTGGTGGCAGGGCTGAGGTAATGGCTGCAGCCTCCTCCCTCACCCTCAGTATGGACACTGAAGCCTGCACACACATAGACAGGGCTTGTGTGAGGAGCTGCTGGGGGAAGGGCTGCAGCAGAGAGGAGATCTGATAACCTGTGGAAGGGGGTATAAGAGGCTGGAAGAGACGGGCCCTGTTCCCCTCACTGTCTCTACAATTAGCCTCCAGGAGTGCTGGTGCCGGGGCCTCTGTGAAGAGTGCTTCGCTCTGCTCTGGCTGTTGTGTCCCTGCTCCATACATCCAGGGCACAGGACAAAAGATCCGGATCTTTCCACCTAGCGATGCCCCTGGCATCACGTATATCTGCTTCTTAAATGTGCTACAGAACATTTACATCAGGTGCCAGTTCTGCAAGGCTCAGACCTTCAATGGCATATTCTGAGGAAGATGAGGGTGGGTTGGTTGAATTTCACCAAGCCTGATCCTATTGTTCTTTATCTGAAATGTCTTTGATATGCATGGGTTGTGCCTGGGACAATTGTTGTCCTTAACCGGTTCAGGACTGGGCCCCTTCCTGTTTTTTCATTTCCATTTTTCACTCCCCACCTTCAAAAATCTATAACTTTTTTATTTTTACATGTAAAGAGCTGTGTGATGGCTTGTTTTCTGCATAACAAATTGCACTTCATAGTGATTGTATTGAATATTCCCTGCTGTGTACTGAGAAGCAGGAAAAATTCCAAATACAGTGAAAATGGTGAAAAAACACATTTGCGCCATTTCTTGTGAGCTTGGAATTTACGGCTTTCACTGTGCGCCCCCAAAAGACATGTCTACTTTATTATTTGGGGCAATATGATTATGCAAATTTGTATAAGTTTTATAATGTTTTCATACATTTACAAAAATTAAAACCTCCTGTACAATTTTTTTTTTTATTTTGCCGTTTTCTTGCGCTAATAACTTTTTCATACTTTGGTGTACGGAGCTTATTTATATTTTCAATGATATTATATTTAGGACTTTACGAATTTTTGATCATTTTTTATAGAATTTTTTATTTTTTTTAAAATGGCAAAAAAGTGCCATTTTTGACTTTGGGCACAATTTTCTGTTACGGGGTTAAGCGGAGTGAAAAACCATTAGTATATTTTGATAGATCAGGCATTTTCGGACGCTGCAATATCTAATGTGTTTATGATTTTAACTGTTTATTTATATCAGTTCTAGGAAAATGGGGTTGATTTGAATTTTTAGGTTTTTTTATTATAATTCTTTTTTTAAACTTTTTTTTAGTTTTATTTTTACTATTTTTCAGACTCCTTAGGGTACTTTAACCCCAGGTTGTCTGATCGATCCTGCCATATTATGGGGATTTTACTCCTCATTCATTACAATGTGCTGATAGCAGCCTTTGCTGCAATATGCAATCTAAATTTTAGCTACAGTGACCAAATAGGTATTGTGCTGATTACTTTGGATAATTTTCATTGGAAAGCTGCAAATGTTGGCTGATTTAAGGTTTCACATGAAAGCCAGAGTGAATGATGACACTTGCACTTTGTATTGCAGTTTATAACCCTTTTAATTATAAGCACACTATAAAGTATTCATCCAATGCTCTTAAATATAGCTAAATCTTTTTATTTAATTCCATCTTCTTGCTAGTGTTTGGATAGTATCCAGAAAAGCACTTCAGTAAATACATTAATGTGTGTGCTATAATTAATATAAAATACAATAAACCTGCATAGAAAACAATATTCTTATGTTAGATCAGTGTCATGACATCTTGATTTCTTTATCAATATTGTATAAATAGGCAGATGAAAATAGATAAGATATGTACCGATGCAGTAAGAAAATTCATTAGTAACCAGAAAGCTGATGGAACAATAATACAGAGGTTTATTCTTGTCGTAAACCAACATAGAATAGTGAAAGTCATATTTACTAGAGATATATCTTCATAAGCTACCAATACCAAATGTTACATTTAAAGGAAATCTAATGCTTAAGTAAAGTGAAATTAGACTACAGATATTTACCTTACACAGTCAGCTCTGCTATAACTCCTTCCACTGCTAAATAGATCTTATTTTATCTGTTGCTTATAGATTAGTCTCCTTACACTGCTGCTTGTAGGCATGAAGTGTCTGTATGTGAGCTCATCTAGCAATGCAGAGAGGAGGAGCCGATACACAGAGAGAGAGAGCCCTTCTCTCTGCAGCAAGCAGACAGGAAAATATATTGATGAGAAGAATCTGCCCTGCCCGACCCTAAGCCAGAAAATTTTACGATCGGATCCTAGGGCAACAAAAATTGTATACACCAGGACTGATAAAGACAGGTTGGAAGAGAAGATTCTTAAATATACTCAGAATAACAAAATAAAAATTTCTCTAATTCACTGTTATTAACAAAAATACAGCATTTCACAGATATAATTCCAACCTGTCTCTATCAGTCCTGGTGTTTTCAATTTGGTTGTCCATGAATACAACCTTGAATCTTCTGATTATGTTCAGATTCTTCTCATGAATAGCTTCTCTTGGCTGCACATTGCAGTGCTCTCTTCCCCCTGCATTACAAGACCACCTCAGACATAGACACTTCCTGCCGTAAAGCAGCAGTTTGCAGATACTTACTCTATAAGCTAAAGACAAATAAAGTCTTTTTCCAGGGGATGCAGGGAGGAATATAGCAGAGCTGACTCTATGTGTGTTATTGGTGAGTTACCAGAGCTGAGAGTGTCACTGTGTTTTATATCCATCTCATCACCTCTTTTGTCATCTCTTTTTCTATGCGTCAGATGCTAGTAGAATATTCAAATGCTAAATAAAAGTGGAGATAAGACCTGAACCATGATAATCTAAGCACATTGTCAGAACACAGCATCTGAAAGCATAGAAGGATAATAAAGTTTGTGCTTAGAGAGTCCTTGCCCACACTAACCATCACCATTGTTATTGGAGCTAAAACTGCAATAAAACTGAGTAAAATGGTAAAGTAAGGGGGTTAAAAATATATTTTTTAAACATCACTACGGGATTTAAATTTGAGAACTTTCTTTCAAAGATGCGGCCCACCAGAAATGCTCCAAGTAAACTCTACATCAAGTCCACCCATATAGGTAACGATTAATAAGCAGTGTTATTAGTAAGCTAGAGATGGAAAGCTATAGTGTAAGCTTGTGCTCAGACAAGCAGGTCTTTTGTTTGTATTTTGATTTGTTTCTGGTTATGAACCTGTATATTGTAGGTCTGTGATTGCTGACTATTAATAAAGACTGGAAAATGCGTCAGTTTTTAAACCTACAAGTCCAGTTTGTGTGCTCATCCTTGGGCATGATGAGTGGTAGCAGTCCACTTAATGGCCATAAAACAATGTTTCTTTCTACCCTTCCACATCTTCTGTTAGCTACCAAGGGATTTGTGACTACCGCCATTCCTTATCAGTCTTCACATTGCAGAGAGCTGATTCTTAGTAATCAGGGGAGATATCCTGCAATGGTTCAGTGTCCATATCCTGATCCTCCAACACAAGTTGTTGAAAATCTTGCAATCGGGGAAGGGAGATGGCCCACGGAATCCCAGCTAGGAGAGTTATCATAAAGCAGTAGTGTCTGTTCCATGATCTGTGCCTGAGACATCCTTGCTGTTTTGAACGGGGTGAAGGGGAGCCCTTTCCATAAAAGAGGTGGTACAGGTTAAATACAATCCAATGAAACGAGAGGAACTTTTTGTGATGTAATTGACCAATGCCTTAACTTCTTCTGGTCTCTTCATTCTGGGAATACAGACTTCACACTGCCTTGTAAAGACCAATTATAATAATTTTATTATCATTGTTAGATTTTTTTTTAATGCTATATTATATAATTTCAAGTACTTTACCTAGCCTAATCTGCAACTACCCTGTTATTTGAAATGAACTGTGACACAAAATATTTTTAAAGTCTGGGTTTGAAACCGAATTTAGTTGCAAAATTCAGACTACCTGCTGGATTTCTACGAACTTGCTCATATCGGGGAGTGGGACTGATTTGGCAAGCTTTGTGCAGCGCAGCGTAATTTGTGTGCGCTATATATATTATATATATTAAAGGAATTATTGTTATTTTTATCCCTACTCAAAACCAAAAATGTTTTCTGTTTTGCATTCTCTTAAAATTAACCTTCACCAAAAAATTGGCACAATATAGCTTCTCATAGGGGTAGATTTGTATTCTGGTTCAAGTGATGCAATTCTAAGAGGTTGGAATTGCTTAACCCCTTACCGACATTTGACGTAATAGTACTGCATCATGGGGGGTGCGTTCCCGCAAAATGCAGTAGTATTACGTCAAGCTTCTGGCACTGGCTCCTGAACGGAGCCGGCACCAGAAGCTGCGGGTGTCGGCTATATATTATAGCTGACACCTGCCTCTAACACCCGGAGATTTCTCCGATCGCGGGTGTTAACCCCTAATACTCCACGGTCACACTGTGTTAGAGGCATTTAAAGTGAATCGGACCCCCCCACGCGGCGCTTACCGGGGGGGTCCGCTGCTCCGATCGCAGCCCCGGGAATGTCAGTGCCCGGGGCTGCCCGATCTGCTTCCTGGTGCCGTGTCCCTGCCTTCTGGCATACATACATCTGTATATATAATAAGCATACATACATCTGTATTACACTGTGTAAAGTGAAGAAGAGCTTGAACAAGCGATCAGTGGATTGCTTGTTCAAGCTAACCTGTAAAAGTAAATAAAAAAGATAAAAACATTAAATAAAAAAACAAATATTCCCTATACACATGCAATAAAGTGAAAAAACCCCACAAAATCGCCAAAACCCCCCACATATTTGGTATCGCTGCGTCCGTAACAATCTGTACAACAACTCAGAAACATTACTGGACCCACTCGGTGAATGCCGTAAAAACAAAACCCGAAAAACTTGCCAAAAATTTCCATTTTTCATAAAATCTCTACACAAAAATGTTCTAAAAAGTGATCAAAAAAAGTTATGTGCACTAAAATGGTACCACTAAAAATAACAACTCAACATGTAAAAAAATAAATAAGCCCTAAACTAGATCTGCCAACTAAAAATATTAAAGTTACATCTCTGAAAAGATGGCGATGCATAAACAAATGAGATATCCTCTATGTTAGTTTTTATCCAGTAAAATTGTAAAAATAAATGAAAAACTATATAAATGAGGTATCACCGTAATTGTAGGGACCTATAGAATAAAGATAATATAGTATTTTTAATGTACGGTGTACGAACCACAAAAAATATGAAAAGAAAGTGAACCAAAATTGACAATTTTCTTTTCACCCATACATTCAAGAGTTGATAAAATCTCATCAGTAAGCTATTGACCCACTAAAATGAAGTTTTTGTAAAGTGCATCTTAAGTCACAAAAAATAAGCCCTTATATGTCCAAATTGCCAAAAAAATTGGCAATCTGCTCCGAATGGCACAGCTTCCCTTCGATTCCCTGGCGTGTGCCCATACAGCAGGTTACCACCACCTATGGAGTATTGTTATATATGGGAGGAATTGGGTATCAAATTTTGTGGAGCGTTTTGGTATTTTATCCACTGAGAATTTGTACATTTTTGAAAAACCCATTATTTAAGCCAAAAAAATTTTACTTTCAAAATTGCATCCGATTTTGTTTTAACCACTGTAAAACAATTAAAGGTTTAACAAACTTCATAAAAGTTGTTTTACGTACGTTGAGGGGTATAGTTTCTATAATGGGGTAATTTATTGGATTTTACTTTTATTTAGGCCTCTCAAAGTGATTTGAAACCTGAGCAAGTTCCTCAATAGCACGATTTTGTGGTTTTTATGAAAATGTGAAAAATCGCACCTAACGTTCAAAGCCCCATAACATCCTACAAAAATAAGTATGCATAAAAAACCATGTCCGCATAAAGAAGACATTTAGTGAATGTTAGTTATTAAGTGTTTTTGCGGTTATGACTATGTATGGAAAAAGTATAACTTTTTGAAGTTCGAAAATCAAGAATTTTTCCAAATTTTCACCAAATATCTGATTTTCTCATAAATAAATGCAAAACATACCACAAAAATCTTTCAACTAACATGAAGTACAATGTGTCGCAAGAAAACAATTTTAAAATCACTTGGATATGTTAAAGCGTTTCAAAGTTATAACCATATCTTAATATGTACGTCCTTGGAATTTTTTTTTACCTTATATCTGGAAGTGTTTATGAAAATTAGGTTTTGTGAAAGAAGGTCAGATAATCTCACCGAATAATGTTTGGTTCTACTGAGGTAAGTTGAAATATTCTCCTTAACTAGTAAAACCTGATAAAACTATTCATGAAACTTTTTTATTATCCTAAGTTAGCTCTATTATACAAAAATGGATTTCTATAAACAATATTTACAGAAAATATTTGATTTTAAAATGCAATATGAACCAAGCACTTCATAGGAAACAGCAATGTGAACTGGATTGTCACTGTTAAAAAGGCAGTTTTATGCTTGCTAATTTAGTGGACACATTGTGAATAAATGCCTACAAGTACCATACTGCATAATATTGATTTACATTGCCAAGTTTCGTATAATGACCTATCTAAACCTGGTGTGAACTCTGCACAAAACAAGTAAATCTGTATACTGAGACGTAAACAATAAACTCCACACAATCAGCTTGTTTTCTTGTTTTCTTGGTGCTGCCAATGTCATTATTTCATTAATAATACATTTTTTCTTGTCAGAACTTATCAACATCGCATTTCATTCCAGGATGCTGTTTATTATAAATCACATTGCTGCCCTTAATTTATAAGGAATGGAAAAAACAAAACCGTTGGCAGCTTGATGGAATTAACTGCAAGGAATATATCATACTACCTGTATTGCAGAAACAAATTTGCCTTTTAAAATAAAAAATAATGACATCTAAAATGTAAATGGCTTGATCACAAAATGGGAAATGCTAAAAGTAAAACTGTGGATTTATAATGTCTAATAAATGTTATTTAACTAGTTATTATTAGAATGAAATATGGTGAAAATTCTTACTACAGCACAGTTTTCTAAAATGTATGCATTATTAATAGCATGTATCTTAACACAGCAACTATATGTATAATGTATAGCCAAATTAATGCACAGATCTGCCAAAGTTGGCAGCTTTAACAATATAGTTGATTGTACTTTATATATTTATTTTCTTTAAAATTTTGTGTTTCTTATTATTATTAAAACTGTTTGGAACACTGTGTTTAGTCCAAATATTGGGCCAACTCAGTGATGAATTAACCCCTTAATGACCGCCCTATTGGCTTTCTACGGTGGTCATTAAGGGTACTTCTTCTGACGCAATGCCTTTCTACGGGAGTGCGTCAGAATTAGATTGCGGGACATCGGGTCCCGAAAGTGCCGGAGTCGGGCTGTCCAGACCAGCACTAACACCAGGGATAGGAAAAACTAAGATCCCGAGTGTTTAACCCCTTACTGCGGCATGTAAGTCCTGTGGATCAAACTCCTCTGGTGAGCTTACCAGGGGATCCGATCCATCCTGCGGCACCCCCGGGTCCAGCGTGTGGCCCGAGGCTGCCGACTCCTCTTTATGCCGGGCTCCAACTCCAGGCAGGACCCGGCTGTAAGTAACCGAGCATGCGCAGCCCAAGTCTGGAGAATTTAAAAAATAAAAGTAAAAATAATTTTATAATAATTAAATAAAATAAGAGTCCCCTAATTAAAACAATTACTTATAAAATACAACTAAAGTATATAAAATACAAAAACAAGAAAAAAAGTACATATTTTGTATTACCATGTCCGTATCAACCTGTACAATTAATCTAAAACAAAATTGAACCCGCTTGGTGAATGACATAAAAAAAAAAAACATGAAAACTTCATAATAAAAATGTTTAATTAAATATGATTACAAAAAATGTTCTAAAAAGTGATTAAAAAGTTACATGCCCTAATATGATACAACTGAAAAGAACAACTCACCAAAATAAGTCCTCAACCAGACCTGTCAACATAAAAATACAGAAGTTATGCCCCTGTCGATAGAAAAAAAAAACAATGCGCAGTAAAATTGAGCAAAGATACAAAAAACTATCTAAATTAGGTTTCACCGTAATCATAGTGAACCAGAGAATAAACATAAAATATTATTTTTATATGCTATTGTGAGCAGGAAAAAAAGTACTAAAAATCCAAAATAAAAATTAATAATTTTGTCTGTATCCCACCTTGAAATCTCATGAATAAGCTGAATTGAATTATCTATACATTGTATCTCACCCCGCAAATAATAAGCCCTCATGTGTTCGTATTACCAAAAAAATTTAAATTTTATAGCCTGTACAATGTGGCAATACAAATCTGTGATGAATGGTGCTGCTTCCATTCTATGCCTGGCCGATTGCCCATACAGCAGTTTAACACCACATATGAGGTGCCACTACACACAATTGGGCATCAAACTTTGCAGAGGATTTTATCATTAAATTCATTAAGAAAGTGTCATTCTTGGCCTAAATGAATGTCTTTTCCCAAAAAATTCAAAAGTTTCTAAATCACACGTCCATTTTGTTTTAACCCATGTGAAAAACTTAAAGGGTTAATAGACTTAATAGAAGTTTTTTTACATACTTTGAGGTGTGTATTTTCTATAGTGGGGTAATTTATGGGGTTTTACTATAATTTAGGCCTCTCAAAGACACTTGAAAGACGATTTGTCCTTCAAAATGTGAGTTTTGGCGATTTTCATAAAAATTTTAAAAATTGCACCCAAAGTTCTAAACTTTATAACATCCTAGAAAAAGAAGAGGACAAATAAAATATCATTCCATTAAAAACCAGACATTAGGGAAATGTTAGTTATCTAGATTTCTGGGTAGTTTCACTATCTGATAAATATGAAAAAATGCACACTAAGCAGATGGTCATAAGAATATTCCACCTAAATAAAACAGATTAGAACTGTGCTCAGAAGTAGGCTGACACCATAGCCTAAAATGTAAAACATTTTTTTTTAATAGAACACTGGCTCAAGATATGCTTGTAATTATAATATTTAATGCATAAAACCCCTACATTGAAATGGATAAAACAATACACAAATATATAAATAGATAACTAACAACCATTATGTATTTCCTCCGTTGTATCTTTACTATACTATACTATGAGTGACTTGCATGCATATCACACCCAATAATGTATATTTATACTCCTAAAGTGAAACTGATTAGGTTATCTAATAGGTGAGAATTTATAATATATGAAAAATGTAAAATATAAAATATGCCCAAATTTAAATAGACAGGAATTCCTTGTTGTATCCCTGCAATGGTATAAAATATGTCACATCAATAAATGATATACATATTTATATTTGTACTCCTATAATGTTTATGATAAAAGAAAATATATCACATCAATGAATCATATAGACACTTGCACTTGTACTCCTATAATAATGCTGATGAATGGAAATGCCCGATCAGAAGAGATATAGGTTTCCATTGCTTTTTTGTATAAGTCCAGTATTGTTAAGAGATATAGAAACATTCAATTCAGGATGGAATTAACCGTTAAGCAAACTCAGTCTGCTTTTAGAAGATGCTTATGATTATTAAGGAGAAGCATGTAAACAGTCCTCATAGTTTTGTGTGGAACCGCATGTTCCTACTCACGGTTAGTTTGTCAAGGCGCTGGGTAAAGGAAAGGATGAAATAGAGATATACACCGGCGTCCCGTAATTAGTGTAGAACCCCATCCTTTAACAAGACAGTGCGCCTGCGTGTATCAGTAGGTTTGCGAATGCAGGATGGATGTTTTTGTGCACCACAAGCATAAGAAGACATGGTTCCTATAAGCAGATGGCAAGTACCACCTTTCTTTGTTCAGGTTTCTGATAATATGATTTCTTATGTTGGACCGGCCGATCCTAGCTGTAGCAAAAGTTGGTGCTTCAAAATGTTCAAGGCTAGACAGGTTTCGAAGTAACTTAACTTCTTCCTCAGTACAAATGAAGGACATTTTCATTCATCAGAAATATTATATGAGAATACAAGTTCAAATGTGTATATGATTCTTTGATGTGATATTTTTTATTCCATTGCAGGGAAAGATACAACAAGTAATTTATATATTTTACATAACTCATATTTTATATCATCTCACCTATTGGATAACCTAGTCAGTTACATTTTAGGAGCATAAATATACATTAGTGGAAGAGATTTACATGTAAGTCGCTCATAGCATTGTATAGTAAAGATACAACGGATGAAATATATAACGATTGTTAGTTATTAGAGATGAGCGAACATACTCGTCCGAGCTTGATGCTCGTTCGAGCATTAGCGTACTCGAAACTGCTCGTTGCTCGGACGAATACTTAGCCCGCTCGAGAAAATGGCATCTCCCGCCGTTTTGCTTTTTGGCGGCCAGAAACAGAGCCAATCACAAGCCAAGAGACTCTGCACTCTACCCAGCATGACGGGGTACCCTTACACGTCGATAGCAGTGGTTGGCTGGCCAGATCAGGTGACCTGGAATAGACTAGCCCCTGCCTGCGCTGCTCAGATCATTCTGTGTCTGGATGCCGCTAGGGAGAGAGCTGCTGCTGGTCAGGGAAAGCGTTAGGGTTTTCTATTAGAATAGTGTTAGGCAGGAGTGATTCTACAAAAACCCAACAGCCCTTCTTAGGGCTACAATAACGTTATACTTTTTTTTTTTTTATTTGCTTGTGGCTGGGCTTGCTGGCACTAGTAGTGCAGCTAGTACCATACTGTGAGGAATTTGCTGGGAGACCTGCGACCGTTGTGTTTATCTCTTAGTGACACGCATATCCACCTCAAACACCGAAGTGGGACAATTTATTAAGGGTTTGAGTAGAATTAGGCAGAGTCTGCTGATTTTTTATTTTTTTTAGCTGTATTTCATTTTATAGCTCAAACTCATCTTGCAAAGCAGTGTGCTCTCATTGTAGGCTACAAAATAGCCATAGGAGAACCCCAACGGCTTACTTAGGCCTACAATAGCGTTATATTTTCCTTTTTTTTGTTTGCTTGTGGCTGGGCTTGCTGGCACTAGTAGTGCAGCTAGTACCATACTGTGAGGAATTTGCTGGAAGACCTGCGACCGTTGTGTTTAGCTCTTAGTGACACGCATATCCACCTCAAACACCGAAGTGGGACTATTTATTAGGGGTTTGATTAGAATTAGGCAGAGTCTGCTGATTTTTTTTTTTACCTTTATTTCATTTTATAGCTCAAACTCATCTTGCAAAGCACAAAATCCAGTTGTGTGCTGTCAGTGTAGGTTAGAAACTAGCCATAGCAATAGGATAGCATCGTTTTGTTAAAAAAAATAAAAAACTAAAAAAAAATAAACACAAAAAATTTTTTTTTTCACGTTTACACTTTAATTTGGAAAATGTTTAACCCGAGGGCTAGGGGTAGAGGACGAGGGCGTGGACGTGGGCGTCCAACTACTGCAGGGGTCAGAGGCCGTGGTCCTGGGCGGGGTGAGACACCACCTGCTGATGGGGGAGCAGGGGAACGCCGCAGAGGTACACTCCCTAGGTTCATCATGTCTCAAGTTACTGGGACTCGTGGTAGAGCACTGTTGAGGCCAGAACAGTGCGAACAGGTGATGTCGTGGATTGCCGACAATGCTTCTAGCCATTTGTCCACCAGTCAGTCTTCCACGCAGTCCACCCATGTCACCGAAATCGGCACTCCTCCAGCTCCTCCACCTCAGCCTCCTTCCCCCCAGTCTGCCCCCTCCCACCAAAATTTGGCATTTGAACCGGCATACTCTGAGGAACTGTTTTCTGGACCCTTCCCACAGTCACAAACCACTTGTCCTGCTGCTGCTGAGCTATTTTCCGATGCCCAGGTTTTCCACCAGTCGCAGTCTGTGGGTGATGATGACATTATTCACGTAGTGGAAGAAGTGTGTAAAGAGGTGTTGGACGATGAGGAGACACAGTTGTCAGACAGTGGTGAAGTTGTTGTCAGGGCAGGAAGTCCGAGGGGGGAGCAGACTAAGGGATCGGAGGATGATGAGGTAAAAGACCCAAGCTGGGTTGATAGGCCGGGTGAACACAGTGCTTCTGAGACGGAGGCGAGTCCTATAGCAGAACAGGTTGGAAGAGGCAGTGGTGGGGCCAGACGGAGAGACAGGGCCAGAGCTGGTGCATCAGCGCCAAATGTTGCCCGTAGTCAAGCTCCCGTGGCGAGGGCTAGATTTTCAGAAGTCTGGAGGTTCTTTAAAGAAACAATGGTTGACCGACGGACTGTGGTGTGCAACCTTTGCCAAACCAGGATCAGCAGGGGTTCCACCACTACTAGCTTAACTACCACCAGTATGCGCAGGCATCTGAATGCTAAACACCCCACTCAATGGCACCAAGCCCGTTCACCTCCGGCCGGGCACACCACTGCTCCTTCCCCTGTGTCATCTGCTAGTCAGCCCCCTGCCCAGGACCCCGGCCCAAACACCTCCCGTGCGAAAACCCCATCTTCGCCTCCACGATCCTCCACAGCATCCACCAGTGTTCAGCTCTCCATACCCCAGACGCTGGAGCGCAAAAGGAAGTATAGCGCAACCCACCCAGACGCCCAAGCCCTCAACGTCCACATCTCCAAGTTGCTTAGCCTGGAGATGCTGCCCTATAGGCTGGTAGAGACCGAGGCCTTTCAAAACCTCATGGCGGCGGCCGCCCCTCGGTATTCGGTCCCCAGCCGCCACTACTTTTCCCGATGTGCCGTCCCAGCCCTGCACAAGCACGTGTCAGAGAACATCCTCCGTGCCCTGACCAAGGCCGTTTCTGACAAGGTCCACCTGACCACGAACACGTGGACGAGTGCTGCCGGGCAGGGCCACTATATATCGCTGACGGCACATTGGGTTAACTTGGTGGAGGCTGGGACCGAGTCTGACCCTGGGGCTGGTCATATACTGCCGACTCCAAGGATTGCGGGGCCTACCTCGGTCCAGGTCTCAAAGGCCTACTATGCCTCCTCCTCCTCCCACCCCTCCTCCACCTCCTCCTCTGAATTACCATCCGTGGGCATGGCGCCATCAGTCGGTAGCTCTAGCACAGCAGCAGTGCCATCGCTAAGCGACAGCAGGCGGTGCTCAAACTTCTGAGCCTAGGCGATAAAAGGCACACCGCCCAAGAGTTATTACAGGGCATCACGGCGCAGACTGATCTGTGGCTGGCACCGCTGAACCTGAAGCCAGGCATAGTTGTGTGTGACAACGGCCGTAACCTGGTGGCAGCTCTGCAACTCGGCAGACTGACACATGTGCCATGCCTGGCCCATGTGTTAAATCTCATAGTTCAGCGTTTCCTCAAGACATACCCCAATCTGTCTGATTTGCTCACGAAGGTGCGCCGCATCTGTGCGCATTTCAGGAAGTCCAGCATAGATGCTGCCACTCTCAGGGCAGCGCAGCGCCGCCTCCAACTGCCCGCTCACCGACTGTTGTGCGACGTGCCCACAAGGTGGAATTTAACACTAACCATGTTATCCAGAGTTTACCAGCAGCGCAGAGCGATTGTAGACTGCCAGATGTCAACTTCCACCAGAACTGGTAGTCAGGTCAGTCAGCTTCCTCAAGTCTACAATGAGGAGTGGACGTGGATGTCTGATATCTGTCAGGTGCTGAGTAACTTTGAGGAGTCAACACAGATGGTCAGTGGTGATGCCGCCATCATCAGCCTCACCATCCCGCTGCTTGGCCTGTTGAAAAACTCTGGTCAGCATGAAGTCGGAAGCTTTGCGCTCGTCACAAGAGACGGGGGAAGAAGATTCCCTTGTTGATAGCCAAAGCACCCTTAGGTCTGTTTCTCAGCGCATATCGGAGGAGGTGGAGGAGGATGAGGAGGAAGAGGAGGAGAATGTTGGCGAGACAGAAGAGGGGACCATTGTTCAGTCCTTCACTGTTCAGCGTGTATGGGCAGAAGAAGAGGAGTTGGAGGAGTTGGAGGAGGAGGAAATGGAGAGTCAGGCCAGTGAGGGGAGTGAATTCTTGCGCGTTGGGACTCTGGCGCATATGGCAGATTTCATGCTAAGCTGCCTATCCCGTGACCCTTGCGATCAAAGAATTTATTCCAGCAACGATTACTGGGTATTCACTCTCCTGGACCCACGGTACAAGCAAAATCTTTCCACTCTCATCCCTGGAGAGGAAAGGATTGTGAGAATGCATGAATACCAGCAGGCCCTGGTGCACAAGCTGAAACAGTATTTCCCTTCTGACAGCGCTAGCGGCAGAGGGCATACTTCTGCGGGACAAGTAGCGAGGGAGAGTAGGCGACCAGGCAGCTTGTCCAGCACTGGCAGGGGTACGCTTTACAAGGCCTTTGCCAGTTTTATGTCACCCCAGCAAGACACTGTCACCTGTCCTCAGTCTCGGCAGAGTAGGGCTGATCTTTACAGAAAGATGGTTGAGGGAGTACATAGCTGACCATACCATCGTCCTAAATGATCACACAGCTCCCTACAACTACTGGGTTTCAAAGCTGGACATGTGGCACGAACTGGCGCTGTACGCCTTGGAGGTTCTTGCCTGCCCTGCCGCTAGCGTGTTGTCCGAGCGGGTTTTCAGTGCAGCTGGTGGCATCATCATCGATAAGCGTACACGCCTGTCGACTGACAGCGCTGACAGGCTGATGCTTATCAAGATGAATAAAGCCTGGATTTCTCCGCATTTCCATTCTCCACCAGGTGAAAGAAGCTGAACCTGAATAATGTATGCACTCTTCCTCCTCATTGTCCTCCTTCTCCTCCTCTTTGTACACTAAAGCAGAGGAAACTGGCTATTTTTTTGCCAGGGCCAACTGGCTCTGGCTATAGTACTCTATGTATTTAATTTTTCTGGAGGGCCAACTACCCTGTCCTCTGTTTTAAACAATTTTTGGGAGTGCCACATACAGGCACTCAATCTATGTAATTTTTCTGGAGGACCAGCTACCTGCTCCTCTGGTTTGAAAACTTTTTTGGACTGCCACATACAGGCACTCAATTTATTTAATCTTTTTGGAGGACCAGCTACCTGCTCCTCTGGTTTGAAAACTTTTTTGGACTGCCACATACCGGCACTCAATCTATGTAATTTTTCTGGAGGACCAGCTACCTGCTCCTCTGGTTTGAAAACTGTTTGGACTGCCACATACAGGCACTCAATTTATTTAATCTTTTTGGAGGACCAGCTACCTGCTCCTCTGGTTTGAAAACTTTTTTGGACTGCCACATACAGGCACTATCCAAATTAAATTGTCTCCATAGCAGCCTCCACACGTCGTCTTTTTAGCTGCCTTCACACGTTGTCTCCATTGCTACCTCCACACGTCATCGCCATAGCTGCCTCCAAAAGTAGTCCATATAGCTGCCTCCATACATGGTCCCCTTATCAAACGAGCGGTGTCAGGCAGAATTTTGGATTGTTTTCATGGCTTCCATGTTAACTTTGTCGCCACCCTGCTGTGTAATCCACAAAATATACTGGCAAACTTTTATCATTTACCAATATTATTTCAGCGCTTCTTGCGCATCTGTTTACATTCCCCTCACCCGCATATCCTAAACTTATAAGAACGCTACTACACTTGATCTTATACAAAAGGTTCTTAGAAGTGCTGTTTGGGGAGTAGCCTAGAGACAGGGGCTTGGATTGGCGAAAGCTCGCCTGGCAGCGGAGCGCCAGCTCCATCCCAAGATCCAACTAACATAGTTTTAACTGCAGCACCTTTAATCTACTACTAGTTCACTGCCTCCATACATGGTCCCCTTATCAAACGAGCTGTGTCAGGCAGAATTCTGGATTGTTTTCATGGCTTCCATGTTAACTTTGTCGCCACCCTGCTGTGTAATCCACAAAATATACTGGCAAACTTTTATCATTTACCAATATTATTTCAGCGCTTCTTGCGCATCTGTTTACATTCCCCTCACCCGCCATATCCTAAACTTATAAGAACGCTACTACACTTGATCTTATACAAAAGGTTCTTAGAAGTGCTGTTTGGGGAGTAGCCTAGAGACAGGGGCTTGGATTGGCGAAAGCTCGCCTGGCAGCGGAGCGCCAGCTCCATCCCAAGATCCAACTAACATAGTTTTAGCTGCAGCACCTTTAATCTACTACTAGTTCACTGCCTCCATACATGGTCCCCTTATCAAACGAGCTGTGTCAGGCAGAATTTTGGGTTGTTTTCATGGCTTCCTCATCAAACTTGTTAACTTTGTCGCCACCCTGCTGTGTAATCCACAAAATATACTGGCAAACTTTTATCATTTACCAATATTATTTGAGCGCTTCTTGCTCACCTCCTTTGGTTCCTCTCTGCCACCCATTGGTTTTAAGCCTGAGTCCTTTTGGGGTATGTTGCCAAGACACTCTCTAGCCTGCCGCTGCCTCTGCATAGTCCCCTATAGTGTCAGGGTCAATTATTGGATGTTTTAGATGCTATCTAGCCTCATTCGGTGACTCTGTCATGGACATGCTGTTGCCCATAATTTTGGCATAATGTTGCGATTAAGCAGCCTCAGAGGCATCCATGCATGCTGCCCCTGCTGTTTCCTGTCCATTTCCGTGGTGTTTCCATCCTTTTCTGAGGTTCCCAGGTGCTTGGCCAAGCTTCCCTGTGCAGATCCTTGGTCCCCTTGAAAAATGCTCGAATCTCCCATTGACTTCAATGGGGCTCGTTATTCGAGACGAGCACTCGAGCATCGGGAAAAGTTTGTCTCGAATAACGAGTACCCGAGCATTTTAGTGCTCGCTCATCTCTATTAGTTATCTATTTATATATTTGTGTATTGTCTTATCCATTTCATTTTTATGCATTAAATATTATCATTACAAACATATCTTAACTTGTGATAGTGTTCTATTTGTAAAATATTTTTAGTTTAACTATCTGACTGAAAAAACTGAACATTTTAAACTTTAAAAAAGAAGAATTTTTCTGAAATTTTGCTAATTTTTTTTTTCAGAATGAAAAGCAAAACTTATCACTTAAAATTTACAACTAACAAAAAGTACAATGTGTCTTGACAAAACAAAATATTCCGAAGTTATAACCAATTATCGTGACACGTCAGATTTTAAAAATCGAGTCTGATCACTAAGCTGAAAACAAGTGCCGGTGATAAATGGCTAAAGATAAGATTGTCTTTATAATTTAATATAATGTATGCCAGAGTAAATAGTTTCTCAGATAAAAGCAATTGTCATAATTTAAGTTTGCTAGAACATTGGTATAGATGTACTAATAATATCTAAACAGGGCAAAGTTAAACAAAATAATCTTCAACAGTGACTGTGTCCGTCAAAATATAATTATGGCTATTGTTAAAACTCTCTAGCCAAACTTCACTGGACTCAATTGTAGTAAGGCTGTATGCCAAATTTATGATGAGGCCTTTGCCATGTCATGAATAACGGTTCATTTACATTGGCATTGGTTTTTTTGGTTCAGTGATTTTCACAAATGCCTCACCGAGCCTTTGAGTTCTATGGGTGTTTTCACATTGCCTTTTTTTTTACTGGTCCATGTATAAAATTTTTAAATAATTCTGTTGGTGACCTGATGACGGGTCATTTTTTTTCACTGATGAGACTGGGAAACCCGATGTTATGTTTTCAAAGCAATGTTAAACCTTCACGTTTTTTTGTGGACCTGGAGACAAAATGGAAGCAACAGAGAGACAAAATGGAGACAAAACGCGATGGATGTGCAATGGACGCACAATACACATGCCAATCTGAAACCACCCTTAGGCTTCTTCTGCAGTGGTGTAAGTAGTATTAAGACCAGCATGAAAAACATATTTTCATTAAATCCCCACATATGGTCAGTAAAGTATCTTTGTACAATAGGTATGTACCTCTGTATGTTCACAGTTAGTTTCCAACAGTTGATGCTATTCAATATCAATATGGAGTATTATGTAGTCACAATGTTATGGCAACAGTACTGCTTATGTTGTGGCAGTAATATTTGTCTGGCCTTTCTACAGTGTTATTACTGTTTATATGGTATTTTGCCTAGTGGTTATTGTTTTAGAGGATCTGACCCCACAAGTGTTGTCAGAATTTTGCAGGGTCCGCTGCTGTTTGTGCTTGTTTAATAACATTATGGATGTATCTTAATATGACCTCACCACACAGTGATTTATGTATAGTGGTAATATATGCTCCTGATACTGTTAAATAATTAATAATTTTGTTTTAGGAGGAGTTGCTTTAATTTTTTTGTTCTACCTGGCCGCCATGACACCATCTTCCAGCCACAACATGTCTGATGTGTCAATATATGATATAAAAAACAAAACACTTTTCTTGAGTTCTTGTTCTCTAATGGTCAGTTGTGCCTTAGTGGTTTTCCCTTTTTGATACATGTGGGCTCTGGTCTTTAGTGAGTTTTTAAAACAAAAGTCACAAATAGTCTCAAAGAGTCACAATTAGTTCCAAGCTGATTTCTACCCCTGGTCAGGAGGAGTCGTGTATTTGCGCCAAAATCTGCAACTTTTTTATAAAAATCACAATTTTCCCATCTTGATTCAGGTGATAACACTGCAGAAAACTACAAAATAGCGATCTTTAAAAGGAGACTGTTTAAGGCACCAATAAAGTCACAAATGAGCACAAGCACCATGTTATGTATCTTGGAAAGTGATTTTAAACAGGCTTCATGGATTAAAGGATCACAAAACTAAGGTCTTTTATTTATTACATTATTTTATATTGCTCCCTTATAAAGAATGGCTGGACCATTATACAACCTTTTGTGTCATCCTCATAGACTGTAAGCTCTTGTGAGCAGGGCCCTCACTCCTATTGTTCCATATAACTGTTTGTTCTTTGTAATATATTATAGCTGTATATGTCCCCTATGATTTGTAAAGAGCTACAAAATTTGATGGTGCTATATAAATAAAGATTATTATTATTATTATTATTATTATTATTAAGGACGCAGCCATTTTACAGCTTAAGGCTCAGTCCCATTTTTTGGATTTTGTAATGCGTCGCTTTATATGGTTATAACTTTTGAACTCTGTTAATCAAAGCGATTCTGAGATTTTTTTCTCCACATATTGTACTTCATTTTAGTGCTAAATGTTGGCTGATAAGTTTTGTGTTTATTTACAAAAAAAGAAAAAATTAATTTTTGGAAATCTGGATAATTTATTTTGATGTCACGCGGCTTACAAATAGAATATCGATTTTCCGTATTTTCAGAATTTACTATTTTGGGGATAAATACTGTTTTGAATAAAATTTTAAATATTTAGCATTAAAAACACCCTAAATAATCAACCCATTTTCAAATCTGCACCCCACAAAATCAGAAACAGCCTTTAGGACGATTGTTAACCCCTTGAGATCTTCATAGTAACTGAATCAAAATGGAGGTGAAATTTAGAAATTTTGTCGGTTATATGTTCATTTAGCCCTAAAATTTACACATTTCCAAAAGATAAAAAGAGAAAACCCACTATACAATTTGTCATGCAATTTCTCCCGAGTACAGAGACCCCCCACTTGTGGCCGTCACTTGTTGTATGGGTGCAAGGCGATGCACAGAATGGAAGGAGGGACCTGCAGCTGGCAGGATTTTAGTTTCCTCATTGGCCCATTTTGCAGGCTATAAAGTTTTCGCTTTTTCGTTATTGGGGCCATTTGATGGCATTTTTTTTGTGGGACGAGATGCTTTTTCCAGTGTTACCATTTTGGGGTTGGTATCCCCTACTGTTGAAAACTTATGAACTTTTTTGGAGGTCAGGAGTGGAAAAGCATCAATTCTGTACTGGATTTTTTACTTTTTTTTTTTGTGTTCACCATATTGCCTAATAATCATGTTATCTTTATTCTATGGGTCGATATGATTACGGGGATACCAGACTTAAATGTTTTTTCTAATGTTTTACTAAATTTGCCAAATAAAACCACAATGTGGAAAAAATCTATCATTTTTGCATTGCCGTCTTCCAAGTGGCATAAAATGTTTACTTTTTTGGCTACAGAGCTGGCTGTTGGCCTGTTTTTTTTGGGATATGTTGTGTTTTGCAACAGTATCATTCTGGAGCACATATGTTTTGTTGATCACTTTTTATTGAATTGTTTGTGTGATTCAATAGGTAAAAATCATAATTTTTAGCGAGTTTTTAAAGTTTCTTTTTACAGCATTCAACATACAGGTTCAATATTATTTAATTTTATTCTACGGATTGTTATGGATGCAGTGATACCATATATGTGGGGTTTGTGTTATTATTTAGACTTTTTTTAGCGTTATATTTCTCTTTAGATGTTATGGGGCTTATGGATATTTTAATAGATTTATTTTTTATTGAAAAACTTTTTTTTTTTTTTTTACTTTTACTATTTCCACCATGGGACATGAACAAGCAATCATCGCATCATGCAGAGGCTGACATTGTGCCTTGAAGATGACGTCATAAACGCCATCTTTCAGGCACTGCCACAAGGCAGCTCTGGGGTCCTAATTGGACCCCAAGGCTGCCATAGCAATAATTGCCGCCCCCCGCAAACGGCGCAGGGGGGGTGGCGATCGTGGGGGAAAGACCCCCAAGGCAAGTTAAATGCCGTGACCACGTTGACAGCAGCATTTAATGGGTTAAAACCCGCAATTGGAGCCCACTCTGTCCGCGGGTGTTACCTGGGGATGTCAGCGGAAAATTACTGCTGACATCCCGTGACCCCTGATGCCGGCTCGGTTCCGGTGCATAGCCGGACGGGAATCGCCACCGCGCCGTAGCCGTACGCAGAGCGCTAAAGAGTTAATATGGGTAAGACCCCATGGGGGTAAGATTACGTTTACATCTTAAATAACTTAGAGAGGGCAGCAAAGGCCGTCACTTTGTGTTTTTGAGTCTTCCTTGTGACATACTCTCTTGTTGGTTTTTAAGTGTATTGTCTTAAATCTCTAGCATTATGGCTTTACGAAATTGGAGTTCTATTTCAGGACTTGTGTACAAGATTTCAGGCATACAAACCCTTTTAAATACGGCCCATTGACTTTTAAAGTACTCTTATTGACCTTAGGAGTCCTCCTCCACATCACATGACCATCTTTTTTTCCATGCCCCCTCTTTCCTTACCGCTCCATACTTTATTTTTTCTAATATTTTAACTCTATTCACTCTATTATGCCATTCTTTGATATCAGGGGTTCTGGATGATTTCCAACCATATATCAACATATTTCTGGCAATCTGTAAGACAGTCAATAGCCATTGTATTTGATTTCTGGAACCCTTTATTTCTGTTGTATTGTTGAGAACCAGTACATCTGGTGTCTTTGGGATGTCTTATCTTGAGAATTTAACAACCTCTATATAAACTTCCTCCCAAAATTGCAGAACCCACCGGCAGTTCCAAGTCATATGTAAAAAATCTGCACTTATTTCTTGACATCTAAGGCACTTTTCTGTCTGCTTTTTCTTAAAGTGATTTATCTGTTTTGGAGTATAGCATAATCTATACATAATTTTAATCTGCATTAATCTGTGGGATTCAGAGCTAGCCATACCACATTCTGATATATACTTGCCCATTGAGTGTCTGATAGGGTACCAATATCTCCTTCCCATTTTATTTTACTACTATGCTTCAAACCATCGTAAAAACTAGTGGACAAATATCTGTAGATTTTTTAAAGTTATTTTTCTCTTCCCTTTTATGTTACCAAAAAATTCTGTGTGGTGCCTTTCTACCCTTAAATATTGTCTTTCCCTTACACTAGTCACCCTGTGATGCAGCTGAATATATTGAAAATTGTATTTATCCTCTAATTTGTGCGCATCTTTCATTGTGTCAAAAGATATTAGTCTACCATCCGTAAAAATCTGTGATATCTGATCAATACCCCTTCCCTCCCAAAAATTACAACCCTTAAAGTGCCTCATCTCTTTCAGATGGAGGTTATTCCATAATGGTGCATATATTGAGCTACTATTTACTTCAAATTGCTTTTTAACCCAATCACATATTTTACTAAAACACCTGCATATTGGTACCCGTACTAATTCTGTAGATTCCAGAGCCCCGGAGTACAACAGTGTCAGGCCATTCTTAATATCTAAATTGACCTTTTTAGCCATAGCTTTTATAATTATGTCATCATTACCCCCTAATAGGTATTGCAAGATAGCAGATACAAAATATAGAAAAAAGTTAGGCAAAGCCCAACCCCCCCTTCCTTTCGGTTTACACCAATATTGTAACTTTAGTCTGACTCTCTTCCTTCCCCAAATAAGCTCATTTAAGAGTCTTTCGATGATTTTAAAATATTTACTACTAATCCAAATTGGAGTGACTGTAATGACATACAGTATTTATGGCAGTAGGATCATTTTAATAAGCGCGAGTCTATCTACCTGGGATAACGGCAGTTTAACCCATGCGTATATTTTCTTCCTTATCTTCTGAATTAATGGCACTAAGTTATGGTCGATATAGGTTCTGGGGTTCACAAACTCTTATCCCCAAATATTCTATCGTATCCCCTCTATCCAAAACTGTCAGCTCACCACACTTCCTAACTGTGAAATCCTCCACTGGGAGAAGGCATGACTTGTTCCAGTTCACTTCTAACCCAGAAAACGTACTAAATTCTACTATTGTTTCCATTATTATTGGGACAGACTCCTCTGTTCGTTCAACAGTAAATAATATGTCGTCTGCTTACAATAACATCTTATCCTGAGTTCCATTACACCCCCAACCCAAGATCCCTACGTTACTTCTACACCTAATTGTTAATGGTTCCAAAAACAATACGAATAGAATGGGGGAAACTGGGCAGCCCTGTCGAGTGCCTCTTAAAATATCAAATACTTCAGTCAGGTTTTGTCCAATCCTAATTCTAGCCTTTGGGTCCGCATACAGTAGTTGGATATATTTCACAAACTGTGCCCCAAACCCAAATCCTCTCAACACCTTCCAGAGCAAGATCCACTCCACCCTGTCTAAAGCCTTGGCTGCGTCAATTGACAGGATGGAGCGGGTCTCCCCCCGGCCCAACTGTATCCCTGTAAAAATCCTCCTTATGTTATTAGAGACATATCTACCGGGAATAAACCCCGATTGATCTGGACGTATAAGCCCCCCCCCGCCCCCACAACTGATTTTAATCTGATTGCCAAAACTTTAGCATAAAGTTTAATATCGGTGTTTATTACCGATATAGGGCGGTATGATTCTACCTCTGTGTCAATTTTGTTTTTCTTTGGGATCAGTGTAATTATGGCCTCTCTCATGGAGACCGATAGTTCTCATTCCTTCAGTGAAAAACGTAAAACCTGCAGGAGATTAGGTAACAATACCTTACCACCCCTACAGAATATCTCAAATGGTATCCCATCCGACCCAGGGGCAGTATTACCAGATATTGAACTAAGTGCTCCGTTAAGCACATTATAGAAACATACATAAGACATGTATAAAATATCATGCATGAGTATGATATGTGGCAAAACAACCAACCAAAACTTAACAAGCAAAACAGAACAAAACAAGTTAGGCCAATACTGGCATACCTGTCCACTCCTCTCACGAATGGAATACTTTTCACATAAGATATTGAGACAACCAAACTGATATACCTGTGCTTTCTGGGTAGAGCAGAGGAAAAAATAAAATCTACAGGTCCCATACCCTCCTAAATAATTGGGAGGTCCGCGCCTTATAAGAGAGCAGTCTCTCAAAAGTACAGTGTTCTGCTAGTAAGTCGGTTAGTTCTTGGACTTGTGGGAAGCTGGGCGTTTCTGATTTCTTGCTACTAAGAATTTGGCAGGCATCAATATGTGATTAACCAGTTTGCGACTATTGATCGGAACCTTCTTTATCCCCACCCCCACAAGAGCCAAGACCCTATCCTGTCTCACAGGTTTAACAGACACCTTGAAGCACTTTTCAAAGACACTGATCCAAAATGTGGAAAATTGTAGGCAAAATACATGAAATAATGAACCCTCCTCTCCATAATGTCTCCAACACCTCCCAGAGATACCAGGGAAGATTTTTGCTAATTTTCTGGGAGTGAGATACCATCTTGTCAGTATGTTATGGTGGACCTCCATCAGGTTGGCGGAGTGGGAGGCCTTGGATGACCAATACATAGCAGAAGCACATTCTTCCTGGAACACCCTATCTCCCTAGATCTGTATTCCACTTTGTATAGTGCGTTACTACCCCCTTAGGCTCCTTTTTTCTAATAGCTGCATAGATTAACTTAGTTGACTTCAAAACTCTGCTGGAGCCTCTCCTGCATATCATTGAAAGAATGTATGCCCTTTAGAAACTAATGCTTAACAGATAGAGCAGGGTTATTTTAAGGGTCTCTAAGGGAATGGCCAAAACTCTACTGAGAGTTGAGAGATTTTGTAAGGAAAGTAGGGATTCCCATGCCTCTACAGAGGATCTAATGGTAGGCAAAGGTATATTAGTCCATAATGAATGGACTGCAAGTTAACACTTTTAATGAATGGCCTTCTGCTAAATGTGATTCGCTATCCAGCAAACTTGAGTGTGGGTAAGTGCCAAACAATGCTTTTAATTGTTAAATGACAAAAGCCTTGTAATAAAGCCAAACATTGGGAACTCCCCCCACCCATCCAACTTGGGGTTGTATAGCATTGTCTGCAAAACTTTATATTTCTGTCCTTTCCAAATGAACCTTAGAATTTGCTTCTGAAACTTAGATAGTACACACCAAAGTTAGAGCTGTATAGTAGAGGACCAAAAGCTACCAACAGCAATGACGAATACCACCAAATACTTGAAACATAAAGAGGTCACGCCTTAAAGATATATTCAAAGTCACACATTTTACTGAAACATGATAAAATACAAAAATCAAGCAGCAATAATGGACAGACTACAATGAAAGATAAAATACATGTGTCCAAAAGTAATTGCCGTTAAAGGCATAGAGGTAGGCAAAGCACAGTCAGTACATGGTGAAAGATCCCATATAAGTATGGGGCTAAAAGTAGCAGATATCACTTAGTGAATACAGTATAAAAAACACCAATGGAACACAGATAATATGACTGGAATAGAAAACCATACCAGAGAGATAGGACCACATGTGAATGACCCCATTCATCTTTAAAATTATAGCTGTATAGTAGAGGACCAAAAGCTACCAACAGCAACGAATGACCCCATTCATTCACATGTGGTCGTATCTCTCTGGTATGGTTTTCTATTCCAGTATGGTATGGTTTTCTTTCACCATGTACTGAATGTGCTTTGCCTACCTCTATGCCTTTTTTTGGCAATTACTTTTGGACACATGTATTTTATCTTTCATTGTAGTCTGTCCATTATTGCTGCTTGATTTTTGTATTTTATCATGTTTCAATAAAATGTGTGACTTTGAATATATCTTTAAGGCGTGACCTCTTTATGTTTCAAGTATTTGGTGAAACTTAGATAGCAAGGATTTCAGAATAGAGGATTTTTGGGAGAATTAACATTTTATATAAGGTCATCCTTCCCAACCAAGATGGTTCAGTTTTACGGAATGCATGGAGTTCTTTTTGGATATTGTCACGGTTACACCCGCGATCCTCGGTACGGATTGAGGGTGTACCCATGCCTGCTGCCGCGGTCCCCGCTCCCCCAGATCTCACTTACCTCTCCTGGCTCTGGCCTGCACTCTTGCTCCCAGCGTGTAGGCCGCATGCTGTTTCCATGCAGTCGCGTGCTCCTGCCACTAGAGGGGGCGCGCGCAGACTTCTCCCAGCCTTAAAGGGCCAGCGTCCTCCTTATTGGCTCTGGCATTCCTGGCTCGGCTATATAGCCTGGCGACTCCCAGCATCCCCTGCCGGATCTTCATGTCCTGTTGCTGAAGTGAAAGCCCTCCGTGTTCCCGGGCGTTTCCAGACGCCTTTGTGGATTCTGTGATTCCTGTGTTCCCTTGTTCTGTGTTATTCCTGTGGCGGCCCTGCATTCCTGTGGCGGTCCTGCATTCCTGTGGCGGTCCTGCATTCCTGTGGCGGTCCTGCAATCCTGTGGCGGTCCTGCAATCCTGTGACAGTCCAGCTGTCCTTCAGAGGTCCTGCCAGCCAGCTGTCCTTCAGAGGTCCTGCCAGCCAGCTGTCCTTCAGAGGTCCTGCCAGCCAGCTGTCCTTCAGAGGTCCTGCCAGCCAGCTGTCCTTCATAGGTCCTGCCAGCCAGCTGTCCTTCATAGGTCCTGCCAGCCAGCTGTCCTTCATAGGTCCTGCCAGCCAGCTGTCCTTCAGAGGTCCTGCCAGCCAGCTGTCCTTCAGAGGTCCTGCCAGCCAGCTGTCCTTCAGAGGTCCTGCCAGCCAGCAGTCCTTCAGAGGTCCTGCCAGCCAGCTGTCCTTCAGAGGTCCTGCCAGCCAGCTGTCCTTCAGAGGTCCTGCCTGCCTGCCTTCCCGTGGTCCTGCCTGCCTGCCTTCCCGTGGTCCTGCCTGCCTGCCTTCCCGTGGTCCTGCCTGCCATCCGTGGTCCCCTTGTCCCTACCTTGGCTGCCACTGTGGGCCTAGTCGCACCCGTGGAGCGACCTGGTGACTCCCCGCCGCAGCAAGACCATCCCGCTTTGTGGCGGGCTCTGGCGAAGACCACGAGTTCACTTAGACTCCACTCCGGGTGCGGCTAAGGTTGTTATCTCCCGCGGTGGTCCAGGGAGTCCACTTACTTAGTCCTAAGGGAATATTCCCCTGAGATTGTGACAGATATCACTTAACAGGGGGTCATGTTTGGTTTAGCAAGATTGGTGAAAGGGTAACAGATTTTAACCCCTAAGTATGGGATTGCTTCCTTCACCCATTTAAAAGGGGAGGCTTCCGTTATATGATTGCGTAGGTCTTGAGGTATATTAATATTTATTTTATAAATGGAAACTTTTTGTTATTTACTCCAAGACATGTATTACCTCTTTTAAGGAATTTAAGGCATCTGTTAGCATGAGGACAACGTCATCCAGGAACAGTCCAATCTTATGTTGTCTGTCTGAGGCTTGAACTCCTCCAATTGTGTCCTGAGATCTAATTTGCGAGGACCTTTGCTGAGGGAACAGAGTACAATGCCTGTATGGCACTCAAAATGGGACCCTCAAAGCCAAACTTCCTAAGGGTAGAATCACAGCTACTTTAACATGAAAGTAGTGTAATCTTTAAATTAAATCCCGTGCTAAATTTTCCGAAATATTTTTAGGCCATGGAGGCCTGTGGGCTCTATCAATTAGCTGCTCTGCTGTGGAATATTGGGCAAGATTGCAGATATCAGCAGGGTCAGGTACTGTATGATCTTAACTCTGCTAGGAGAACAGATTCAGGGATTCCTCAAAATTTCACATTGTTCCTCCTTCCTTTATCCTCCATATCAGCCATCTTTACCTACATCGCCTCCACTTGCTTCTCTAAGCTGTAATGGGCATCTATAAGCTCATTGTGAGAGTCTGTCAACTCCGACATCTTAAATTCCACATGGTCAACACAACCTCCCAAGTCATCTATAGAAACATGTATGGCTGAGTTTAACTGCAATAAATCTTTGCAAGGAGCTCTTGAGCGCCAGTATTATGTTTTTTGTTTGCAGCATTCCTTCAGCTAATTCAGAGAGTCTCTGTCGCTGCTTATCAAGGCTTTGCCCTGGAATACACAGAGCTCTCGCTTTCACAGGCGCCCTCTTGCCTTTACTCCCGTCTCTCCCTCCCGAATGTGGAGGGGATCCGGAGTCTAGTTGTGGGGAGGTCTCAAGACTCACGTTTGTGCTCGAGCTTGCCACTGCTCCTTACTTCAAAAAGGCTGAGGATGCCAGGGATGAGCTGTTAGAGTGCGGTGAGTCTGTGTGTGGAGATCACGATCCGCCATCTTGAAACTTTCCCGGGCCATGCAGTCGGGAGGAAAAGAAGTCTGTGAGATGCTTAGTTCCACTTTTTGCCGTATTCTTGCGGGTAATCATGTTGGAGAGGAGTTCAGGGTGGTTCTGGTGTAGAATGAAGCTCTGATTGTCACTGGGAGAGAGACAGAGCTCACTCACACATGTCTGTCCCGGAGCTCAGTCAGGCCAAGCATCATTGTGTGTCAAACCATTTAAATGCCGCCGACAAAGATGCCGGGAGCATTTAACCCCTTAAGGACGCAGGGTTTTTCGGCTCATTTCTCGCTCTCCAACTTCAAAAATCCATAACTTTTTCATTTTTACGTGTACAGACCTGTGTGAGGGCTTATTTTGTGCGTAACAAATTTTACTTTACCGTAATGTTATTTATTTTAACATGCCGTGTACTGCGAAGCTGAAAAAAATTCCAAATGTGGAAAAATTGAAAAAAAACGTCACGTTCTTGTGGGCTCATTTTTTACGACTTTCAATCTTCGCTCCAAATAACATGCCTACTTTATTCTTTGGTTTGGTGCGATCGCGGTGATACCAATATAGGTTTTATTGTGTTTTAATACATTTTCAAAAATTAAACGAATGTGTATAAAGAAGAAATTTTTTTTTTGCCATATTCTGACGCTAATAACTTTTTCATACTTTTGCGCACGGAGATGTGTGAGGGGTCATTGTTTGCGAAATGAGGCGACATTTTCATTGCTATCATTTTGAGGTCTGTGCAACATTTTGATAATTTTTTATTTCATTTTTTATGTTATGTAAAAAGGTGAAAAAGTCGCATTTCGGACATTTGGGCGCCATTTCCTGCCTCGGAGGTCACCGCCGCCCGTAACCGTTTTTATATTTTGATAGATCGGGCATTTTGGGACGTGGCGATACCTAATATGTTTGTGATTTGAACTTTTAATGTTTTATAAAATTTTTTTATTTTTTAAACTTTTTTTTTCTTTTTTTTTTCCACTATTTTTTAGACCATCTAGGGTACATTAACCCTAGATGGTCAGATCGCTCCTACCATATACTGCAATACTTCTGTATTGCAATATATGGCATTTTTGCAGGTCATACATTACAATGAGCCGCTGGCTCATTGTAACGAACCTGCATAGCCATGTAGAGCCCGCGTGCTGCCGTCTTTTAAACGCAAGCACCAACCGCGGTTATTAGCGGTGGGGGTTTTCTGCAAAATGCAAAAACCCCCACCTTTGTATGAAGAGGACTCAGCCCGTGAACCCTCTTCATACATCCCTTACAGCTCTGCGCCGTAGAGCTACGGCGCAGAGCGTTAAGGGGTTAAATGTCATGGCCAGTGAGCCCCGTGACATATTTGAGGTGCACAGTTAAAGTTATAGATCTATAAATTATAGTTATTAAACAGAGAACACAAGAAAATGAGACAATACCTATATCACCACCTTTGGAATTATTCCCAGCTTTACAGTACACAATATGGAATATTAATTACAGTCAATGGGAAGGACAGTTTGTTGTGTAAAAAACAAGCTCTTACACCCTTCTGTATACAAAAATATAAAAAAAGTTTTGGATTTTTTGAGGGTGACAATAAAGAATACAAAAAAATGAAAGAGGGCAGTGGTGTTAAGGGGTTAAAGGGGTTCCCCAATGACAGCAAGTTAACCTCTAGCTTGGGATAATTTGCTGATCAACGGGGTTTCTGTGATTGAACCCCCACAGATTACTAAAACGGATATCTGTTATACCCCCATTGCACCAAAGTTGAAATGAGCAGCCAGCCATGCATTCCCTGGCTGCGCTATTCATTACTATGGTGCTGATGAATATAGCCGAGAATTGTACAATGTTATGTATTTACTATTATACCAGGGCATTGTTACATTAAGTTTAAGTCTTATAAAACTGTTCCCAATAAACCTTAGGAGTATTTTCATCAACATCTGCAATAAAAGAGTAACCCTAACCTAGAACACACATACATATAATGTAGCCATAACAAGCTTTGGAAAGTATTATTTGTGTTTGCATATGTTTGCATTTCTATTAATTCAGTCAGGTTGGCTGTGTTGTGCGAGAGATACGGGAATTAATTTCTTTATTGTGTTCATTGGACAGCTAGCACAATATTAGATGCCCCGTTGGGTTATATTCAAAGGTTTTCTTTTGTTTACAACAGTAGCTGAAAATAAATTATCATTTTTTTTGTAAAAGAAAACAAGAAATTGTACATAAAACAGATTTTGCAACATTTGTTTCCTTCCCAATAGCTTACAATTCCATTCTATCTGCCACTAGATAATGATGTAATGGAGAATGACATTTTACTTGCACCATAATACAGTCACCCCCTTATTTTGGGTAAAATTCTAATTTTATCATTTGTAACATTTCAAGATTGAAAGACTTCTAGTTAAATTGAAAACATGTGTTGTAAAATAAGAGTCCTTTGAAAGGTGACATACAGTGATTCTAACTAATGTCAGATCCTCATTAACCCCTACGGGTTTCAGCCTCTTTTGGCCTTAAGGATGCGATACCATTTTTCAAATCTGCCCTGTGTCACTATAAGTGCTTATAGCTTTGGAACGCTATAAGATAACCAGGGGATTTTTAGATTGTTTTCTCGTAACACATTGTACTTCAAATTAGTTTAAAAATTTGGACGATATCCTTTCTATTTAGATATGAAAAAAAAACTAAATTTGCCAAAAACTTTGAAAAATTATTTACTTTCAAAGTTCTAAATTCTCTACTTTTAATGCAGATAGTCATAGCACCCAAATAAATTCATAACTTACATTTCCCAAATGTCTGCTTTATGTTGGCATGTTTTTTTAAGATTTCACATATTGTACTAGAATGTTATGAGGCTCAGAATTTGGGTGCCATTTTTCAAATTTTTTGGAAAATCCCCAAAACTAATATTTAGATGGACCTGCTCAACTTTTAATTTACTGTGAGAGGCCTAAATAATAGCTAGAATTGTTAATGACCCCATTATGGAAACGACACCCCTCAACGTATGAAAAACCACTTATAAGAAGTTTGTTAACCCTTTAGGTGTTTTATAGGGGTTAAAACAAAATGGAGGTGTGGTCTACAAATTGTAATATTTTTTGACAATACATTCATTTGGGTGGAAAATTAAAGATTTGTAATGGATTAAATTAAAAAAGGCTCCACAAAGTTTAATACCCAATTTCTCCCGAGTATACAGCTGGGCATAAAAGGGAAGGAGGAGCCATGCAGATCAGATTTACTATGTCACATTCTACCGGCTATAATTTTTTTAGTTCTTTTATTGTGGACCTAAAGGGGCTTATTTTTTTTTGCCACTTTTTTTGCACTTTTCTGGTGCATAATTTTGGGGCATCTATAGCTAATTGGTAAGATTTTATTAAATCTTTGTTTTTGGAGGAAATGAAAATCATCAATTTTTAGGAACTATATTTGTGGGGTTTTTTTTGCCGTTTAAGATACTGTAAAAATAGTATACTATTTTTATTCTATGGGCCTCCACGATTACGGAAAGACCTCATTGATATAGTTTTTAAAAATTGTTTCCCATTTTTACTGAATAAAAAGTAATTTGGCGAAAATGTTAATTTTAGCATCACCAACTTTGATATGCATTACTTTTTTATTTTTTGGCTTACAAATCTGGTTAAGGGCTTATTTTTTGCGAGAAGGATTGTTCTTTTTAGTTGTCTTATTTTATAGTGCGCAACTTTTTAAAATCACTTTCTAGAGCATTTTTTAAAGGTTATTAATTAAATTTTTTTTTTTTCAGAGCGTTTTTGAGGTTGTTTTTTACGGGGTTTATTTTGCAGGTCCAATAATGATTCTGTTTTATTATGTAGATTGTCACGGAGGTAGTGATACCAAATATGTGGGGGTTTTGTGTATTTTATTCAATTTTACTGAATAAAAACTAATTTTGAGAAAATTTTGTTCATTTTAGCATCACCATCTTTTCATATGCAGAACTTGTTTATTTTTCGGCTGACAAATCTGTTTAGGGGCTTATTTTTTGAGAGAAGAGTTGTTATTTTTAGTTGTCTCATTTTATAGTGTGTAACTTTTTTTATCAATCTTTATCACTCTTTTTTTTATCACTTTTATCTTTTTTCAATAATAATGCCAGTTCAAGTAGGGTTTGTCAAGGGTCGTCAAACTGTGGATGGTACCAGGAGATTCATCAACCTGCTGTATCTAATGGAGACTCGGCGAATGCCTTCTCTTCTCCTAACTCTGGATGCGGAGAAGGCGTTCAACCAAGTTCATTGGGGCTATCTTCAACAAGTTCTGAATAGCTTTGGATTGTCAGGTCCCATCCTTAATGCTATAATGGCTCTTTATACTAACCCCTCTGCAAGGGTGTACTCATCAGGACTACTGTCCTGTACATTCAAGATCACAAATGGCACGTGCCAGGGGTGCCCTCTCTCCACGATAATTTTCGCACTAGTAATGGAACCCTTCGCGCAAGCGATTCGCTTGGCTCCAGCTATAAAGGGGGTGCAAGTCGGGGAGAAGGAGCACGGTATTGGTTTATTCGCCGACGATGTGGTACCTTGCCTGTCGGACCCAGACTCTTCCTTAAAAGAAGCTTTTTCAATAAATCAAAAGTTTAGTACCCTTAGTTATTACTAACTGAATGCCACTAATGCCGACCAACCGATGGTACCTCGTGGATAATATTATTAACACAAAGTGTTCCCCAACAACCGTGAGATATGCCAGGCTGGTTGGTCCTCGATGCACCGGTATATATACTTACCTTTATGAATTCAAGGCGCCACGGAATGTCTTGCTATTGAATGTATTTCGGCTGTTCACCGGTTGCTGTACCAGGTGACAAGTCACATGACCGCAGATACCAGATCAGCGTGGAGTTCCCTTGGTAACAGCTGAAAGGAACCACGGAACACAAAGAAAAACATTGCTTCTGTATTATTTAAGTTTAATTTTTATAACAAACATGATTATTATGTATAATTCTTGCACCTATAATGCCTTGCAATGGAATTTTGTACTAAGTTTTGCAAAGATTGACATGTTTTATTGTTATCACATGTGATTGGTGGAATCTGAAGGGGGAGGAGTAGCCGATGGGTTATTTAACAAACAGGTCGACCACACTCCTCAGTCATGATTAAGAGCACTTGTATGTGCTAGAAACGCGTTGACGATTATACCATGCCACCTGTATTTTATCTGATGGATGCCCTGAAAATCGAATATAGGCGATTTTAATCTGCACCTAGCTGGATCCGGAAATTTCTTTTTAGGTGATGAGCAGTCCCTATTTTTTTCTACATATAGCGCTTAGAATGAAAACAATCTTGATCTCATCAGACCAGAGAATCTTATTTCTCATAGTCTGGGAGTCCTTCTTGTGTTTTTTTTTTGCAATCTGTATGCAAGCTTTCATATGTCTGGAACTGAGGAGAGGCTTACATCGGCACACTCTGCCATAAAGTCCCTGTCATGGGTCCTGCTGCGACCCACGTCTTGGGTTGCTACTCGGGTTGCTACCTCTCTTCGCTACTGCTGTAAAGTAGACGTATGGGAAATGTTATTCAGCAACTTATTTACGTGGTAAATATATCTGCCTGAAAACGCAATGATTTCGAATTTCGAAAATGGAAAATTTTTCAAAAAATGTAGCTTTTTTTTGGTACATAAATGCAAAACTTATCAGCCAAAATTTACCAATAATAATAAGTACAACATGTGGGCAAAAAACAATCTCAGAATTGATTTTATCCTTCACTGCCAGCCCTGACCTCCTGCTTCATCCCTGACCTTGAGCTGTTGCCCTCTGCATTTACCTAATGCCTTCCCTGACTATGAGAATGCCTGCCAATTTTGTACCATGACCTCGGCTGCCACCGCGGACAAGTTGCACCTGTGTAACGAACTGGTGGAACCATGCAAGACCAACCTGCTTTGCGGCAGGATCTATTGAAGGCCGGATGCCACTTAGACTCTGGTCCCAGGTGTCAGCTTGTGTCATTGTCTGCGGTGGTCCAGAGGGTTCACTACCCCAGAAGCCTGACAGTCCTGACTGGTAGAGGTCTGCAATGATGGTGGAGGGACAGTGTCTCCACAGCTGGTGATCCCCCCGCCCCCCAAAGAGATAAAGCAGAAGCCATAACTAGATCATTCCTCAAGAAAAATGCTCTTACAAGCTATGAGTCAAGTAATGAAGGAACTAGCCAACATCAAGTCAGAGCTACCCCCTGTAGGCTAGACAGTTGTAGAGCTAGAGGGAAACCAAGAAGCTGTGATAATTTTTAGCTCAGCTCTGGAAATGGGCTAAAAAGGCCCAACTACAAGCACTGAATGCCTTGCTTACTCTCCTGGAAGATCAGGTGAATGGAAGTAGATGAAAGAACATAAGTTTTAAAGGGATTCAAGAAATGGTCACCCACAAGGACTTATCGGCTGCAGCAGAAGAAATATTTGTTTTCCTACTGGGCAAGGAAAGAGCGCGGCAAATAGGTACTGAAAGAATTCAAAAGAATTCTTGCCAAACAAGACAAAACCCTGAGAGATGTCATTTGTGGCTTTCTCTCATTGTGGATACAGGAGAAAAATAAGGAGGAAATCTTGTTGAAAGACTGTAAGGTGGCTCTGTATCAAGATCTTTCCTCCACCATGCTTACTAAGAGGTGCATACTCAAGCCTTAGCTAAACCCCCTTTCAGCATAATGGTAAAAAATGCATGATACAATTCCCTGAAGAAATGCCATCCACTTTCAAAATCCTAGATATCGAGCCTCTTGACATTGCTTCCTGGTCTGCAGTCCTGGACTTACCAGCGCTTCCATCCCTAGAGTCATGGACCATCATGACAAAAGGAAGGTCACCAAGAGGGAAGAAATTAGCTTCTTGACCACTTGACAAGCTTACACTTGACAAACGTGACACACTTGTTATTTCTCTTCCAGACAGCGAAATTATGGACGCATCCAGTCTATTGGACTTTCTCGAGATGGTTGGATAAGTACTCCTAACAAGGGGTGTGCCCCACCTCCTTTTTCCTTTCCCACCTCTAGCTATTCCTGAGTACAATAGTGCCTTGAGCCTTCCTATTTTCAAGGTCACCCACAGCCTCTGCCTCAAACTCGGCTCTCCACCCCCCTCTCCTTAGGTGATCCAAACACCAATTTTTCTCTCAATCAAGTATATTGAGTTTTTCGATCAGTTTTCTAGGTCCAGTACAATGTGACCTCTCCGATAGAGTGAAAACTCCCTCTGGGTGATCTGCCTCCTCATTTAATCAAATGATAATCCACTCCCCTTTCCCCCTTTATCATGATAATACTCAAGGCCTTGTAAGAGTCACAGGGTCTTACTGCCCACAGCCACGATTAGGGCTGTTGATTCTCCTGTTCCCCTACTCCCTTCTGCCTAGCTGCCAAAGCTCTATTGCTCCAATGTGCATTGGTGGTGGAATGGAACCATTTGAGATTGGAGAGTTTATTTTAACTTAAGACAGTCGTTTTAATCCTGGTAGAAAACAGTGAAATGTTGTTAAATTTTGTGATACTCATATTGTTCCTTACATTTTAAATTTTCTTACAAATAGATCAGAACAGAATTATGACGGAGACTCCGCCATTCCAGTAAGTCAATTTGCTTCTTCTAGGGGTTATGATTTACAAACAACTTTTCTTCTGGTCACAACATTTACATAGCTTACATATATAGTTTACAGAGTATGTAAGGGTGGAAAAAGACCCAAGTCCAATCTTTAATAATTAAACATATGCTTTTTCCTCATAACCCATAATATTTTTTCTCTCCATAAAGGCATCCAGTCCTCTCCTGAACATGTACACAGAGGAGCAGATTTATCAAGTGTCTGAAAGTCAGAATATTTCCAGTTGCCCATGGCAACCAATTACAGCTCAGCTTTCAATTTACCAGTGCTCATGAATATTTTAAAGGGGACCTGTGATTGGTTGCCATGGGCAACTGGAAATATTCTGACTTTCAGACACTTGATAAATCTGCCCCAGAGTCTGCCAAAATAACCTCCCACAGCAGAGAGTTCCATAGTCTCTCTACTCTTACAGTAAAGAACCTTTGTCTATGGCAATGGTAGAACCACCTCTCCGAAAGGCGTAGAGGCTATCCCCTTGTCCTGGTCATAGGCCTAGGTATAAAAAGATGTTTGGAGAGATTCTTGTACTGCCCTTTCAAGTATTTGTACATTGTGATGAGGTCTCCCCTCAGTCGTCTTTTTTCTAAACTGAATACTTCCAAATTTTGCAATCTATCATTGTATTCTATTCTCCCCATTCTCATAATAATCTTGGTTGCTATTCTCTGCACCTGTTCTAGTTCTACTATGTCCTTTTTATACACTGGTGCCCAAAACAGTGCAAAATATATGTGTGATGTAACCAGTGATTTGTATAAGGGCAAAACTATGTTCTCATCATGAGAATCTATTCCTCTCTTGATAAATCCCATAATTTTATTTGCTTTAGCAGCAGCTGTCTGGCTCTGTTCATTAAAATTAAGTTTACCATCTACCAATGCCCATAAGTCTTTTTAAGCTTCAGCTTTACCAAGTAATTGACTGTTTAGAACAATGTTATATTTTTTGTTTCCGTGGCCCAAGTGCTTAACTTTACACTCTACATTAAACCTCATCAACTATCGGCCTAAGTATTAATTACGTTACATAGCTTAGTATCATCTGCAAATATTGAAACTGGACTATGTAAAGTCACTGTAATATCTATTATATATAATATCATTAATAAAAAATTTACAAAGAAGTGGCCCCAATACTGACGCTTGTGTTGAGTTTTTAAATACATCAAATATGCAAATCCTGGGCAGCGATGTGCTTCTTTGAAGAAAAGCACATTAAAGCAGGTAGAATCCCCAAACTCCTCACATACCATTTCCAGCACTGGGTTCACAGTCCTAAAGACGTTTCACAATCTAAAGAGTTCCAAATTTCTAGGCACCCAAAGAAGGCCAGATTACCTGGTAAATGAACACATTAGGTACTTTGCTGACAATCTTTTTATTACTTATATAGACATAAATGTAACACTACACCCCACTATGCACTCCTTGACAGGGAACTCTTGTCACACCCAGAGGGGTCTGGCAGCTCTGCAGAAGACATTACAAGCCATGGACTTAGTGGATATCTGGCGTGTGGCAATCCCCTCCACAAGGGACTATTTTTTCTATTCCTCAGTTCACAAATGATCCCAAAGACTAGATTACATATTTTGCCCAGCTCCTACTTGTCAGCAATCAGGTCAGTTTCAATTAGATCAATCACACTATTCAATCATGCGCCAGTAAATGCCTGCATTGAAATTGAGTCTTTGCCCCATCCCCAAGGGGTGTGGAAATAAAATGAGACCTTATTGAACTCTTATGTTAGACTAAATACAAATAATGTTTTGGGCAGCTTGAGTTCCCAAAATCTAGGATCCACCTTACAAATAATAAATATTAAAAAAAAACTACGCCCCTAAAGTCGGGTTAGTAAAAAATATGGTCCACCACTCCTTTGCATTGATGGGTAATAACTCAAAAACAATTGCCCAAATAAATTAAATTTACTTTAAATATGAAAACCTAAGTTGCTTACACTCGTCTGATGTTTGGAGTGGTGCTTGACCCAGAGGTTAGGGAAAGGTTCCACAGAATTCTTCCAAATGTAGATATATGAGGCTTACAATTTGATATATTTTGATGAATTGTGTAATATAGATTGCATATCTTACCTTATAATAGACAGTGAGTATGGTGACCCCGGAATAAGGGTACCTGTCTCTAATGTCGCCCTGTCCAATGAACTAAAATGCCCTAATAGCCTCAACTCAGGCCATTGTCCTAAACAAATTTTTAAATAGGGCAGGTTCCTGTCAGGGTCGTAGTCGTTTAGGACCGAGTTGAGGCTATTAGGGCATTTTTGTTCGTTGGACAGGGCGACATTAGTAACCCTTATATACTCACGGGGGGACATGTATCTTTATTTCTGCTAGTTAAATTGTCTTTGCGAATTTTGCCGTTTTTTCGACTTTTCACTGCAACTTTTGCTGCTATTTTTCAAGAACACCTGGGTCTGTACCCTGTGCAGTGTGCCTTATGTATCTTTATTTTCCAGCTGTTCAGACTTTTCACTTATTTGTCACTTTTTTGGCCTATTTATGTGACTTTTTAGGCACAAATCTGCACCTGGTCCAGTGCATGTGCAAAGGAAGTTTTTTTTTTCATGGACCCAGTTTTAACATGGAAATTGAAATTATTTTACACATTAACCTTTTTTTTTACATTCATATATTTTTTAATTTCCATTTTTTTTAATTTATTGGTTACTTCCAAGAATGAGGTCACACGTGCCGTTATGGTTGTGTATTGAACACATTACAACAGCTGCAATGAGGGGATTTGCCTAATTACCTTACTGTTAACATTAGCGTTTACAAAATACAATGTAAACACGGTGTTAACACAGGTGTTAACACCATGTTAACATTTGTGTTTTGTAAACTTAAATATTAACAGTTAGGTATTTAGGCAAATCATCTCTCCTCAGCTGTTGTAATGTCTTTTAAAAAGCAATGAAAACACAACCAAACTGCAACGTGTGACCTCACTCTTAACAACAAGTGTGACCGCAGCCTCATATTTCCTCAGGACACGGCTTCAAATACCAAATTTACAGCTTGTGTCCATGTGGATTTGAGACATTTGCAACAAAAAGTCTCAAAAAGAAGCCAAAATTTGCACCTGCCATGATAGGAAAAACTGAACATGTACCACAAGAAAAAAGACATGATCATACATAAGGCGCAAAATAGACCTTCCATATGTCTCAGTTATACACCATATTTTACTATCAAGACTTTAGGAGCACAATTTTGTATCATGAATTATTGATTGTAAAAATCTTTTTATTGTATATTTAGTAAAAGTTACATTTTATCATACTGATGTTAGACTAGCTGCAACCCGGATTAAGCTAAACTCATATTTTGAATCACCTTAAATTAGGAGGCTCACAAAATGTTTATTAGAGGAGAGTTCATGGCTCTAAGAGTGGCAGTGAAGAAACAAAGAACAAACCAATCAGATTCACTCCTCTAAAAAATCTTCCAGGTAGACATATCACACACAAGGACTAAGGCTAACTCTTCTTTGAGTGGGCTAGTGTCTTTAAGGAGGCAATTTAAAGAATCTTAATCTGAAGGCCGTTTAATCTGAAGGCAGCTAAAAATTATTTGCACTCTAAATTCTTATACTACACCCATGGGGACAAAGTAAATAGAATGATGACTCAGCTCATTCAAAAGAAGCGCAATGTCTCCTGTATTAAATCATTAAGTAGATCTGGAGGTTCCAAAACAAATGACAATTTCTAGCTGAGGAATTCCAGTCTTTCTATAAACAGCTCTATAACATCTACTCCCCCTTCATTTATTCTATGTGGGTGCTGAACTAGACTTCAAAATCAAATAATTTTAAATGACCTGAACAGGTGCAACCTTCCCGAAGCTTTTAGAAGCAATGATAACTGTAATACATAAGGAAGGTAAGGACTAGAGATGAGCGAGCACTAAAATGCTCGGGTACTCGTTATTCGAGACAAACTTTTCCCGATGCTCGAGTGCTCGTCCTCGAATAACGAGCCCCATTGAAGTCAATGGGAGACTCGAGCATTTTTCAAGGGGACCAAGGCTCTGCACAGGGAAGCTTGGCCAAACACCTGGGAACCTCAGAAAAGGATGGAAACACCACGGAAATGGACAGGAAACAGCAGGGGCAGCATGCATGGATGCCTCTGAGGCTGCTTAATCGTACCATTATGCCAAAATTATGGGCAACAGCATGGCCATGACAGAGTGACCAAATGAGGCTAGATAGCATCTAAAACATCCAATAATTGACCCTGACACTATAGGGGACGGCATGCAGAGGCAGCGGCAGCTGCGGTAGGCTAGAGAGTGTCATGGCGACATACTCTAAATGGACTCAGGCTTCAAACCAATGGGTGGCAGACAGGAACCAAAGGAGGTGAGCAAGAAGCACTGAAATGATTTCCTATGTGAACAAAAGGTTGACGGTATATTTAGTCGATAACACAGCATGGTGGCGACATAGTGACCAAGTTCCATAACGTATCTGGTGAAACACCCAAAAAATGAGCCTGACACAGCTCTTTTGATAAGGGGACGACATGTGGAGGCAGCCATGGAGACGACTTCCATGATTAAGAGCGACAGTATGGGGCATTCATATTGCGCTGCTATGATTGAAACTTCAGGTCTCCAGCATGGCGGCGACAGATGGGCCGAGTTCCACTATGTATCTGGTGAAACACCTGAAAATTCTGCCTGACACAGCTCGTTTGATAAGGGGATGATGTGCTGCATATCCTCTCGTGCTCCAGCGTCTGGGGTATAGAGAGTCGAAATGAGACATTGGTGGACGCTGTGGAGGATCGTGGAGGCAAAATGGAAAGGAAACAGCAGGGGCAGCATGCATGGATGCCTCTGAGGCTGCCTAATCTTGGGATGGAGCTGGCGGTCCACTGCCAGGCGAGCTTTCGCCTGTCCAAGCCCCTGTCTCTCGGCTCCTCCCCACCCAAAATGGGCCGGGGGCCAGAAGCGTTTACTTTGAAAAAATTATAATTTTCAAAGCAGGCCGGGTCGTTTGAATATTTCACCTAGGAATAATGGAATAGCATAGTGGTTCTATTTTTAATTGTTTTTACGGAAATGGTTCCATGATTAAGGGCGACAGTATGGGGCATCCATATTGCGCTGCAACTTCAGGTCTCCAGCATGGCGGCGACAGATGGACCGCGTTCCACTATGTATCTGGTGAAACACCTGAAAATTCTGCCTGACACAGCTCGTTTGATAAGGGGACGATGTATGGAGACAGTGAACTAGTAGTAGATTAAAGGTGCTGCAGTTAAAACTATGTTAGTTGGATCTTGGGATGGAGCTGGCGCTCCGCTGCCAGGTGAGCTTTCGCCAATCCAAGCCCCTGTCTCTAGGCTACTCCCCAAACAGCACTTCTAAGAACCTTTGGATAAGATCAAGTGTAGTAGCGTTCTTATAAGTTTGGGTTATGGCGGGTGAGGGGAATGTAAACAGATGCGCAAGAAGCGCTGAAATAATATCGGTAAATGATAAAAGTTTGCCAGTATATTTTGTGGATTACACAGCAGGGTGGTGACAAAGTTAACAAGTTTGATGTGGAATCCATGAGAACAACCCAAAATTCTGCCTGACACAGCTCGTTTGATAAGGGGACCATGTATGGAGGCAGTGAACTAGTAGTAGATTAAAGGTACTGCAGTTAAAACTATGTTAGTTGGATCTTGAGATGGAGCTGGTGTTCCGCTGCCAGGCGAGCTTTCGCCAATCCAAGCCCCTATCTCTCGGCTACTCCCCAAACAGCACTTCTAAGAACCTTTTGTATAAGATCAAGTGTAGTAGCGTTCTTATAAGTTTGGGTTATGGCGGGTGAGGGAAATGTAAACAGATGCGCAAGAAGCGCTGAAATAATATCGGTAAATGATAAAAGTTTGCCAGTATATTTTGTAGATTACACAGCAGGGTGGCGACAAAGTTAACAAGTTTGATGTGGAATCCATGAAAACAACCCAAAATTCTGCCTGACACAGCTCGTTTGATAAGGGGACCATGTATGGAGGCAGTGAACTAGTAGTAGATTAAAGGTACTGCAGTTAAAACTATGTTAGTTGGATCTTGAGATGGAGCTGGCGTTCCGCTGCCAGGCGAGCTTTCGCCAATCCAAGCCCCTATCTCTAGGCTACTCCCCAAACAGCACTTCTAAGAACCTTTTGCATAAGATCAAGTGTAGTAGCGTTCTTATAAGTTTGGGTTATGGCGGGTGAGGGGAACGTAAACAGATGCGCAAGAAGCGCTGAAATAATATCGGTAAATGATAAAAGTTTGCCAGTATATTTCGTGGATTACACAGCAGGGTGGCGACAAAGTTAACAAGTTTGATGTGGAATCCATGAAAACAACCCAAAATTCTGCCTGACACAGTTCGTTTGATAAGGAGACCATGTATGGAGGCAGCTATATGGATGACTTTTGGAGGCAGCTATGGCGATGACGTGTGGAGGTAGCAATGGAGACAACGTGTGGAGCCAGCTAAAAAGACGACATGTGGAGGCTGCTATGGAGACAATTTAATTTGGATAGTGCCTGTATGTGGCAGTTCAAAAAAGTTTTCAAATCAGAGGAGCAGGTAGGTGGTCCTCCAGAAAAAATAAATAAATTGAGTGCCTGTATGTGTCAGTCCAAAAATTGCTTAAAACAGAGGACCGGGTAGGTGGCCCTCCAGAAAAATTAAATACATAGAGTACTATAGCTAGAGCCAGTTGGCCCTGGCAAAAAATAGCCAGTTTCCTCTGCTTTAGTGTACAAAGAGGAGGAGAAGGAGGACAATGAGGAGGAGGAGTGCATACATTATTCAGGTTGAACTTCTTTCACCTGGTGGAGAATGAAAATCCGGAGAAATCCAGGCTTTATTCATCTTGATAAGCGTCAGCCTGTCAGCGCTGTCAGTCGACAGGTGTGTACGCTTATCGGTGATGATGCCACCAGCTGCACTGAAAACCTGCTCGGACAACACGCTAGCGGCAGGGTAGGCAAGAACCTCCAAGGCGTACAGCGCCAGTTCGTGCCACATGTCCAGCTTTGAAACCCAGTAGTTGTAGGGAGCTGTGTGATCATTTAGGACGACGGTATGGTCAGCTACGTACTCCCTCACCATCTTTCTGTAAAGATCAGCCCTACTCTGCCAAGACTGGGGACAGGTGACAGTGTCTTGCTGGGGTGACATAAAACTGACAAAGGCCTTGTAAAGCGTACCCCTGCCAGTGCTGGACAAGCTGCCTGGTCGCCTACTCTCCCTCGCTACTTGTCCCGCAGAAGTACGCCCTCTGCCGCTAGCGCTGTCAGAAGGGAACTACTGTTTCAGCTTGTGCACCAGGGCCTGCTGGTATTCATGCATTCTCACATTCCTTTCCTCTCCAGGGATGAGATTGGAAAGATTTTGCTTGTACCGTGGGTCCAGGAGAGAATACCCAGTAATCGGTGCTGGAATAAATTCTTTGAACGCAAGGGTCACGGGATAGGCATCCTAGCATGAAATCTGCCATATGCGCCAGAGTCCCAACGCACAATAAATTCACTCCCATCACTGGCCTGACTGCCCATTTCTTCCTCCTCCAACTCCTCTTCTTCTGCCCATACACGCTGAACAGTGAAGGACTGAACAATGGTCCCCTCTTCTGTCTCGCCAACATTCTCCTCCTCTTCCTCCTCATCCTCCTCCACCTCCTCCGATATGCGCTGAGAAACAGACCTAAGGGTGCTTTGGCTATCAACAAGGGAATCTTCTTCCCGCGTCTCTTGTGACGAGCGCAAAGCTTCCGACTTCATGCTGACCAGAGAGTTTTTCAACAGGCCAAGCAGCGGGATGGTGAGGCTGATGATGGCGGCATCGCCACTGACCATCTGTGTTGACTCCTCAAAGTTACTCAGCACCTGACAGATATCAGACATCCACGTCCACTCCTCATTGTAGACTTGAGGAAGCTGACTGACCTGACTACCAGTTCTGGTGGAAGTTGACATCTCGCAGTCTACAATCACTCTGCGCTGCTGGTAAACTCTAGATAACATGGTTAATGTTGAATTCCACCTCGTGGGCACGTCGTACAACAGTCAGTGAGCGGGCAGTTGGAGGCGGCGCTGCACTGCCCTGAGAGTGGCAGCATCTGTGCTGGACTTCCTGAAATGCGCACAGATGCGGCGCACCTTCGTGAGCAAATCAGACAGATTGGGGTATGTCTTGAGGAAACGCTGAACAATGAGATTTAACACATGGGCCAGGCATGGCACATGTGTCAGTCTGCCGAGTTGCAGAGCCGCCACCAGGTTACGGCCGTTGTCACACACAACTATGCCTGGCTTCAGGTTCAGCGGTGCCAGCCACAGATCGGTCTGCACCGTGATGCCCTGTAATAGCTCTTGGGCTGTGTGCCTTTTATCGCCTAGGCTCAGCAGTTTGAGCACCGCCTGCTGTCGCTTAGCAACGGCACTGCTGCTGTGCCTAGAGCTACCAACTGATGGCGCCATGCCCACGGATGGTAATTTGGAGGAGGACGTGGAGGAGGGGTGGGAGGAGGAGGAGGCATAGTAGGCCTTTGAGACCTGGACCGAGGTAGGCCCCGCAATCCTCGGCGTCGGCAGTATATGACCAGCCCCAGGGTCAGACTCGGTCCCAGCCTCCACCAAGTTAACCCAATGTGCCGTCAGCGATATATAGTGGCCCTGCCCGTCAGCACTCGTCCACGTGTCCGTGGTCAGGTGGACCTTGTCAGAAACGGCGTTGGTCAGGGCACGGATGATGTTCTCTGACACGTGCTGGGATGGCACATCAGACAAAGGAGTGGTGGCTGGGGACCGAATACCGAGGAGCGGCCGCCGCCATGAGGTTTCGAAAGGCCTCGGTCTCTACCAGCCTATAGGGCAGCATCTCCAGGCTAAGCAACTTGGAGATGTGGACGTTGAGGGCTTGGGCGTGTGGATGGGTTGCGCTATACTTCCTTTTGCGCTCCAGCGTCTGGGGTATGGAGAGCTGAACGCTGGTGGATGCTGTGGAGGATCGTGGAGGCGAAGATGGGGTTTTCGCACGGGAGGTGTTTGGGCCGCGGTCCTGGGCAGGGGGCTGACTAGCAGATGACACAGGGGAAGGAGCAGTGGTGTGCCCGGCCGGAGGTGAACGGGCTTGGTGCCATTGAGTGGGGTGTTTAGCATTCATATGCCTGCGCATACTGGTGGTAGTTAAGCTAGTAGTGGTGGAACCCCTGCTGATCCTGGTTTGGCAAAGGTTGAACACCACAGTTCGTCGGTCATCAGGTGTTTCTTTAAAGAACCTCCAGACTTCTGAAAATCTAGCCCTCGCCACGAGAGCTTGACTACGGGCAACATTTGGCGCTGATGCACCAGCTCTGGCCCTGCCTCTCCGTCTGGCCCCACCACTACCTCTTCCAACCGGTTCTGCTATAGGACTCGCCTCCGTCTCAGAAGCACTGTGTTCACCCGGCCTATCAACCCAGCTTGGGTCTGTCACCTCATCATCCTCCAATCCCTCAGTCTGCTCCCCCCTCGGACTTCCTGCCCTGACAACAACTTCACCACTCTCTGACAACCGTGTCTCCTCATCATCCGACACCTCTTTACACACTTCTTCCACTACGTCAATAATGTCATCATCACCCACAGACTGCGACTGGTGGAAAACCTGGGCATCGGAAAATTGCTCAGCAGCAACCGGACAAGTGGATTGTGACTCTGGGAAGGGTCCAGAAAACAGTTCCTCAGAGTATGCCGGTTCAAATGCCAAATTTTGCTGGGAGGGGGCAGACTGGGGGGAAGGAGGCTGAGATGGAGGAGCTGGAGGAGTGCTGATTTCGGTGACATGGGTGGACTGCGTGGAAGACTGACTGGTGGACAAATGGCTAGAAGCATTGTCCGCAATCCACGACATCACCTCTTCGCACTGTTCTGGCCTCAACAGTGCTCTACCATGAGTCCCAGTAACTTGAGACATGATGAACCTAGGGAGTGTAGCTCTGCGGCGTTCCCCTGCTCCCTCATCAGCAGGTGGTGTCTCACCCCGCCCAGGACCATGGCCTCTGACCCCTGCAGTAGTTGTACGCCCACGCCCTCGTCCTCTACCCCTAGCCCTCGGGTTAAACATTTTCAAAATTAGAGTGTAAACTTCAAATTTGTTTTTTTTGTGTTTTTTGTGTTTTTTTTTTAAACAAAACGATGCTATCCTATTGCTATGGCTAGTTTCTAACCTACACTGACAGCACACAACTGGATTTTGTGCTGTGCCAGATGACTTTGAGTTATAAGAGAAATAAACGTAAAAAATAAATAAATCAGCAGACTGTGCCTAATTCAAATCAAACCCCTAATAAATTGTCCCACTTCGGTGTTTGAGGTGGATATGTGTGTCACTAAGAGCTAAACACAACGGTCGCAAGTCTCCCAGCAAATTCCTCACAATATGGTACTAGCTGCACTAGTAATGCCAGCAAGCCCAGCCACAAGCAAACAAAAAAAAGGAAAATATAACGCTATTATAGGCCTAAGTAAGCCGTTGGGGTTCTCCTATGGATATTTTCTAGCCTACACTCAAAGCACACTGCTTTGACAGATAACTTTAAGTTCTAAAAAGAAATAAACGTAAACAAAAATAAATCAGAAGACTGTGCCTAATTCAAATCAAACCCCTAATAAATTGTCCCACTTCGGTGTTTGAGGTGGATATGTGTGTCACTAAGAGCTAAAAACAAGTCTCCCTGCAAATTACTCATAATATGGTACTAGCTGCACTACTAATAGCAGCAAGCCCAGCCACAAGCAAACCAAAAAAAAGGAAAATATAACGCTATTGTAGGCCTAAATAAGCCATTGGGGTTCTCCTATAGCTATTTTCTAGCCCACACTCAAAGCACACTGCTTTGGCAGATTACTGTGAGTTCTTAAAAGAAATAAACGTAAAAAAAAATAAATCAGCAGACTCGGCGTAATTCAAATCAAACCCCTAATAAATTGTCCCACTTCGGTGTTTGAGGTGGATATGTGTGTCACTAAGAGCTAAACACAAGTCTCCCTGCAAATTACTCACAATATGGTACTAGCTGCACTACTAATGCCAGCAAGCCCAGCCACAAGCAAACCAAAAAAAAGGAAAATAAAACGTTATTGTAGCCCTAAGAAGGACTGTTGGGTTCTTGTAGAATCACTCCTGCCTAACACTATTCTAATAGAACACCCTAACGCTTTCCCTGACCAGCAGCAGCTCTCTCCCTAGCGGCATCCAGACTGAGAATGACGCAGGGTCACCTGATCTGGCCAGCCAACCACTGCTATCGATGTGTAAGTCGAGTCTCCTGGCTTGTGATTGGCTCTGTTTCTTCCCGCCAAAAAGCAAAGCGGCGGGAGATGCCATTTTCTCGAGCTGGCGAAATACTCGTCCGAGCAACGAGCAGTTTCGAGTACGCTAATGCTCGAACGAGCATCAAGCTCGGACGAGTATGTTCGCTCATCTCTAGTAAGGACCTGAAAAGTTGTGAAAGGTACGGACCTATTTTTAACGTTGATGTTAATATCTGGGCCAAGATCCTTTCACAGAGGCTCAATTAGTTACTTTCTAGGCTTTTGTACCTTGATACAGAAGGTTTCGTCAGAGGTAGGGAAGGAAACGAAAATTAAATGCCAATGGACAAGCTCATATGATTCCTATACACTTGATACACAGCTTTCTTTTGTCATTTAGGTCAAAATTTAGGAAGTTCTTTTAGAAGAGTGGTAACTCCAGATTCCAGGGTTATACAGTGCAGTGAGAAAAGAGCAGTTGGTTTGCAAGATCTATCTCCCATAATGCTATTCATCTGAGAATATGGGTGCAATTGAATTGTGCAGCAGTGAGAGTCTTAGGGACTGATATAGAAGGAGCCTCCTGATGTGGGCTTGAGGGGCATGCCTCTATTCCAACCTCAAACTCTGCAGTTACATAAAGACTCTATTGGCAGCTAGAAAACATTTTTCTGAAACAAAGACCCCATCCCTTGCGATGCCAGCAAGATTAATACCTCACTTCTTAAGCACCAAGGTTAAACATATCTCTAGTACATGGTTTTATATTGGGTCTATATCAACCAAAGAGGTAAAAACCCTGGCAAAGAATCTTGATAACTTGCTAAGCTACTTAAAAAAAGCCCTACCTGAGCTACATTTTATGCATAAACTAGATATGTCCATGATATACAATACAGTAGAGTGAGCGAACTGAAGTGGTTGGATGATAAACTGTCCTGGCTAGAGGAACACATACGTTACAATAAAATAATCTCACAAGGAAGCGGAGATTCTAAACTAGCATTCTTGTTGCCATGGGAACAGAATCTCAGAATTACCCTTTCCCCCGATCAGGTAACTGGAACCTTTAAGAAATCCCATGGTTTCTCTCAGTGCATTAAATTTCAAGAAAATTTGTACACAATTCTGACTAGATGGCATAGAATGCCACTTGTGCTGAGGATAATGGGTCTTTCTCTGAGTAGCAAGTGCTGGAGATGTAATCAAGTTAGTGAGTCTCACTTCCATATTTTCTGGACTTGTTCTTTGATTTAGCCTTTTTGGGAAAAAATCACATGCGTCAATAACAACATCAAGCTCTCCCCAGAATCGTTATTGCAGGGCTAACAGGTCTTGGACCCCTAAGGAAAATCACCTCCCTACCATTCTAGTCCCAGCAGCCAAGTGCTTGATCCCATTACCCCATTACCATGGTTAAACGCCCAATGGATAGATAAGGTTAATCAGGTTTATAGGCTGGAATATGGCTAGGTAGGGTAAGTAGGAAACATGAATTTTTCCTAAAAATCTGGGAAGCATGGATTAAGTACAGGAGCTGATGAGATTCTCTTTTGTTGTGTACATTCTTTCTTTACAACCAGGAAGTACCCTATACAGAATCCTCATAGACCCTATTACTTTCTGAAGTTAAGTGGCCTAGGCAACCTAAAGCACACAATTTACCCCTTAGGAAAGAACTTTTTAAACCTAAATAACATTGATGGTTATGTTATATACAATTGTTTCCCCTAAATGAGGGGAATGGTTGAACTTGATGGACAAGTGTCTTTTTTCAACCGTATAAACTGTGAATGGCTATGAACTCCCTAAAGGACCTTCCTCAATTCGTATAGATTGCATAACTCCCACAAATTAAGACACTGGTATTCTAATAGGTTCTCTCACATACAGACATATTTGACCTCCCTCCGGAAGCTTGTTTTATTAAGCCTTTTGGCCCTTCCCTCCTTAACCCCTGTACTCCATCCCCCTTCTATACAGCTACGAGTTCTATTGTGCTGTCTTGTGCCTACTGTACTACTGGTACTTTAGCCCTAGGCTAAAATGATCAGCTGTAACAATTATCTACGGTGTCTGCAAATAAAATTTAGTGTTAATTCTGGTTCTCATGACAACCCAAAATTTTTAAAATCAAGTTGTCAAAGAGACCAAAACAATTCTGACTGAGGTTACAATTATAAAATATACAGTTCCGACTTACCCCGCGACTGCCTGTATGTATTAATATACACTCAGCGGCACTTTATTAGGTACACCTGTCCAACTGCTCGTTAACACTTAATTTCTAATCAGCCAATCACATGGCGGCAACTCAGTGCATTTAGGCATGTAGACATGGTCAAGACAATCTCCTGCAGTTCAAACCGAGCATCAGTATGGGGAAGAAAGGTGATTTGAGTGCCTTTGAATGTGGCATGGTTGTTGGTGACAGAAGGGCTGGTCTGAGTATTTCAGAAACTGCTGATCTACTGGGATTTTCACGCACAACCATCTCTAGGGTTTACAGAAAATGGTCCAAAAAAGAAAAAGCATCCAGTGAGCGTCAGTTCTGTGGGCGAAAATGCCTTGTTGATGCCAGAGGTCAGAGGAGAATGGGGAGACTGCTTCGAGCTGATAGAAAGGCAACAGTGACTCAAATCGCCACCCGTTACAACCAAGGTAGGCAGAAGAGCATCTCTGAACGCACAGTACGTTGAACTTTGAGGCAGATGGGCTACAGCAGCAGAAGACCACACCGGGTGCCACTCCTTTCAGCTAAGAACAGGAAACTGAGGCTACAATTTGCACAAGCTCATCGAAATTGGACAGTAGAAGATTGGAAAAACGTTGCCTGGTCTGATGAGTCTCGATTTCTGCTGCGACATTCGGATGGTAGAGTCAGAATTTGGCGTCAACAACATGAAAGCATGGATCCATCCTGCCTTATATCAACGGTTCAGGCTGGTGGTGGTGGTGTCATGGTGTGGGGAATATTTTCTTGGCACTCTTTGGGCCCCTTGGTACCAATTGAGCATCGTTGCAATGCCACAGCCTACCTGAGTGTTGTTGCTGACCATGTCCATCCCTTTATGACCACAATGTACCCAACATCTGATGGCTACTTTCAGCAGGATAATGCGCCATGTCATAAAGCTGGAATCATCTCAGACTGGTTTCCTGAACATGACAATGAGTTCACTGTACTCAAATGGCCTCCACAGTCACCAGATCTCAATCCAATAGAGCATCTTTGGGATATGGTGGAACGGGAGATTCGCATCATGGATGTCAGCCGACAAATCTGCGGCAACTGCCATCATTCAATATGGACCAAAATCTCTGAGGAATGCTTCCAGCACCTTGTCACTATGCCACGAAGAATTGAGGCAGTTCTGAAGGCAAAAGGGGGTCTCACCCGTTACTAGCATGGTGTACCTAATAAAGTGGCCGGTGAGTGTATGTTATACCATATATACCTTTTATATATGTATACAAAGGTAAATGTATGTGTATATAGTAACCATTACAACGTAAATGAAAAATTTGACATGCTTTGTGCAGCGCTGTGGAATCTGTAGGCGCTGTATAAATAAAGAATTATTAATATAATTACGGTATTATTAGTACATGACCAGGTCAAGCTCCACTCTGCTGCTTTTGAAATACATTTCAAAATGTAATTCAAACACAGCATGTAACAGCTGACCAAGGGGCACCAAACTTCTTAAACCCAGGCTCATGGTACTCAGAAATGATTTTTCTCTGCCACACTTTCCACTCACATTTTTCCTATGCATTTGACACTGAAGGTGTTATCACATTATGTGCATGATATTTGTATAAATCCTAATATAAGGAAAAAATACTGGTGCCAGATCTGAGCTAAAAATTCCTTTATACCAATGCCTGTAATTATCACAATGTCACAAGGTAAATATTTTCCCAAAGCCAAAAGTAACTTAAAAAATACAATAAATATTATATGCTAACTATGCTGAAGTAGGATGGTTGCTTAGAATGTATGGGAGCATGACCGGAACAATCTATTTCTGGTCGCATTTTATATCCTTGGAAAAAAGTATTTTTTACATTTTTTTTTACCTCATGTTGGAATTCTGAGTGTGCAGATCCACGGGTTGCTTTATTTATTTGAACTTCTGGAATTAGAAAAAGACAATACATGGGAAGCAATGGACAGCAATCCACAAATTACCATAAAAACTGTGCCACCTTCAAGGAATAATTAGCTAGCACAGTTTTTATGTAAATATGAAGACCTTTCAATTCACTTAATTTGATCCTGAAATACATTTAATCTTACCAGCCTAACTACTGTGCCCGCTGCTGGTGCTATACTAGTATGAAACATGAAGCTGAGAAAGAAAGGCGAGTATGTAACGGAAGCACCTTAAAGAGTTACAGTGCAGATGTAAGTACTTTACTTACTACCCCAGGCTCCTGGGTGCTGTCTGTACTGCAGGATAGCCAGAGCCCTAATAAATGCTCCAAGGTTTGTTCTCACCATTTGACTGTTAGATTTTGTTCGAGGGAGTATCTAACAGTCTATGGGGCTTATTTACTAAGGGTTGCGGATGACACTTTCGTATGACTGTTTGCCGTTTTCGGGATTTGTGCAGGTCTGGGATTGTGTCACACCTGATCAATTAATGGTACAGCTGTGCTGGTTTTCATACAACAGAAATTGGGGGCCGGACCATCAGACGATCCAACTGATTCGGGCTGAGCACGTAAGACAATGCACTTACATACATCGGGAAGAACAAGGTGAACTCCGGCGGACTTGAGCAGGGAAAGCGACACATGCAGGATATCGGGCGCGCGATCTTAGTGAATCACGGCACAGTGAACTATCGTCAGACAATTCACTTTCGGTGAACTCCCCGGACTGGGTAAATGTTCAGTGTATTAGTCTAAAGATTGGAAGATAAAAAATAATGATAAAAATAATAAACCCCCTTTTCATATAAAAATTTAAATCTGTGTTCCACTGAGTTCCACTTCAATATATGCCATGAGGTTTATGAAATTCCTTAAAGGGACTCTGACACCTGATTTTCCCAAATTAACCAGCTTTCTTTTATGTGAAATCTCAACCATTTATCTTCAACACCGGCTAATAAAAAAAAACATGCTGGCTTGTAGATGGAGTTTTTCACCTGATTCTGAGTATTTTTGAACTGCTGATTTTGAAAACACCTTTCATTTATCTATAGTATATGAAATATTGATGCAATAAGTACCTTGTGCTAAGACTATGGCTCTTATAGTTGCTATTACTGTTGGAGCATCCAGCACGAATGTCTAAGAAAACCTCATAGCAGGAAATCACAAATTTCTGTGACCTGATGGAAAACCTCTAGTCTATTTTTTTAAGCACAATATTGAGTGACCACAAGTCTGAACAGCAATATGACATTTATTAATTAGTTGACATTAATTTCCAAAATGTCTTTATCACAATATTGAGTGAGCAGGGAATACTTAGTAAAGTGGTATTACCAAATCTTTGATACTATGATCAGTCCTACTTTTATAGTATATAAGGCTGGAAAAAGATGCAAGTCCATCAAGTCCAACCTTTAAGAATTAAACAAATGTTTTTTCCTCATAACCCATGCTATTTTTGCTCTCCATAAGTTCATCAAAGTCTCATTTGAACATGTACAAAGATTTTGCCATAACAATTGGCAGAAAGTTCCAGAGTCTTACTGCTCTTACAGTAAAGATTCCCTGTCTATGGCGATGGTAGAACTGCCTCTCCTAAGCCATAGGCTTAGGTATAAAAAGTTTTCTGTACATTGTAATGAGGTCTCCCCTCAGCCATCTTTTTTCTAAACTGAATAAACCCAAATTTTGTAATCTGCACTATTTATATACCAGTATCCAAAACTGTACACAATATTCAATGTGTGGTCTAACCAAGGATTTTTATTAGGGCAAAAACATCCTTAACATGGAAATATTTTCCTCTCTTGATACCTCCCATAATTTTACTTGCTTTATTAGAAGATGCCTGCCTCTGGTCACTAAAATTAAGGTTACCATCCACCAATACCAATACATTTTGGGGGAGATTTATCATTAGACAGGCTTCTTGGGACAGTTCTGTTTCTGAATTTGGAGCTCCGCTGCTCATCAGAATCATTGGCTTTGACTCTTTTATAAATGTTCTCATGCTCTATATGTGTATGGGATTTTTTTTTCAAAAAGGCACAAGAATATGACACAAAATGCACCAAAAGTCACAGCACATGCACTGACAGGCGACTGGAGTGACTGTGACTGTTTTGCAACTTTAAGAAAGTAGCAAATCATGAATCTGGATTTGCACGGCGCTGCACTGGCAGAAGTGTGACTTTTGAGTAATGAAAAGTCGCAAAACCCCTCTATGCAACTATTATATGCCAAAAAAAGCCCAGCGAAAACAATTATAAATCTCCTGTGTTTCTGTGGCCCAGGTGCATAACCTTACAATTATCTATATTAAATCTCATACTAACCCATGTGGCACCTCACTGGTAACTTCAACCCAATCTGCGAATGTGGCAATAATAATGACCCTTTTTTGTTTGCCACTAAGCCAATTGCTTACCCAAATACAGGCGGTCCCCTACTTAAGAATACTCGACTTACATACGACCCCTAGTTACAAACGGACCTCTGGATATTGATAATTTATTGTACTTTAGTCCTAGGCTACAATAAACAGCTATAACAGTTATCACAGGCATCTGTAATGAAGCTTTATTGTTAATATTGGTTTTTATGACAACCCAACATATTTAAAATCCAATTGTCACAGAGACCAAAAAAGTTCTGTCTGGAATTACAATGATAAAATATACAGTTCCGACTTACATACAAATTCAACTTAAGAACAAACCTACAGACCCTATCTTGTATGTAACCCGGGGACTGCCTGTAAATAGATTTTCCCCTAGTCCCAGCAGTCTCATTTTATGTACCAACCTTTCATGTGGCAATGTATCAAATTCCTTGGACAATTTACATTATTCCTCATCATGTCTTCCACCAGGGGATTTTCCTGGGTAAAGACAGTTGTAAAAGCGACATTCAGTAGATTTGCCCTTTCCTCATCTCCCTCCACCATGACCTTCAGGTTATTCTTAAGAGGGCTGACACTCTCCGTTTTTAATTTCTTAATATGTATATACTTGAAAACTTGAGAATTTATTTTTCTCTCTATAATCCTCTAACGCCTCATTGAATAACAATTGAGATTTAGAACAATGGCATGACAGTACCATGACAGCAATACATTGCCTTTCAGGGCAGGATGAAACCAATAGCCATATAAAATCAAACAACATTGCAAAAACAGTTTAAAATGAAATACCAAATTGCATGAGTATTTTTATGGCATCATATAGGTAAAGAATAGAGAGACAAGATAAAGAATTTGCCAGAGAGTAAGCAAGAAAGGGGACATAAGAAGGAGGACATAAAAAGGGGGAGGAGGGGTGGGAAGAGACAAAGAGAGATTAAGGGGGCATTCGGGCCAGCACAAGGGAGTAGAGAAATCTAAGTGGTGTATGTCAGGGGCGAGTGAAGAAAGACCCCACCTTCATTCCGGGGGAATGTGGATTGTCCACGATCGTAAGCAAGGGACCTTTCATGTCGATCAGATAGAGGCCTTGCTCCACCACTCTCAGGGTGCATAAAGTTTGGACCTTATTGAAAGAAAAGTGGATGGAGTTTTGCCTGGCTGGTGTCAAGGAAGAGTGGAAAATTCTCTAGGGCAAACTCCTTAGCACTTTCCCACGTCTTAGATGTCTTACTGTGGAAGAAATCCAGAAGGTGGGAGAAGGCCACAGACAGATAGTAAAGGCGGCAGTCAGGTAATTCTATACCCCCCATATCTTTAGGGGTAACCAAGGTTTCCTGTTGACGACCTGGGGACAAAAGGAAGGAACCAAAGTATTTTCCAACCTTTGTACAAAAAGAAAGGTATGAAGATCAGGATAGTCTGTACAAGGTAGAGAATTTGGGTCAGTGGAGTCATTTTAACCCCCTGAGCCACCATGACGTTCCCCAATGTCATGGGCAGCAGTGCATAAAGACACCATGACGTTGTGGAAGGTTATGGCTTCTGCCTGTCACCCTGACAAAACGCATGGTAACAGAATCAAAGGTCCTGTGGCTTCTGAGAGTAAAGGCCCTCTGCAACGTGTCAGGGGAGGAATAAAAGTCCCCCCATCATCAAGTGATTGCTGTGATTGCTCATTTAGTACAGACTGACAAATCACAGCAAAAAGCAGGCTTTCCCACTCTGAACTTCCAGTATCAGTATCTGACCTCCTCATTCTCCTTCACAGAGAAAGGAGATTAGATGCCTACAGTGACCCTCCACACCTTAAATCATACCACACCACATGCAATTAACCCCTTCACTGCCCAGCTGCATACCTCTCCCCACTGTGCTCTCCTTTCCATTTTAAATTAACTTTGAAGAAAACCTAAAAGGTTAATATTGCTCCTAAAAGTTTTTTGAGTAATTTAAGGGGTCTAGTTCTTTAAAAAGTGTGTTTTCTGTTGTTTAGGTCCAATAAAATCACTTGAGAAATGAATTTGCCCTTAATAAAATGAATTTGGAAATTTTCTTGAAAATAGCTACTAAACATAAAAGGCTTCTACCATCCTACAGACACAAAAGAATTAAAGAAAAATATTGCCAATATAAAGCAGACATGTGGTGAATGTTATTTATTAAGTCATTTTTGTGGTATGACTATTTGTTCAAAAATTTTAAAAAGCTTAATTTTACAAATGTTTGTTATTTTTCAGTTTTTTTCGCAAATAAATTCAAAATATATAACTCAAATGTTTCAACTAAAATCTCAAAATCAACTTGGTATATTAAAGTGTTACAAAGTTATTACAATTTAAATGGACCCATTTCAGATCTGAAAGATATGGCTGTGTACATAAGGTCAAAATAGGCTTAGTCTTTATGGGGTTAAGAATGTTAAGCCGATCAAACCAGAAGGACTCCAGGAGGCTAAATCAAGCCCAAACCTGGACAGTAAAGGGTTGTGAAAAGGATTTAGGACTGAGCTCTATCTTATCAATGGCAATTGGTGCGTGAAAAACATTGCACTTACATTGGACTTGTATGTGTCTCAGAAGGCAATGCGTTTTTGATGCATTTTCTATAGAATTGTATGGTGCGTTGCAAAAGTAGAGCATGCTGAGATTTAAACGTGTGTTAAAAAAAAATGCAAGTCTGAAAAAGCGCATCGATTACAATGGGTCAGAGTGCAATGCAAGTTCTGTAAGTCAAAAGCACGCGCATGAAATCCACAAGTGTAGAAGGGGTCTCAGAGCTTCGGATTTTGTCATATTGACCTTCAAGTTGGACCAGCAGCCAAAGTTATCTAGTTCAGAGATCAAGTCTGGGAGGGAGGAGTGAGGTTCTGTTATATAAAGCGGTAGATTGTCAGTGAAAGCTGAACATTTTACTTGGTTCCTGCAATCTGGATGCCTTGCTATCTTTTTAATAATAATAATAATAATTCTTTATTTATATAGCGCACACAGATTACGCAGCGCTGCACAAAGCATGTCAAATTGGTCCCTGTCCCCATGGGGCTCGCAATCTAAACAACCTAACAGTATGTTTTGAAGTGTGGGAGGAAACCGGAGTACCCGGAGGAAACCCACGCAAACACGGAGAGAACATACAAACTCTTTGCAGATGTTGACCTGGGTGGGATTCGAACCCAGGACCCCAGTGCTGCAAGGCAGAAGTGCTACTCACTCAGCCACCGTGCTTTTTGTTTTAGCAAATGAAATGCCTTATCTTTCTCATGTATTGCTCACCTTACAGTACTAGTTAACCACATTGGATTTTTACTGGACTTTTCTAGCATATTTGTGAAAATGTCCCAATTTTTGGGTGCTTTAGTTTTTAAGACCATTGTCCCAGTTTATGCCTTCAAAGTCCTCCTTTAGCTGCTGAATATTTGCCCTCCTGAAGTTTAGAGTGTTCTTAGTAAATAACTATCTTAGTAAAGCATAATACAAAATCAATGATATTGTGTTTACTATTACCCAGGTTCCCCCAATCTGTTATTTTGATATTCTTTCAGGTCTGTTACTTAGCATAATGTCCAGCAGTGCCCCTCCTCTTGTTGGCTTCAGGACTAGTTGTGACAGGTAATTGTCTTTTGATGTTGACAAAAACCTTCTGCCTTTGAAGTTCCTGTAGGTTTCTGCTCCCCAGTCTATATCAGGGTAACATCAGATTCTGACAGCCTTATAACAAACCCCTTGTAATATTTTATGACTCTTTTTTCCTCCTCTTAACTCTACCCATAGGGGCTCACATTTTCATTTTCACCACCAATGTCATCTTGCAGGATGGACTTGAGGCAAGATTTCACATATAAATAAACCCGTTTTTTATTTGTAAGATCATTTCTAAAGAGGCTAAAACCATCTATATTAACAGCCCAGTCATAGCTATTGTCCAGCCATGTTTTACTAATGCCTCATCTTATTTTGCCTCCAACATGCAAAGTTCCAGTTCCTTCGTTTTGTTTCTGAGGCTTCTGGCATTAGCGTACTTTCTTTTAGTTCTTATTCCCTGATTATATCTCAGCCCTCCTTCCTCATTCATGTACCATAACTCTTCCCAAATCTCTAGTTTAAACACTCTTCCAACCTTCTAGCCATTTTCCGGCCAAAACAACAAAGCCAACCCAATTCAACCCAAACCCCTTCGTCCTAAACCAGCTTTTGAACAACTTATTTACCTCCCTGATCTCCCGCTGCCTTTCTGGTGTGGCATGTGGTACAGGCATTATTTCAGAGAATACTACCTTTGAGGTCCTTGCCCTGAATCATTTTTTAGGACCTTCCACCTACCTCTTACTTTGCCACTGGAGCTGATGTGGACCATGACTGCTTTTAAGGCAACAAAAACAACACCAAATGCATGTTTCTAGGTACTAATAAAAGATAGGTACATCTAAAGTAACACCTATGAAAATAAAAAATCTCAGGCAAAATATGCCTCTTCTCATTCATATGCCTTTTGAAGGTAATTCTAGAAAATACATTCTTTACCTGGCAATTTAATGGGGTAAAGTTTGATGACAGAGTCCTCTGATAACTTAATTACACTCAATTTGTCATAGAAATGTATTAAATGTTTAAACTCAATAAAAAATTTGTTGAAAAAAAAAAAGTTTTAAAAGCCAAAGAGACAAAGAACTCAGTTTTTCATTCGGAATTACTCATTTGTTCTAGTACACTGCAGATCAATTGCAAAACATTGTTAAATGAGTGAAGGAAATTCTTCCATTGAAAGTACCTATTTCCCACTAGAAAGTACTTAGTTCAGGCAGTATAACTTTGATGATCCCAATAATATCAGTTAACTGTTTTGTTCATGTTATCTTACTTAATCATATTAAGAGGTATTTAATTCAATACATTACCTTGAACTCAAATTTAGCTTCCCATGTCAATAGAGGTCTTAATTGGATTTTTAATCCTAAACTAATCATGCAACATATAGTGGCTAGGTGAAAAGTTCTTTCCTCTGCTTTATTATGGCAAGGTAAGTTAGGATGTAACCTGAATCACATGGATATTATGCCTGTCTACTGTATAGATGTTTCTTGAACACAATAAACCCCTTTATTTAAGAAGTAGACTTTGCCTGGTCTTTGATGAAGCCTTACAATGATAGAAAGTCATGGGCTATTTTCTTTTGGTTACTATGTTTCAATACAAGGCTTGTCCTTTTTGTTTGTTTTTGGCTAATTGCCTCAAGATCTAATAAGTTAGTGATGATGTGTGTTGAGCACGACTGACCCCCTGCCAAAAGCAATATTACGTTGCACCCCTGACAGGAAGGTTTGACCTTTTATCAGAGGCTGATGTTCAAGCTAAATGTTTCTCATTTTCATATTGTACGTCATAAGTGTAGTGAAAACTATTATAATTTGTTCAGATGATTTAAAAAAGTAATGAAGGTAATGAAAAAAGGTAAAAAGGTAATGAAAAAATGTAGGTTATAAAAAAGACAGAAAGGGGGGTAAAAAAAGAAAAAAGAAAGCTGTATAAGGTATAAAAAATGGCTAATTGACAGTTTCAATTTAGTTTTCCACTGAGATTCGTGTAGATTTGTCCAGGAATTATCTGTAGGATAGGTTATAATTATCTGATCTTTGATAGTAGACAAATAAACACCATACAATCAGCTTTTCAGCAAGGAGTAAACACAGGGAGCATAGCAATTGGCTTTGTATTCTTTGAAATGACTGGAAAGTAGACAAGAGCTGCAGTTACAGTTTCTGACCAATACACAGCGCAGAGAACCAACCAGAGACCTAGTTTCCTCAAGATGGAACCAGTGTCCCCATATGTTTTGATTTTCCACCATATTTACAGAACTTTTTTATATTTATATAAATGAATCATGCCTTCTGTTTAGCTGCCCCCCTAGCAATCTTCATGTTGCATTTGGATTATTGCATCCCATGTAATCTCTTTATATAGGTGACACTCTGTTCTCCCAGTGATATTGGGAGGTGTCTATAGATTATAACAAAAATATTTTTTGAAAGCTCTCTTGGCTTGAATTTCAACTCGCAAAGTTTCAGCCTCCTCACACTCTTCATCACTCACAGACGTTTTCAAGTCTCTTCTAACATTTTGACATCCATTATCTCCTCTCCTACTTACCTTATCTTTCTGAAAGCTTATTACAGTTTTATTTGGAAAATCCATGCTATGTCATCTGGCAGGAACCCCTTCTCATTGTGTGTAAAAATATTAACCCAACCTCAAAAATGTATCATTGAGCTTGTTCTAATAATGATCCAACACTTTTAAATATACCTTTAAATTGAAAAGGCCTGATGGATAAAATCTCTACAAGAACGCATTGTCTCTTCCCTAAGCTGGAGCTCCGGCTACCCCATGCCCCAGTAGCCTCTTTCACATATTTGCACATTAGGGTAATAAAACATTTCAAAACTTAGCAGGCACCTACTTTCTAAATGTCATGAAAATATTTATTAGATGAACCTGCCACCGGATCTACCTTTTTAGTAGATCCGAGATGGTAGGTTTCGCTTAAGGTCGTATAACTTACTCTCTATAATATACCTGTAACTTGTATCAGAACCTTACTCTGATTTCTTATTTACAGACACTTTGCAGCTCAATTTCACTTCTATTTTGCAGGGTTCTGTACTAGAGAGTAGCCCAATATATTGCATTGCATAAAATAAGAAACTTGATGTCAGGTACACGTCTTATGCTTGATGCTTGGATGCAAAATTTTAATAAAAATTTTAAGAAATTTTTGCTGTATGCTTTTTGACAAAATGTAACTCATTTAACATACAATTGCATAATTGACCATTAAGTTGCACTGCAAAAATATTTTTGTATATTTTTAAGTTAGCATTTAACATTTTAAATAGATTTGAAACAAAAACAAATGTGTACATGTAACCCATGTGTTGCATTATTTGTAAAAACAGTATTAATCCTGTCTTTCCTGATATTCCACTATCTTTATGGAGGAATAGACAGAAGCGGAGTTTAGAACTTCCAGACGTATTTGTAATACATGTAATCTAAAATATAATCTCTTCTGGGTTATTAAGCCACTTTGAATGATGATTACACATTATTTTTGATCTTTTATATAATAATTATCTGTCTATTATTGTGTCTCATTGTTTTATAGGAAAGGGTTACTGTATTTGGTTTTGTTTTTACATTTCACAAAAGAGCCTCTTATTTTGATCTTTGGGAAAATGCTAATTAAATCCATTGTGATTGGAGTTGTGACACTATAAAATGTGAGGAAACCCAGGGTGAATACTTTATTTAATTCTCCACACCTTTCAAAACTTTACAACTCCATGATCACCTACTTCTAAATGTCAGGAAAATAAATAATTTACAAGTAAGGATATCAGGATAATGGACTTAGGATCAGGAAATGAGTCTGTTGGGTTACACTGGGCTGTCCGCTTTAAGCTCTCCACCACGCAAAATCTGAGCTATGTTAGCTGCAACCACTCATTCTATATAAGACTGATAAGACACCATACCTAAACTATGCCCAATACAATATTACGCTCACTACTTAAGCAATCAATTTAGGTAATGTCTCTTCTAAGTTTATGGAATAATTAGAACATAAGAAGGCACTTATTAAAGTGAAGTTTAAATATTTAAAAGGCCAGCACTTGCAAACAAAGGAGTTATACAAAAAGTTAACATAAAATAAACAGACATATACATAAAATGCAATAATGATAATTTCTAAATTGAAACTTCCATCTAAGTTGGATTCAAAATCCTACCCCCTTTCCTTCCTGACTGTGATGACATGAGGAAGACTTGGTATATGTTAGATGCCTTCTATGACTTAGTGTTTTTGACAGCTAAACCTCAATCTTTATATTATGAAATCTTGCCATGTGTGCACCCTACAAACTTGGTCTCACTTTAATCTTTTCCCTTATAATGCCCAGCATGTATACTTACTAATCAAGATAACAGTAGTAATAATTTGGTAGTTATTTACTTGCTGGGGTGCCCTGACAAGGCTTTTTAAACACTAGCAGCAGAGGCTTGGATGGAGTTATTAGGGAAAAGTATGTGGCCAAAAAATGAATTCAGTCACACATTTCTTTGATGTGTTTTGCAAGAAGGAGGTTTCTAAATTTGACTTTAGATGGCCAGTGACATCACCTTTTGCTGACCTGGTTAAGGGATATTGAGAGTATTCTGTCAAAGTGCAATTATTTTTTTATTATAGGATCTGGTTCCTGGATATATCGGGGCATGTTTACTAAGCAGTCTGTGCCAGAGATCCGGCATAGACTGCACATAAATACATGTACAAACTGGTTGCACATGTATTTTTGAAGTGTTTGTGCTAGTATTGTGTAGCGGCTGCACTATGCACGCCGCAACAAAAACCTGTGCACACCCATTGAATTGAGCGCACCAGAAAAAATCTGGTGCACACAGATCCTGCACATCTGGTGCAAAATTGTACTGATCTGAAGAATAAAGTTATCATGTGATTGATATCACATGGGGAATAGAGTAAAGTACAAAATCAAAAAAGCACCAGTGTTGCCCTCTCCATCCAATTTTCACAAATTACTGGTTAACTAAAGTTCAACAATAAATTATATCCCATCTCAAAATAGTGACATTTAAAAAAATTCATCTCAATTTGCAAAGTACATTTTGAGGCTTATTTACTAAGGGTCCGCGGATCGCACTTTCGTTGGATTTTCCAGCGTTTTTGGCATTTGCACCGCTGTGACATTGGCATTTGGGATTATTGTGGCACAGCTGTGCTGGCTCTCATGCGACAGAAAAAGGGGGCCGTGCCGTGGGACGATCCAACTGATTTGGACTGAGCACAGGATTTAACTTTCAAATTGTGTTGCAAGATCAAGTACTTACATACAACGGGAAGAAGAAGGTGAACTCCGGTGGACCTAAGTGGGGAAGCGACACATGCACAATATCGGGTGCACAATCTTAGTGAATAGCGGCACAGTGCATGATCGTCGGACAATGCACGTTAGGGGAACATGTCAGGGTAATTGGTAGTAATAGCTTATCTTATTTCCCTTCATTATGTTGACAGAAATTTTAAAGTGCAGATTATTAATATTCTTAATTAATTAGATCTTTCTCTCTGTTCATTTTAACCACCATCAATGGTTGAAACTTTTACAAACTTCAAGACGCTATTATTGTGAGCACCCTTGGGGACAGGGACTGATTTGGCACGCTCTGTGCAGCGCTGCAGAATCTGTGCGCGCTATATATATATATATATATAAGGATTATTATTATTAATTATTATTATAATTATTATTTAAAATTATTACACCATGGAAAATTATATTATGATTCTTTGAAGTTCCATATTCCATGTTAAAAACTAACTTGCCAAATATGCCTGTGAGAATTTGGAAAGTTTTCTTTGTTTACTATATGGTTATAAATTTTACCTTTACAACAGTACAAAAGATATGAATTATTTATGTGCCAATTACCTATTATTATTTATGCAAAGCTTGTCTTATTATGCATGCATAAGGGGATTAAATCACTGTTAACCTACAATGCCTTAAGGGGTATTGTAAGACAGGGAAAAGTTTGCTTACGATTATCAGTAGAATGAACAGGTAAATAACAATAGAGAGAGAAATAGACAGTATGAATGGAAAAACATAAGCAAAGCAATTGCAAATCTTCATTCAGTATTGCAGTGTGAAACATATCCACAACTGTATAAGATCTAAGACGTTGGATAAGACCTAAGATGTTTTGATTTTTTTTTTCAACAATTGCTACAAGTACTACAAATTACAATAATTCATTATTAGAACACAGTATGAACAAAATATTGGACTAGTTAATGACTTGAATGAGTTTTCCAGGAACATAAATTACTATTGACCTAATCATATGTTTGGTCAATAGAATTTGATCAATGTGGGTGCAAACCTCCACCAATAACCTTGTAGTGTTGCAGTTTGGCCACAACATTAGGGATGAAGCTAGAAGCAGACAGCCATCTCTATAAAGGTGGAGTTCACATTCTTTTTAAAGAGCGATGCAGCTGCGATTCTGCCATCCACTACCAACAAAGTCATCTGCTGCTCTGCCTTAGTGTAGCTGCCAGATGGGTCTGCTGCATGCATATGAATATAGTTGTTTATTTGTTAATATTATGTTTGGGAGAATGTATGTCTGAAATAATTTGGTCAACTACTAATGATTTATTCCCTGAATTGATCATTAGTAGTCTAGTGACCAGGAATACCCCTAGAAGGACAAGCTAACTTGTGCATTTAATTTATAGTATGGTGGAAAAAAGTTGATAAAAAATGATAAATATGTTGTACAAAGACATTTATTTTTTATATTGTTAATCATATTTTTTCTGCCCTTTGTACGATTAACCCTTACAGGGCTCATTCACTTTTGGCCTTCAGGACATTATATGAAAACACTGCTCTAAAGAAAAATCATTAGTTTTTGTATCGCCATCTTCTTAAGGTTGTAACTTTTTTTATTTTTCCACCAATGGAGATAGTTACGACACATATAACCAGCTCTCTTGTACCTTACTTCCACTTGAATGAACAGTGCCAAGACACATGAGGCAAAAAGTGTACATGTATCCAAAATACATCCAGCACACTATTCTTCTTTAACCCCTTAAGGACGCAGCCATTTTGTAGCTTAAGGCTCAGCCCGATTTTTTGGATTCTGACCTGCGTCGCTTTATATGGTTATAACTTTTGAACACTGTTACTTATCAAAACGATTCTGAGATTGTTTTTTCCCCACATGTTGTACTTCATTTTAGTGGTAAATTTTGGCAGATAAGTTTTGCGTTTACTTACAAAAAAAAAGAAAATATGATAAATTTTTTGAAAAATTTGCCATTTTCGAAATTCAAAATCATTGCGTTTTCAGGCAGATAGATTTACCACCTAAATAAGTTGCTGAATAACATTTCCCATTTATCTACTTTACATTTTCATAATTTCTGAAATGTTTGGATAATTTATTTTGATGTCACGCGGCTTACAAAAAGAATATCGCTTTTCCGGATTTTCAGAATTGACTATTTTGGGGATAAATACAGTTTTGAATGAAATTTTACATATTTAGCATCAAAACCCCCTATATAACCAACCCATTTTCAAATCTGCACCCCTCAAGCTATCAGAAACCGCTTTTACGAAGATTGTTAACCCCTTGAGATCTTCATAGTAATTGAATCAAAATGGAGGTGAAATTTAGAATGGTCAAATTGTTCCCTTATACGTTCATTTAGCACTAAAATTTACACATTTCCAAAATATAAAAAGAGAAAACCCACCATACAATTTGTTCTGCAATTTCTCCTGAGTACAAAGACCCCCCACATGTGGCCATTACTTGTGTTATGGGGGCACAGCGAGACGCAGAAGGGAAGGAGAGCCCTGCAGCTGCCAGGATTTTAGTTTCCTCATTGGCCCCTTTTGAAGGCTATAAAATTTTTGCTTTTTCGTTATTGGGGCCATGTGATGCCATTTTTTTTGCGCGATGAGATGCTTTTTCCATTGTTACCATTTTGGGGTTAGTATCACCTATTGTTGAAAATTTAGGAACTTTTTTTGAGGGCAGGAGTAGAAAAGCATCAATTCTGTACTGGATTTTTTACTCTTTTTTTTTTTGGTGTTCACTGTATAGACTAATAATCATGTTATCTTTATTCTATGGGTCGATATGATTACGGGGATACCAGACTTGAATATATTTTCTTACATTTTACTAAATTTGTCAAACAAAACCCTAATGTGGGGAAAAATCTATCATTTATGTATTGCCGTCTTCCAAGTGGCATAACATTGTTACTTTTTTGGCTACGGAGCTGGTTGATGGCTTATTTTTTGCGGGACATGTTGTACTTTGCACCAGTATCATGTCGGAGTACACATGGTTTTTTGATCACATTTTATAGCATTTTTTGTGGGATTGAATAGCTAAAAATCATAATTTTTGGAAGGTTTATAGCAGTTTTTTTTTACGGCGTTTATCGTGGGGGTTCAATAATGATTTACTTGTATTCTACGGGTTGTTACGGACGCGGTGATACTATATATGTGGGGTTTTTGTTATGATTTAGACTTTTTTGGGGTTATATGTCTCTTTATATGTTATGGGGCTTATGGGCATTTTTATTGATTTATTACTTTATTTTTTTATTGAATAACATTTTTTTTTTTACTTTTTCACTTTTCCACCATGGGAAATGACCAAGCAATCATCTGATTGCTTGTTCATGGTAACACTCTGCAATAATCATGTATTGCAGGGTATTATCAGTGTTAGCCTATGCACTTGCATAGGCTGGCACTATGCCAGTAAGATGACGTCACAGACGCCATCTTACTGGCAGTGCCTGCAGGCAGTGCTGGGGACCAGATCGGACCCCAGCACTTCCATAGCAGCGATCGGTGCCCCCCAAAAACGGTTCGGGGGGGCCGATCGTGGGGGAAAGACACCCCAGAGACGTTAGATGCCGCGGTCGTGCTGACCGCGGCATTTAACGGGTTACACACCCGCGATCGGAGCCGACTCCGACCGCGGGTGTTACACTGGGGTGCCGGCTATTAGTTACAGCCGGCACCCCGTGTTTCCCGATGCCGGTTCGGCTCTGATCCAGAGCCGAGCCGGCATAAGCGCCGTGGCGGATATATCCGCCACTGAGCGCTAACTCACTGCGCTCCGTGGCGGATATATCCGCCACGGAGCGTGAAGGGGTTAAAATATAGTTCAAGCTTTATTGGTAATTCATCTCACACAGTGGATAAAAACATACAGAATATTTACGTGTTTTGGCATTAGCCTTAATCATGATCTATATACATAGAGTGCTAACATGTTATTTGAAGATACCACCCCATGACCCCATGGCTATATCATGGCTCTGACATCATTGAAACAAACATTAATAGCACACAGAAAAAGGATACAATGTAGCGTAACCCAACTTATCAAAGAAACAAAATCTTGGTAATGCATATATATCCATCTATTTATCAAAAGAACGATTAAGCACAGGAAGAAAGTCAATGGGAGACATTTACTTACCTGTCCGACGAAGTTCACAGAAAGTGCATTGTCCGACAATAATTGTGTGCCTGATATCCTGAATGTGATGCTTACCCGCTCAGGTCCAACGGAGTTCACCTTCTTCTTCGTGGTGCATGTAAGTGCATTGTCTTGCGACACAATTTGAAAGTTAAATCCCGCACTCAGTCCGTATCAGTCGGATTATCCAAAGACACGCCCCCCATTTCTGTCGCAGGAAAATCCCAGAGCAGACAACTGTTAAATACTTTTCCAAGCCGTGCAATCCCCAGAAAAGGCAGAAAGTCCGACAAAAGTGTGAACCGCGACCCTTAGTAAATAACCCCCAATATTGGACTAATAGTGCAGCCTACATAATGCAACCTGCACTCAGAACATGATGCCAAGCATACATGTAGGCTGTGTTACATTTGATGTAAATTCTGATCACATATGACTTATTTGTCAAATATGATGAAAATGTATTGACCTTTTAATGTACCCACATGCTTTGCAGCACTTATGACCACATTTGTGGCAACCTGAATGATTTAACCACGAGTATCTCACAGTAATGGAGATAGTTTAGGGATTTTTTTGCATGATGTGCTGTAATTTTCATTGGTACCCTTCGGAAATATGTGCAAATTTTTAATTTTTTTTACCTTTTGTAACTTTTTTTGGAAACAAAGTGACAAAAACACTGCATTTTCAATTTGATTTAGTAAACTTTTCATAATATTTCTTGTGTCATTTTTATTTTTTTTAAATTTTTTATTAGCTTTTTTTACTTTCTTTATTTTGTCCTAAGAGTGAACTTGATAGAATAATTTAATCTAATATTCCTATATGATAGTGAAAAGTGCTGCAGTTGGACCAGAAGAAACTGAGTCTTTACATCATATTTCTTTGTGATAAATGGACTCCCATCCTGCGCTATGTGTTCACATAAGGGTCCTGTCACGGGTGCTCCCGCGATCCCTGTCTCAAATCGCGGGTGCACCCGTGCCTCTCCAGGTTCCGGTGCCCGGCTGCACTCACCTCCCCTGGCTGCAGCGGCGTCCTCCGCAGCTTCCGAGGCTCAGTGCACACGTCGCTGTCTCGCTAAGATTTAAAGGGCCAGTGCGCCAATAATTGGCGCTGGCCTGATTTAAATTCCAGCCTCATCCTATTGCCCTTGCTGGATCTTCAAGTCTTGCCATGAAGAGAAAACTCTCCTGTGATTCCTGCGTTCCTGTGATTCCTGCGTTCCCGTGACTCCTGCGTTCCTGTGATTCTTGTGTGCCAGTCCGTTCCTGTGGTCCTGCGTTCCTGTGTGCCAGTCCGTTCCTGTGGTCCTGCGTTCCTGTGTGCAAGTCCGTTCCTGTGGTCCTGCGTTCCTGTGTGCCAGTCCGTCCCTGTGGTCCTGCGTTCCTGTGTGCCAGCTCCTGCAATTTCTGACGTGAGTGGTGTCTTACTACCTTGGCAGCCACCGCGGGCTAGTCGCACCTGTGGAACGACCTGGTGGAATCCCGCTGCAGCAAGTCCATCCCGCTTTGCAGCGGGCTCTGGTGAACACCGGGGTTCCACTTAGACTCCAGTCCCAGGTCTGCTAGTACCACCTCCCGCGGTGGTCCAGAGGTAAATGCTTCACAGGATGAGATACATAATGCACGCCAGGTAATAGGGCCTGATAAAGTAAAGTATCAAAAGAGTAGTACAGATAATAAGTAATATAAAGTCACAAAAGCACATATAATATAGCAGGAGGTAATAGACCATAGACACTGGTATACGTATACATGCTTACAAAACGCAATAAGGTGAGGAGTGTACCATAGCTACCAACAGATGTACGTCCAGCGTGAGAAGAGACATAACATGATCAGTGATAGATAAGTAAACGCCAAAAAATGGCGAAAATAACATTGGAGAGACAATAACAGGACTGACTATTACCTGGCGTACAACCAAAAACAAATTGCACTTCAAAGTGACAGTATTTAATATTCCATGCCGTGTACTGAGAAGCGGGAAATGCAGTGAAAATGCATTTGCAACGTTTTCTTGTGGGCTTGAATTTTACAGCTTTCACTGTGCGCCCCAAATGACATGTCTACTTTATTCTTTGGGTTGGTGCGATCACGGGGACAATAAATTTGTATAGGTTTTCATGTTTTCAAACATTTACAAAAATTAAAACCTCCTGTACACATTTTTTTTTTATTTTAATTTTTTTATACTTCTTTTGGCGCCAATAACTTTTTCATACTTTGGTGTACGGAGCTGTGGAGTTCATTGCTATAATTATTAGGACTGTGCGATCTTTTGATCACTTTTTATTGAATTTTTTTTCTTCAAAAAAGTGCCATTTTCGACTTTGGGCTCTATTTTCCTCTACGGGGTAAAACGCAGTGAAAAGTTATTATATTTTCATAGAATGGGCATTTTCAGATGCGGTGTTTATGATTTTTACTAGTTATTAATGTATATCAGTTTTAGGGAAAGGGGGGTGATTTGAATTTTTAGGTTTTTTTATTATAAGTTTTTTTTAAAAAAAACTTTTTTTTTATTTTTACTTTTACTGTTTTTCAGACTCCCTAGGGTACTTTAACCCTAGGTTGTCTGATCGATCCTCTCATATACTGCCATACTACAGTATGGCAGTATATGGGGATTTTTCTCCTCATTCATTACAATGGAATTATCTTCCAATAGAACCAAGTCTTTTTTTGCAGTTTAACCTCTTAAGGACTGCCCATAGTACATGTACTTCTTTAAGAGTTTAAGGCAGTAAAAGGATGTTCACTAGCTTAGGTCTCTCCATACAAGGTAGATATCTCTTATACAGCAGACACCTGCAGCTATTTGCCACAATCACTGCTGGCAATAGTTATGGCAGTTAACCTATTTGTTGCTGTGGTCAAAATGGTCAGCTTCCTTTTTATACACTGGTGCCCAACACTGTACACAATATTCCATGTGCAGTCTGTCCAAAACTATATCCTTATCACGAGAACACATTCCTTTCTTGATGCATCCAATAATTGTATTTCCTTTAGCAACAGCTTCCTGGCTCTGGTCATTTAAATGAAGTTTACCATCCACCAATACTCCAAAGTCATTTCCAGCCCCCGTTTTACCACAGTTTAGAACATAATTGTACTTTTGTTTCAATGGCCCAAGTGCATATTTATCTACAATGAACCTCATCAGCCATTTCTCTGCCCACTCCTCAAGCTTCCACAAATCCCTCTGTAATGTTACTATCAGCCTCAGTATTAATTACTTTACACAGCTTAGTATCATCTTCAAATATTGAAATGTGGAAACCCAAGGTCATTAATAAAAATATTAAAAAAGTAGTGGCCCCAATACTGACCCCTGTGGCACTCCAATGGTAACCGAATCTGATATGTGCCATTAATGAAGACCCTCTGTTTTCTATCACTAAACCAATTACTTATCCAAATACACAGATTTAACCCTAGTCCCAGCAGTCTCATTTTGTGTACAAACCTTTTATGTGGCACTGTGTCAAATGCTTGCAAATGTCCAGATATATAACATCCACAGCCTCTACCAGGTCCAGTCTGGAACTTACCTCCCCATAGAAGCCAATAAGATTAGTCTGAGAGGACCAATCCCTCATAAACCCATGCTGATGCTGGGTTATAAGCTTATGTCCAATGATATACTCCAGGATAGCAACACTAAGAAACCCCTCAAATATTTTCCCCACAACAGAAGTTAGACTCACGGGTATGTAGTTTGTAGGATAGCTTTTTGATTCTTTTTTGCATATGGGTACCACTTTTTTTTAAATAATTTTGTTTATTAACTACAAACAGCAGATCACAATACATAATTGTATGTTCTTACAGGGACCAACAAAGCAAATTAAAGAGCATGTCCCATCCAGTGGGAGATATGTCACCTGGGGTTTCCACAACAGCCCTCTTTATTCGGGAGACTGTTGGAACTGAATCCAGGGTTGCCTTGTTTTGTATAATCTTTCATGAGTGCTATGTACAGAGGAAGTGAGACCCTCCATGTACATGAAGTCATTCACCTTTGCCACCCACATTGCCATTGTCGGTGGTAATGTTTATTTCCAAAACAGCGGAATGCAGGCTCTCACAGCAATAGTGAGATAACGCACCAAGCATTACTTATATCTTTGAGTGAACATATCACAATGATGAAGGAGGAAGAGGGGGGGCTCCAGTCTAATTGATTCTTCAATAAAAAAATATATATATCATCACTAGATCTCACCACCTGGGCTCACACATATAAGAAAATATAAGTGGAGGTCCTACAAGTAGTGTTCAGGTGTCTATCCTGAACTTAAAATGGTAAGGAGATAATGAATGTATATAACTACTAAGCATCTACTACCACTAAGTATAAAATATTTTAATATTGCTAAAAATTTTATATGTGTATGTGATTAACAACTAAGACATATGTAAGGTTTTGCATACAATATACATTTGGAAGCAAAAAACTGATCAGTAATATGAAAAAACACCTTAAAATATAGCAAGTTAAGAGATCACGGCTGAGCAACAAGGTAGATTATCACAAAAAGGGTCCAAGTGCTAACCATACCCAAAAAAGACTAATATATTCCAAAAAATTATGGTAGATCATTGGAGTTTGTGCTGAATTGAGATGTTATGTGCAACAAAGATTGTATTGTTTATAAATACTAGAACAGTTGTAACGATATTGCAAACAAAGTTGGCTACAATGTTGCAGGTGAAGTCCTGAGGTTTTCCAGCAGTATGTGTTTGGTCACCACAGGAGATGTAACATATATATGGCTGTACTTTTAACAGGATAACAAAATGCAATATTGTACGGTCAAAGATCTTTCAGCAGATACGTGATTAAAATATGTGATGTCCTCTGTGGCTAACAACAGTATTATTATACAGCTTTTATACACGTGTATAAGATGTTCATGAGAGCAGCTATTTGGTAATGCAGTGCTATGCACGTCACACTCACGGTTTCACTGTCAATGGCCTAGACGTGACCTGTAGAAATGTAAGTTGTAGATCACGATGTCCTGCTCAGAGTCGTTAGCTCTCTCTCATTGTCTGCCATTCTTGCATGCACATGTGTGTTTCTTCAATATAGCGAACCAGTTCGCAATCCCCGAAGTGGTGCTCCGTTGGATAGTGCTCTGATTTTTGTTTTTGTATGCAGGATAGCTGCTAGGGTTCAGATCTTCTGATGGGTAATTTGAATGAATCTTAACATGAACGATTTGTTGACCGTTTCCTCAACCCTCTCCACAGAACAAATGCTAGATGCATTCCCAAGCTTATTCTTAGTTCCTTCCTCAGTAGCGGGGCTACTACTGAGGAAGGATCTGAGAATAAGCTTGGAAACGTGAGGGCTGCTACTAAGGAAGGAGCTCAATTCAGCACAACCGCCCATGATGTACCAACATTTTTGGACTATATTAGTCTTTTTGGGTATGGTTAGCACTTGGACACTTTTTGTGCTAATCTACCGTGTTACCCAGCCTGTGATCTCTAAACTTGCTATATTTTAATGTGTTTTTTCCTATTACTGATCAGTTTTTTGCTTCCAAATGTATATTGTTAATGCAAGACCTTATAAATGTTTTAGTTGTTAATCACATACATGTATTATCTTTTTAGCAATATTAAAATATTTTATACTTCGTGGTATTGTATGCTTAGTAGTAATTGATTCTTCACACAGCAATGAGATGACTCATTTGAGTAAGTTGAGGATAGAACGTTTTTCGGGTCTTTGAAGTCCTTTAACATTAGGAGAGCATATAGTCAGTGTGTCTGAGATTCTACCTCGACAAGGCATGACCATCAGGGGAGGGAGTTGAGGAAAAGGCAGAGGTCTGGGAAATTTGGTAGAGAGCGCTAAAGTAAGACAAAGAAAAGTAAGAGTACAATTGAAGGGGGGAATACACCTTATTTCCAGGTGCGTACAAGAGGGAACACCAACTAGTGTGTGTAGGAATTTAGAAGAACATAAGCAGAGCTTGTTGACCAAAAGGCATAAATTATAACCATAATAAACAGTCTAGCAACGTCGTCTTCTTCGTGTCTTGGGCGCCATTGCTTATACATATTACTCCCGAAAACAGGAGTGGGAGGTTTGAACATGTAACCATGGCAAGCCACTTACTTATCTTATCATTTATGTTCTCAGTAATATGCAAAAGTAAGATCTCTGTAAAATAGATAATGCAGTGAACATTGTAGGAATTACAGGAGTTCAGCTTAGATAGAGGAGAGAGAGAGGATGATACCTTAACAGGACGATGAACATAGGCCTGGTGATAGAATAGGTCCCCCAGGAGCAGTCCTTTCATGGATCAGGAACAGTTCCGATATTTGTCTCTAGTGGCAGAAGACGCTATTTCCATATTGAGTTTCATCGACACCGGAGCTTTCTTAGGCCTCAGTGGGCAGTGCTGCTGACAAATCCAGTCCCAGCGGGGTGCCATCCTCTGTACGCTGGGGAACAGGGAACCTGGGTGCGTTCACATAGAAAGAACGTCATCTTCTCAAATGATCTCTTTTCCTTCTTGATGACATGGAGACAGGCCTTATTTGATTCATACTGAGACAATTAGGAACATCAACTGCAGGCATATTCAGAAAATGAAATAGTCACATCCTCTGGTTTTCTCAAAACATAGTTGGTGCCATTATGTCTGACAAGTAAATGAAAGGGGTGCCCCCATCTGTATGTGGCCCCTAGCTTTTTTATGCTCTGCAGTAGAGGTTGTAGTAGGTGCCTCATTTTCAAAGTACATCCGGTTAAATGTTTACTCAGTTCCTTCCTTCAGCAGACGTTGACACCTGGGACTGGAATCTAAGTGGCACCCGGTTTTCTCCAGAGCCCACCACAAAGCAGGTTGGACTTGCTGCGTCATGGTACCACCAGGTCACTCCACAGGTGCGACTTTGCCCGCAGTGGCAGCTAAGGCGAGGTACAGAGTCAGAAGTCAAGTTTGTGGTCAGGGACAGGAAGGGCAGGACAGGCGGCAAAGTCTCAGTGTCAGAGGTGGAGCAGAAGGTCAGGGCAGGCAGCGGAGGAGCATAAACAGGAATTGATACGGGGTCACAACGGGAGGTCAATACACAGGAATATCGCAAGGGTACTAGCTTTTTCTTACGCATATAGAACGAAGATCCGATGGGGAATGATGGGAGCAGCAGCATGCGAGCAGCGCAGCGAAAGTGATGGGTAGTGGCCACATTCCCTTCTTATGTACAGCCAGCATTGATGGCGACCTACAAGCACTGCTTCTGCACCACCAGAGGGTGAGCGACCTACTGCAGGAGTACAGAAGGGCGATAAGAGTGAGAGTTCAGTGGATCCCAAAGGTTCCTGGCAGGAGCTTGACCCGAAAGTTGGGGGAGCTGTGAAAGAGCTCCGTGGCTTAGCATAAAGGTCGGATGCAAGAAGTAGCGATGACCTGTGGCAGCATGGATAGAGCTGTTCAGCCCAAGGAGCGTAGTGAGTTGTTGGACTCCTTTTTTTTCTTTCCCCCATCTTGGATATTTGCCCTGCGGTGGAGTACCATATGGAAAGGAGAAATGCTCTGGACGGCTTGGACAGGCTTATATGGAGGATGATTATCCTCTAGGATACCAGTTTCTGAGACACGTGCGTTATCACAACAGTGCAAGTAATTATTAGCCATCCAATTCAGAAAAGTACTATGGGACATGTGGATTTGATATAATAGACTGGGGTTAACTTCTGAAACAGCTATACAACCTCTTTCCTGGGACATTGGGATAATGCAATAGAAACACAATGTTTGTGGTGCAGACAGTAAGATTATCTGATGCTAAACTATCATTGTATGATTATATTTCCCTGGTGGTCTATCCCAGTATATAATATAGCCTGTGGTATAGGATAAGAACAACTATTATCAACTAGTTGTACAGATTTCGATTGTGCTGCTTGGGATATATGAGCTATTATTTATCTGACGGCAGATTGGCTGACATAAACTGGTGTTAAAATAGAACTTAATAACGTTTAAACATGCATCTTGAGACAAGTGTCTAGGTTGGCGGAAGTATGCATAACAAAGACGGGTGCTCAAGAACTCTTAAATTGAGAGTCTGGCTCTAAAAGCTAAAGTAGTGGCATAATCTGGTATTAAACTATTTAGAAGATCTTTTTTCCCTCTCCTCTCTGTGATATACCGGTAGGGGGTGGTGAACGCGGGGTGAGGGCTGACTTCTTCCCTCCTGCAGAACCACCATACTGCTAGGTGTGAACGGAGGGGAAAAAAGTGATTAGTTGAAACCAAAAATGTGCCCTTGTATTAGATGGGTCCTCTTCTTAGTGGAGGTCTGACAGTACATGGTGGATATTGAAACAACTGACTCTTTAATGGATGCTTTGAAGTCTTGGCTATATTGTAAAGACAAGGACAGTGTCCAGAGGCAAGCAAGATAAAAGAATCTTGTACATAAACTGTGTCTCATACGAAGATATGAAGATAGCGGCTTGCCGCTAAAAGGACCTTATTGGCCATATTCATCTGTACCAGAAAAATATTGATGGACTGAGTACTTTATGGACTGAGTTTGTTTCTTTTCTCTTTTTCGGGTTGCAATTTGTGTGTTATGATGGCTAGGGGAGCAGGCGCACCAAAGGTTCATAACTCCCAGAAAGATGTAGCTCGTAAATCAGGGTCATCAGCAATGAAAGCCAACTTGCCCAAGAATAAAAATCTTAAGGGGGAAAATAAAGGTGATGCAAAACTTATGGAGAAATGGTGTGGGGCTTGGGGCCTAGCAGTGGACTCAGGGGCGGAACAGAGGGTGGTAGGAGATGAAGTGGAAGTACCCTAGGAGAGGGAAAAGAATCTCCCGCCGACTGCAGTGGATAAGATCTTGGCAGCAATCAGTAATTGTAATAAGCCCACAGCAGATTTGGTGGTGGAGGCGGGGGGATTACAAAATGAAATCTTATCCCTGAGGGAAGACTTGCATAAAAAGTTAAGGAGAGTTGATGGCAACTGAGAAACAAGCTAAAAGTGTTGAAGATACAGTAGTGACCCTCCAGAAGGAAATAAAAGAGCTGAAGCAGGATAATGGGGCAGATTTACTTACCCGGTCCTGTCACAATCCCGCAGTACGCTATCAGAAGAGGATTCTGTCCGGCGCTATTCACTAAGGTTCGTGCGTCCGAGTTCCTGCATCCGTCGCTGCTGTGCTGAGGTCCGCCGGAGTTCACCTTCTTCTTTCTAGTGCATGTGAGTGCTTGATCTTGCGACACAATTTCGTTTTTGAATACTGCGGTTTGTCCGAATCCGTCGGGTTGTCCAGTGGCCGCGCCCCTTATTTATGTCGCATGAAAGCCGGCGCCGATGCGCCCGAAAACCCGGGGCAATTCAGGGCAAAAGAGAAATATTCGGGAAACCTGACGAAAGTGCAGCGTTCAGACCCTTAGTAAATGAGCCCCAATATTCAATGTAAAGAATAATTGCAGGACTTGGAAAAAAGGTCAAGGCTAATATCAAATGCCTGGGCATCCCTAAAAAGTCTGAAGGGAAATATGGGATTAGATTCCTCGAGGAATGGTTTAGGAAATGGCTGGGAGAAGAATTTTTTTCAGTAAAACATTCTATAGAAAGAGCACATAGGATCCCAGCTGTCGGCGAGAGATAAGGATCGTGTGATGCAAGAAAGTCAGAAAGGGACAGAGTTAAAATGGAACAACGGAGAGATTAGATCGCTCCTGGACTACGCTGCTTTGACACGAAAAGACTGCAATAATGTTAGGGATTGTAAAAAACAGCTTAGGGAGAATAACATACAATATGCATTACTGTTTCCAGAAAAATTACGAGTGATCTTTAAAGAGTAAACGTATTTCTTCACGAATGTAGATGAGGCCCATACTTAGATAGATCTGAATTTGTCACCTGTTGGGCATAAGAAAAAATGAATTTTGGCTGTTATTGTTGAAGGAGGGAGGGGTCTTGCCATGATAGGAGTCCATGCTGCAAGATGAAGGAACTATTGGACTACAAGTGGATGGGGGAAGGGGGGAGTCACATTGGGGCTTTTTTTTTATTTATCCTACCGTATATCCCTCCTCTTTCCCCTCTCTTTCCTGATCTTCCCCTTGCTAGTAATTCTAGATGGTTAAAATTGTCTAGTGAAATCTGAGGGGACTGAAGGAGAGGGTGAAGAGGATGGCAGTGTTTAGAGCTTTAGTTTGCCAAAATGCAGAGATTGTTTGCCTTCAAGAAACACATTTTCTAGGGGAAGAGTTGGGCTGGCTTAAGAAAAGGTGGGTTAGTGAGATGTTCGAGTCAGGATACTCGACATATTCAAAGGGGGTGTGTTTACTAATTAAAAATACACGTGAGTTTAGTTGCTGCAACAAGTGGATAGATAAGAACAGGAGATTTATTCTATTACAGTGTATAATTCAAGAGATGGAATGTGTGGTAGCAACAATATATTTACATATATTTATAGATGGAAAATAAATAGTTTTTGGTTGAATAAAATTGTGCACCATATGGAAATTCAAGAACAAGTGAGGGAAATATTGCATAGAGAGAAGGAAGAATCTGACCAGGTGAACTTATGGGACAAGATGAAGAGCTATTTGAAGAGGTAACCGAGATTAAGCAACAGTTTCGTAAAAAGGAGGATGCCTTAAAGGAGGAGGCAGTGAGGAGGGAAAAGAACTACCATCTATTAACCACAAATGAAAATATAAATCTATGGGAGAAGGAGGTGGCGGAATATGAAGGTCATATTTTACAGAAAGTATATAGTTCCTCCTTGGTATGTAGAAGCAAATGGTTTGTTGAAGGAGAGAAACCTAGTAAACTGCTTGCCTGGTTAGTTAAAGATAAGGGGGCAGGTACAATTATTGCTGCCTGTTTTTATAAAGGATAAAAACAGGAAGTTGTTAAACAGTGAAGAGCAAATTATGCAATTCTTCCAGGCATATTTTGAGAATATCTACACCTCGGAATGGGAGGGATCTAGGGAAGAGGTGGAGAATTTTTTGGAGACAGTAGAACTTGGGGAGCTAAAGGAAGAGAGTAAACAGAGGCTGCAGGACTCAATCGCCCTACAAGAGGTAAGAGAGGCTATTGTGTCTCTACTTAAAGATAAAGCGCCAGGAGGAGGTATTATCTAAAAAAAATTACTAAAAGTTTACAAACAGGCATTTGAGAATGGAGAACTTCCTGGGCATATGTATGAAGCAGATATTATTTTGATCCCCAAACAAGGGAGAGAAAAGGTGGAACCAGATGCATATAGGCCTATTTCATTGTTAAATGTGGATATAAAGAGACTGGCTTAAATTCTGGTGAGAAGGCTGGGGAAGGTAAGAAGGTAATAGAAGATGTGGTGAATACTGATCAATTATGTTTTATGGAAGGTAAAACTACCTCAGAAAACTGATTATACACCTGCATGGAAACTCCTCAACTTGGCCCGGGGAAGGGCAGCCATCCTTTCACAGTTTGTCCAAGTCACCCTGCAGCCTGTGAACATCCTCCATAGACTGTATTAAACTACACAGCTTGGTGTTAATTCCTACCTTTATATCATTAATAAATATATTATAAAGTAGTGGACAAGCACAGAACCCTGGGCTACACCACTCATAACTGGTAACTATTCCAAGTAGGAATCTTTGACCACAACTTTCCAGATCTTTCAGCCAGTTTTCAATCCAATTGCAAATTATTCCTGTCAAAGCAATAGACCTTATTTACCCATCAGGTGTTTATGAGGGACAGTGTCAAATGCCTTTGCAAAGTCCAAGAACACAATATCCACAGCAGCTCCTCCATCCAGGCATCTGCTCATCTCTTCATAGAAGCAGATCAGGTCTGACAGCTTCTATCCTTAGTAAACCCATGCTGGATGTCACGTATTATACTATTTGATGTCACATACTCCAGTATATAGACTTTTACTAACCCTTCCAATATTTTCCACATAAAGGAAGTTAAGCCAGGTCTGTAATTGCCTGACAAAGTTCTAGAGCCATTTTTAAATATTGGCACAATATTTGTCTTGTGCCAGTCATTGGCACCACACCAGACATTACAGAATCCCTGAAGATTTTAGACAGCAGTACAGCAATAATAGAACTGAGTTATTTAAGAACTCTGGGGTGTAACCCATCTGGTCCAGGAGCCATGTAAACATTGATTATATTGAGCTTAAATTGGATCATGTCTACATTCAACCAGTCTATTATATTACAGGATGTTTGACCCACAATGGCACCACCCATGTCAGGAGTTCTTTCTTTATCATATAAAAGGAGCTAAAAAACCCATTAAGTATCTCCGCCTTCTCTTGGTCTCTAGTCACCGATGCCCCATTTTCAGAATAAATGCGTTGATATACTTAAAAAATTTCTTGGGATTTGCTTTGCCATCTTTGGCCATCTGTCTTTCATTTCGTATTTTGGCTGATTTTATTTCCTTTTTACAAATTTTGGTAAGTTTTTTGTAAATATTTAAAGCCTCAGGTGACCCGTCAGATTTATATTTTTGAATGCCCTTTTTTTATCATTAATTGCCCTTTTAACTGTAGCTGTAAGCCACGCAAGGTGTAAACTAGCCAGTCTATACTTGTTACCTATTGGAATAAATTTTGAAGTATAAAGAGCCAGGATAGATTAGAATTTCTCCCATTTAACATCAGTATCATCACATGAAAGTATCTGATCCCAGTCTATATCCTGTAGTGCAGCCCTGAATTTCTGGAAATTAGCCTTCTTAAAATTCAAAGTTTTCTATTTTCCCACCTGTTTTTGCTTTTTACAGTTTAGAAGGAAAATAATTATATTATGATCGCTGTTCCCAAGGGGTTCCAGGACACTGACATTTTGGATAATCTCCTCATTGTTAGAAATCACAAGGTCCAACAATGGGTCACCTCTTGTGGGATCTTCTACAAGCTACACCATAAAATTATGCTGCAGAAAGTTGATAAAATGTCTCCCCTCCACAGATGAAGAAGAGCCCTGACCCCAATTTATATTTAAAAAGTTAAAGTCTCCCATTATCACTACGGTCCCCTCCTGTGCAGCTCGCTCCATCTGTTTATATAGGTGACCCTATATTTTCTCAGAAATGTTAGGGGGTCTATAAATTACACCAAAAATTATTCTATCAACGCTCTTCTGGTTTTGAATTTCCACCCACAAAGTTTCAGCCTCCTCAAACTCTTCTGAGACCACTGTCTCATTCACAATCGCTTTTAAGTCTATTCTGACATACAGACATACACCACATCCCCTCCTATTTGCCCCGTCTTTCCGAAAGAGTGTAAAACCTTGAATATTAATCCCCCAATCATGTGATGCATTGAGCCATGTCTCCGTTACACCAACAACATCTAACTGTTCCTCTAATATCAGAGCCTCAAGCTCACCCATTTTGCCTGTGATACTTCTGGCATTCGGGAACATATAATTTAATATTCCACAGTTATTTATCTGATTTGTAGTAATTTTACTGGCACATATATCCACACTATTGTTTTGTAACTTGTGGATGTCCTTACCCACTGCCTTAATCCCCCATACCCCACACCCACCAACATAACCTGCCCCCTCTCTGACCTGTCTATCCCTTTTGTGTCTTCCTTTTCCTCCTCCACCGATCCTAGTTTAAATATTCCGCCACCCCCAGAGTGGAATGGGAATTTTTGTGGAGGGTCCTAGATAAAATGAAATTTGGAGAAATCTTTATTAGGTGGATCCAAATTTTGTATAGGAATCCCAGTGCTTGTGTGTGCATTGGTGGGGGGAGGTCTGCCCCACTTCGGCTGACGAGTGGGACAAGACATGGGTGCCCCCTGTCCCCCCTAATATTTTTGTTAGTCATTGAGGTCATGTCAGCTATAATTAGGAAGGATGAGAAGATAGAGGGGCTGAAATTGGGGGAGGTTGAAATTAAAATATGACTATATGCAGACGATATGGTGCTCTTCTTTGGCAATCCGTCAGCATCCTTGGATAAAGTGAGGGATGTATTCCAAGATTATGGAAAGATGTCCAGGTTAAAAATTAAATGGAAAAAGTCAGCATGAATGCCCGTGGGAGATGTCAGGATTCAGACATATTTACCTGTTGAAATAATAGATGGGAAAATATCATTTAGGTATTTGGGAACTGAAATGTCAAATAACCTGGACAGATTTGTAGAACTAAATATATTACCCTCATTGAAAAGTTGGAGATATGGGGGAAATTAAAATTATCCTATGCTGCCAGAATGTCTCTCATAAAAATGTAGTGGTAGCAAGGCTGAAGAATCCACATCAATGGTACGTCCTCACTTGAGATGACTTTTTTTATTATTCTGAACCTGACGAAGGTGCTGGTACAGCGCCAAAACGCGTAGTTTGCCTTTTAATAATATTAATAAAGAGTATCTCAAGTGGTGTTGCGCCATTGATGTGGATTCTTCAGCCTTGCCACCACAACATTCCTCCAGCCCCGGGATAGTTCTTTGGACGCCTAATCCTCGTTTACCCACAGGCAGCGCTTCACATCAATATACTACACTCTAGGCTACAAGATAGCCGCAAGTTGAACACCTTAATGTTGTAGTTCCAACATCTTTACTTTAATACTACATCTGAGTCGTGTGCTCCGTTTTTTTCCTCTTCTTTTGATTCAGTGAATCGGTCCATTCTTGTTCTCATAAAGATGGCATTCCTTCCACAGGCCTCATATCTGTTTGGGAACTCCCCAGTGAAGATGTGGAAAGTGTTTGTGCGGATCTTTTTTTTTGGGGGGGGGGGGGGGAGCAAGAATTGGTAATAGATATCTGAAGTGCCCAAAAAATAAAGGAGGGCTAGCACTCCCAGACCAGAGATTGTACTTTGTGGTGATCTTAAATAACACTTCGGACAAAGTAATAAAAGGCTTTGTAAGTCACCTTGATGATAGTTAGGGGGATTGACACATCGGTGTTTTGTTGGTAGAAGATGAAAAATATATTAACGGGTTAAGGATAGGATAAAATTAACCCCAAATGAGATAATATGGCGATTAATGGGGGAAACTGCAGGGATATAAAGAATGGTGCAGATTGGACTCTAATGCTAGAGGTCCTTTAGGCTCCTGTTTGGTCGTGGAAAAAACCTTGGCGCACTTAGTTCCAGTTGAAGGAGGTTTATTGGTAAAAAAGCATAAAATATTTAAAAAGAAGGGACAAGACGCGTTTCGGATCCGGATCCGTATTTTACGCAACAATCCATATCTGCAGAGCACTTGCCTACCCAGACCGGATAAACTCCTGGAAGGCTGCATCCCGTTACATTCTTCATCCGATATGCGACATATATGAGTTGTGCCATTCAGCACAACACTACAAGGTGAGTGCAAAATCAGCATATGCACCCAATAACTTATTGAGAAATCCTACACATCGAGGGCCCCCACGCTCTCTCTCCTCTTTCTTCCTTCCCTTTAGGGATATAAAGAATGGATAGGCAAAGGGATCAGGTATCTAGTTCAGATATTCAAAGAAGGCTCTATGAGGACTTTTGAATCTCTGAAGATAAAATATGGGTTAGGAAATAGAGATTTTTTTTATAGATTATGGTGAATATGTAGGAAACATTTTGTAATTACACAAATATTGTGGATGAGATTAGGGTGATTTGGAAGAAGAAAAAGCTATCTGATATTTACGGTTTATTGGTAAACACTCAAAGGTTTGAATTTAAGTGTATTAGGAATTGGGGATTAGATATAGGTTCACATCCGGAAGGAGATGAAGTTTGGGATTATATTTTTGGCACTTAGCCATTCGTTTCCAATAACGGATCTTATAAGATATCACAGTACTTTATTGCCCATAAACCTCACAGAACACCAAAATGGTTACACAAGATTGGATATAGGGAGAATGATATGTGTGTAAAATGTGGAGAAGAATGAGCGGGAGGGATACATCTATTTTGGAGGTGTCCAAAGTTTCATAGGTATTGGGAGGGAACCTTTGAGACCTTGAGTAAGGTATTTATGATCACATTGCAAATTGATGTATGGTTGGGGGTATTAGGTTATATTAAAAACGTGAAGATAAGGAAAAAGGAAAGGGAGACTCTGTCACAAATTCTATTTTTCTATGTAAAATTTCTATATATGTATGTATATACTGTATATACACTCACCGGCCACTTTATTAGGTACACCATGCTAGTAACTGGTTGGACCCTCTTTTGCCTTCAGAAATGCCTCAATTCTTTGTGGCATAGATTCAACAAGGTGCTGGAAGCATTCCTCAGATATTTTGGTCCATATTGACATGATGGCATCACACAGTTGCCGCAGATTTGTCGGCTGCACATCCATGATGCGAATCTCCTGTTCCACCACATCCCAAAGATGCTCTATTGGATTGAGATCTGGTGACTGTGGAGGCCATTTGAGTACAGTGAACTCATTGTCATGTTCAAGAAACCAGTCTGAGATGATTCCAGCTTTATGACATGGTGCATTATCCTGCTGAAAGTAGCCATCAGATGTTGGGTACATTGTGGTCATAAAGGGATGGACATGGTAAGCAACAATACTCAGGTAGGCTGTGGCGTTGCAACGATGCTCAATTGGTACCAAGGGGCCCAAAGAGTGCCAAGAAAATATTCCCCACACCATGACACCACCACCACCAGCCTGAACCGTTGATATAAGGCAGGATGGATCCATGCTTTCATGTTGTTGACGCCAAATTCTGACCCTACCATCCAAATGTCGCAGCAGAAATCGAGACTCATCAAACCAGGCAACGTTTTTCCAATCTTCTACTGTCCAATTTCGATGAGCTTGTGCAAATCGTAGCCTCAGTTTCCTGTTCTTAGCTGAAAGGAGTGGCACCCGGTGTGGTCTTCTGCTGCTGTAGCCCATCTGCCTCAAAGTTCGACGTACTGTGCATTCAGAGATGCTCTTCTGCCTACCTTGGTTGTAACAGGTGGCAATTTGAGTCACTGTTGCCTTTCTATCAGCTCAAACCAGTCTGCCCATTCTCCTCTGACCTCTGGCATCAACAAGGCATTTCCGCCCACAGAACTGCCGCTCACTGGATGTTTTTTCTTTTTCGGACCATTCTCTGTAAACCCTAGAGATAGTTGTGCGTGAAAATCCCAGTGGATCAGCAGTTTCTGAAATACTCAGACCAGCCCTTCTGGCACCAACAACCATGCCACGTTCAAAGGCACTCAAATCACCTTTCTTCCCCATACTGATGCTCGGTTTGAACTGCAGGAGATTGTCTTGACCATGTCTACATGCCTAAATGCACTGAGTTGCCACCATGTGATTGGCTGATTAGAAATGAAGTGTTAATGAGCAGTTGGACAGGTGTACCTAATAGAGTGGCCGGTGAGTATATATATATATATATATATATATATATATATATATTTATATATATATATATATATATATATATATATTTATATATACTTGCAGATATAAGCCAGTGAGTTTACTAAGCTTGTATGTGACATCCTGTTTAAATATATACATAGTCAACAATAGAATTCAGGCAACATGTATATATTTTACAAACATTTTAGTTTAAAACATTATTTTGCTATGCATGATCAATTACTTTTATTCATTTATATGATATTAGTGCTAAACATATTAATTTGTAAGATGGACAGGCTTGATAATTAATTTGACAAGCACACAAGAGGCAAAACAAGCAAGAAAACATCTTAACATGCAATATCACAATCATCTGTTGTGTTACCATATTCAGTATACAGAAAAGGGGTTGGGAAACAACAGCGATAAACTGTTGCAGAATACAATCAGGTTGTAAAATGTAAAACACAATTCCCCATGTAATCATATGCATATACACTGATATTAATTCTGCAAATCTAAAATTAATTTAAAAATGATAATTAGTGTGCAGTGTCTGAGTGTGCTCCTTTGAGGGTTAGTGTCCATCTTGTTTGCCACTGTTTCCTGCATAATCTTGTCTAATGAGGGTTTATGTTAACATGGCTAAGCACTTGCAGATATAAGCCAGTGAGTTTACTAAGCTTATGTGTGACATCCTGTTTAAATGTAACTGCCATTGGCTATCCAGGAATAATTTAGTACATTTCTTATTTGTAGACCATTTAATGCGATTACCAATAATTAGAGACAGGTTAAAGAAGGATCTCCAACTGAAGTTAAAAAAAAGCCATAGACGGGGGCGTGGTTTGGCTGCCGTCTGAGATGGTTGTGTGAGGTGACAGCTCCGTCCTGCAACCACTCTATCAGCGACTTTCACAGCGTTCTTGGGGTGCTATCTTATCTCCTGACCTCCCTAAACACCCCTCAACATGACCAAGAAGAGAAAGAACTTGGGGAGACCCCGCAAACTTACAGAATTCTACTTTTCACCCTCTTCGGCGGCAAACCAAGATGGCGCTGACCCCGCTGCGCGCCAAGAAAACAGGCCGCAAGACGTGGACAGTAACACCTCAGCACGGAGATCCCCCGCTGCATCTGGGATGACTAACTCACCTACCTTTAGCAACATCCAGGTAGGACCGGGGAACCTACATACGCTACAGCGTGCCGCACACCAAGCGGATCACCGCAGGCGCGAAGTCCCGCCAAACAGAGGCCTCGCTTACACAGCGACACTACCCCGACACTGCAGGGGCAGGAGTCCCCCAGCGTTTGGCTCTCTGGGGAAGATCATGACCCGTTCGTTACCCTTCCCACCTCGGAGTCCACGATCACACAGGCATCTATGAAGGAGATGTTATCAATCCTCAGGAAATCTTTTCAAAGGGACTTCAACTATATGCTTAAACCCATTAATGGCGCCATACAAGACCTGGGAGGCAGGACTGACCACATAGAAACTCAGTTCGGGGTCTTCGCCAGCTCACACAACGAGCTCATAGACGCTCACTATGAGCTGGAATCCGAGGTACATGAGATGCGGGCGAAACTGGCAGACCTGGAAGACAGGTCTCGGAGGAACAACCTCAAATTTAGAGGCATCTCCGAGCTCATACAACCAGCAGACCTCACCAGATACCTGCAAAACATGATCAAAATCATCCTGCCGGAGATCTCCCCACAGGACTTGGCCATTGACAGGGCTCACCGGGTGCCCAGACCCAAACACCTGGACGAAACTACTCCCAGAGATGTTTTGGCTAGAATACACTTCTATACAACCAAAGAAGAAGTCATGAAAGCAACGAGGAAAATGGAGACCCTTCCAGAGCCGTATAAGGATATCTCAATTTATGCAGATCTTTCAGCGGCGACCCTCCAGCTCCGTAAGCAATTGCAGCCTATCACTAAAGTCCTGCGAGACAATAATATTCTTTATAAGTGGGGATTCCCAGTTCGAGTTGTCATCACCAGGAACGGAGTCACACAGATAATTAAATCATTTGAAGAAGGAATGGCACTGCTCAAAAGATGGAACCTGGAGATCCCAACCATCCCACCATCAAGGAAACCTCCGGCTTCGGTTGAAGAAGAGTGGATCACCGTCTCGGGCAACAAAAGTCATCGTTGATGGATTACATCATTAATCCCAAGAGATCTTGATACTTAGTGGTGCAGACGTTTGATCTCCCACACGTCCAGACCGGGTAACTACATGACTGTTTTTTCCCTCCTTAGTCCGATAGACCCACATAAAGTGGCTTTCTACAAGACATCGGACAGAATTGAGCTAGTTAGCTCTTGTTTGTTTCTGTTATTTTCCTATATGTTTGCACAGAAAATAACCTTTATGTTTTTAGTTGGTGGTAACTTGGGTTGCACTGCAGCTCCTATAAGGTGTTCTTATGGCAATTAGAATAACCAGCATTAACGCAAAAGGCTTAAATACCCCATATAAAAGAAATCAATTATGGAAAGAGGCGAAAACCTCTAAGTGTGACATACTCTGTGTACAGGAAACTCATCTCCTACAAGCAGATGCGTTCCGTATCAATCACCCAACTTTCTCCCAAGTATTTCACTCCCACTTTCAAAAAAAGTGCAGAGGTGTCCTGATTGCTGTAAGAACATCTGTGTCCCTCCAAATTACGGAAACCATATGTGACCCACATGGCAGATTTGTAATAATTGTCGGTACTATCAATAATATCCTCTTTACAATTGCCTCTGTATATGCACCCAATCGTAAGCAGATTCGCTTTTTTCACAAGGTAATGCATGTGATAGCAGCCCATAAAAGGGGCAAATTGATCATATGTGGGGACTTTAATATCTCCCCGGACCCCAGCGTGGATTGCACCTCCACTGTAAGAACGGCCACACCAGCATTCAACCCTGAGATTTGGAAATTTGATCTGTATGACACCTGGCGTATTATCAATGCATCTGAAAGAGATTATACATACCATTCTATGGTGCACAACTCATATAGTCGAATAGATCTTATTTTATCGGACAGGGAAGCACTATGCCAAATCAAAGAGGCAAAAATTGGGTTAATCAAGTGGTCAGACCACGCCCCAGTCACTATCACTATAGACACAGGCATACAAGACCGGCCGGCTTACATGTGGAGATGCAACCCCTATTATTTATCACATGACAAACATCGACCTCAAATCGAGAAAGAGTTAAAGGAGTATTTCTCTATTACCTCCCCTCTTATTTCGGACCCTGCTTTACTGTGGAATGCCCACAAGATATATATACGTGGCACTTTTATGAGGTTAGAACGCACAGACAATAGGATTAGGAAAATTCAGCTAAATACTCTTACTGAACACCTACATCAGGCAGAAATTGCCAATAAGAACGCTCCGTCTCAAACCAACCTAGAGAAGGTGTCTCAGATACGTCTCCAGATAAGAAACCTGTTACTTTCCCAGTATGATAAATGCCTCAGGAAACTTAAGGCCACATATTACTCCCAAGGGAATAAGGCAGGCAGACTACTAGCGCAGAAACTTAAACAAAAACATCAAAAAGCAAGAATTCCTTACTTATTGCACCCATCTAATGGCAGTAAATTATACAGCCCAAAAATGATAGCCGACAGGTTTAAAGATTATTATGAATCGTTATACAATTTAGCAGAGGATAGATTTACATTTCAACCAGATAAAGAGGCGATTAACTCTTTTCTTACCTCTGCAGGCCTCCCCAAGCTAACAACGGAGCAATGTAACAACCTTAATGCTAAGATTTCAGTGAAAGAAGTGACCAAAGTCATACATTCCATGCCATCCCAAAAAGCCCCCGGTCCCGACGGTTTCATAGCAGAATACTACAAGACCTTTTCCTCAATCCTCCCCACACACTTCACAAACTTTATTAATACAGCTGCAATAAAGGGAACTCTTCCAAAAGAGAACCAGGAAGCACTGATCGTAACGATACCCAAACCTGGGAAGCCACCCGAGACACCTCAAAATTTCAGGCCTATTTCGCTGCTAAACGCAGACACCAAAATATATGCAGCTGTGCTGGCAGCTAGACTCATGTCATGCATCACACATTTAATATGTGACGACCAGACAGGCTTCATAAAAGGGCGTCAGGCCTCGGATAATTCCCGCAGAGTGGTGGACATCTTGAGTTGGTTACATTTTAAGAAACAACCAGCACTTTTACTTGCACTGGATGCTGAGAAGGCGTTCGACCGCATTAATTGGTCGTACTCCTTCTCGGCGCTCAGACTGATGGGCATAGATGGCTTTTTGCTAAACTGTATTCAGGCCCTATACTCGGCCCCATCTGCCAGGGTTTTTGCCAATGGTACACTGTCCGACCCATTTAAAATAACTAATGGGACAAAACAGGGGTGCCCCCTGTCCCCTTTAATTTTTATTCTATCCTCTTGCCAGACTGCTTAGATTGAACCCAAACATTCAGGGAGTGCAAATAGGAAACCGTTCTCATCTCATATCGCTATATGCGGACGACATACTATTAACAATGCTTGACCCTGAGGACTCCTTGGAGGCAGTAATGGAGACTATCGTAGAATTTGGTAAAAATTCCTATTACAAACTTAACATTCATAAATCGCAAGCCCTTCCACTTAATATTCCCCCAGATAAGCTTCATTTTCTTAGAACTAAACACATTCTGGATTGGCAATCTTCCTCAATTAAATATTTAGGCATAACCCTTACTAGATCACCTTCAAATCTATTCTTGAATAATTTCCCCCCCCTACTTGCTGAAATATCTAAAGAATGTACAAACATACAAAAAGGAGAATTGTCCTGGCTAGGACGCATTGCAGCCTTTAAAATGCTCTTATTGCCGAAGCTGATGTACCTATTTAGAACCCTCCCCATACCCATACCTAACGCCTTTTTCAACAAAGCGCAAACTACTTTATCCCGCTTTATTTGGGCAGGTAAAAAACCGAGATTGGCCAAACATATATTGGTCAAACATAAAAGCATGGGGGGTCTAGGAGTTCCTGACCTTAAAGCCTATTATTTAGCTAACCTGTTATCCCAGGGATCTACCTGCCATAATACTACGGTTGAAACCCCATGGATGCAAATTGAATCGGCTATGCGTAGCCTCCGCAACATTTTAAGCGCATCCATCTGGAATATACACTTACCTGTTTTTCTACCCACACCCATGAAGGCTCTGCTCCAAGGATGGAGGTCTCTTCATATAACTTCTGGTGACAAGGCCAATTGGTCAGACTTACCACTAACTATTCTAGCCATAGCAATTCCCTCAACTTCTCTATCCACATGGATAGAAGCAGGCATAAACACATGTGAACAATTGTTTGAGGAAGAGAATTTGCTCCCTTTCACTAAACTGAAACTTAAATATGCTTTGTCTGACAATGAATTCCTCCGGTATGCCCAGGTAACACATTACATCAAGACAAAATTAATACAAAAACCACACTACAATAAAGATATTTTCAACCTCATGTTTCGGAATATCAAGGGGATTAAACCCTTTTACACCAGAATTACACAGTGCATGTCTTTCCAATATATATACCCCCTGAGAATTTGGGAGCGAGAGCTTGACACAACAATTACTCCCCAAAGTTGGTGCTCATCTATGAGGTTAACATTTAAAGCGCTTAAAAGCGTGTCCCATGTAGAGCTAGCCACTAAACTAAGGCTACAATGGTACTACACTCCAATCTGGCTTAGTCATATCTACCCTAACACATCACACCTCTGCTGGAGAGGATGTGGAGGCAGGGGATCATTGTCACATATCTTCTGGAACTGCCCCCTATTGCATGCATATTGGGGGAACGTATTTAATCTGATACAGCAATTATTCTCTAACAACATTCCTCAATCTCCTGAGCTTGCTTTACTGCTTATAGGGATCCCCAACCTTCCAATACACCAAAAGAAATTGTTAGTTAAAATTTTGACAGCCGCCAAAATTCTCATCGCTAGAAGATGGAAATCTCTCCTGGTTCCAACCAAGGAAGATATCATAGCAGAAATCAACACAATCTTCTCTTACGAGATGGCTATGTCACATGGCTTTCTGAAATCACATGCTCCCAATCTCATATGGGAACTGTGGTCCTCATCCCACTTTGTCTCCCAGGGAACCCTCCCCACCAATGCCTCCAGCCATTAAAGTCAATTAGTATACCAGGTTGCCCCAACTGCAACACTAACGGTATTAACGGATATTTCTGTCCTCCAGTTTTGTTGTTCCTTTGTTTGAGTTTTAATCCTATTAGTTAAGTATGATAGTAGGATGCATATAGTCATGTCTTATCGTTTATGTGCTGTGTCTCAGCTTTCTAGGAAGGATAAATCATTTACTTGATATGCTTGAATCTTGCTTGAATCTAACATGTCATAATCTACCTTCCTTCCCCCTGCGTGGGGTATATTTGGCTCTAATGTTATTGATTCATACATCTGAACATTTTCATGGATGAGATGTGATGTTATGTGATTTATAAAAAACTGTTAAAAATTCTTAATAAAAACTATTTGACCAAAAAAAAAAAATAAAAAAAGCCATAGACATTCTTGGTTACCTATCTTATGATAGCAGGATGTATCCTCATAATGGAGAGTATACATTCTTCCGCAGAAAAATACAAATTAAGGTCCATTGAATATAGAACTGCTGCACTGAACTTACTATGTCATTGTGGAAATGTTACATTGATTTTGCCCTGCATATGGTACAGTGTGTATTGAGAGATTTATACATTTCTATGTGGGATCTAACTAAGTACTGTATATATTCATATATTTTTAAATTTCGCCGACATATGGTGTTTCTAAATTTTTATCTATCTGAGCTCTGCGGCTGCCTGCGAGAGGAACATGCCGTTGAGATTTTCACTTTTATAAGTGCACTCTTGTGCCTTGTGGGGGTCTTTGCTCACAAATGCTTCGTCTATATGATATGTGTTTTTTTATTTATTTATTATTTTTTATTTTGGTATCCATTTATAAATTGCACCACTAACTTACAGATATTTTGAACCATGATATATGGCAATATATAGACTTCATGGCCACTTAGGGACATATGCGGCTCCTTTTTCTAATATAATAGCTATACTGTTCCTGTTAGTTGAATCATGCACTCAGCTTATCTTTCTGCAAGGTGAGGCTCCATTGACTAACCGACGTATCTTTCAGCCTTTGATTATATACGTATCCCTGGTTACCTCATTTTGCGGTTCCCACAACCAATCATCTTGTATCATGCGCGCTTGCGCACTGCCTTATGCACATAAAAGATGCCATGCAAACTCCAGGCCTCATTCCCCTGATGAAGTCACCGTGAGTGACGTAACGCGTGGGGTGGTAGCGTCTTTGCCCTGATTGCATTGGTGTCAGCTCTTCTCTCTGTAGCCACGACTGCTTCAGACCGAGATTTTGGTATTTGCATGGGGAACACTCTATCTTGGCTATTTTGAGTTCATTATTTTGGTTTACATTGTCATTGCATTATTGCATATTGTGCATTGATTGTTTATATACCATGTACCTAGACTTATGTGCTATATTTATTGTTGAGCTCACACCTTTTGTATTTGTGCAATCAGGGTTTAAGTGCTGGTGAATACATCACATTCACCGCACGGAGTTTCCAGTGTTATTGTTACACTTTTTTAATTGATTTTATATTGTTTGTCTGGTTTTTTTCAAATATATCAATAAAGTATGTATTTTTTCAATTTATATTTGTTTGGGTTCTTATGGCACATCTTTCTTGGGAATTATTCATGACTTGTATAGTGCCCATATACCCACTATTGATGTTTGGCTGTGCAGGATCCCCGCTTGTTTATATTCAGATTTACACATTTCTGCTGCACATTTTTTTTTAGTGCATGTAGATGCGTTTAGGAAAAACACTCAGCCACAGTGATGCAAGTGTTTAAAATGTGCAGCATTTCCACTCCCAAACTTGCTACTTATTGTGTCGTATTTTTTTTTTTGCCCAGAGCCATAGTCTTCACACAGAATTTGACTTTCTATGAATTTACTGAGTGAAAGCTATTGAACTTCAGAAAAACAAATCAGGAATAGAGGTTAAGATGCAGATAAATTTCAACTAGTTGCTTTACTGATGATACTGATGTGTGCCATCTTTCAATTTATGCACATCCAAATTCTTTTAATATGCCTAGTCCCTCCCATTCGGGCGATGTCACCAGCAGTCTGCAAGAGGGATGGGTGGCACCAGGCTACATGGGTGCACAGTCCCTCCTCCTTCTTCCCCGACATGCTTCTTTTACACCAGACGTGACATCTTCCGGACGGGAGGGGTCAGGCATATTAAGAGAATAGGGTCGGGCATAAATTGAAAGATGGCACCTCCGCTTTATTTACAAATTTTCTGAAAGTTATTTTCTGAAAAATCCAGCCCATCCTGAACATGAAAAAAATGATTCCATCCCCTAGGAAACAAGACGAGCATGTAATTGAGGACTGGGGAAATATTAATCTCACAGTTGAAAGACCTATGCGTGGGTAATGACTTTTTGTCCAAAACATGAGCAGAACCAGAAATATACTCGAAAAAAGCAATGAAGTGCAGTCAGATGAACACTTCGGCCCCCATTCAACTAGCTCCTCAAAACAAACACCAATGACAGGGTTAACCCCTAGGCGCACCAGGACGTTATAGTACGTCCCAGTGGCTAGATACTTAGCACACCAGGACGCACTATAACGTCCTGCTTCTGGCACCAGCTCACGAACGGAGCCGGTACCAGAAGCAGTGGCTATCAGCTGTCTAGTACGGCTGACACAGCACTGTAACACCTGTGATCGGAGCCGACTCCGATTGCGGGTGTTAACCCCTTACACGCCACGGTCAAGCATGACTGCGACGTGCAAGGGTCTTCCCCCTATGGATCGGATCCCCCGTGCCGCTTACTGGGGGATCCGATCCTCTTCTGGGCAGCTCTGAGGACTGGCGTGTGCTCCGGAGCTGCCCACTCTCCCTGCCAGTCAGACCATGTGCAAGCATGCTCAGACAGTTTACACTGCTCTACAATAAATTAGTATTGTAGAGCAGTGTATTGAACTTAAACCAGCGATCAGAGCATCCCTGGTTTAAGTTCAAGTATGTATAAGTAAAAATATGCAAAAACACTTAACACTACACATTATAAAAAATAAATAATAAATAAATAAAAATATAAGCACCTAAAATGTCACTTTCCCATAAAAACACTTAATAAAGTATAAAAAACATAAAAACACAAAAAAAACCTTGCATATTTGGCATTGCCGCGTCCATAACAATCTGCACAATAAAACAGAATCATTACTGGACCCGCATGGTAAACGGTGGAGGAAAAAAACGCAAAAAACGTTCAGAAAAAAGATCATTTTTAATTAATACCCTATAAAAAAATGCTCTAAAAAGTGATTTAAAAATTTTATGCACTCTAAAATAAGCCCACTAAAAAGAACAACTGTTCTCGCAAAAAATAAGCCCCTAACCAGATTTGTCAGCCAAAAAATAAAAAAGTTATGCATATGAAAAGATGGTGATGCTAAAATGAATAAGATCTTCTCCAAATTAGTTTTTATTCAGTACAATTGAATATAATACACAAACCCCCCACATATTTGGTATCCTTGCGTCCGTAACAATCTGTATAATAAAAAACAATCATTATTAGATCCGCAAAGTGAACCCCCTAAAAAATAACCTCAAATAACTCTATTTGAAAAAAAGATGATTTTTAATTAATGCCCTTTAAAAATGCTCTAAATAGTGATTTTAAAAAATTACGCAATCTAAAATAAGACCACTAAAAAGAGCTATCATTCTCACAAAAAATAAGCCCTTAAACAGATTTGTGAGGTGAAAAATAAAAAAGTTATGCATATGAAAGACGGTGATGCTAAAATTAACAACAATTTTGCCAAATTACTTTTTATTCAGTAAAAATGGGAAAAAATAAAAAATATATATAAATTAAATATTTTCGGAATTGTGGCAACCCATAGAATAAAAATAATATACTATTTTTATGATATGGTTAACGGCCAAAATAAAAACACATAAAAATTTTCCTAAAAATTGATGATTTTCATTTCCTCCACCAACAAAGAGTTAATTAAATCTCACAAATTAGCTATAGATGCCCCAAATTATTTACCAGAAAAGTGCATCTCATGTGGCAAAAGAAATAAGCCCCTATAGGTCCACAATAAAAAAAAGAAAAAAATTGTAGCCGGTACAAGGTGACATAGCAAATCTGATCTGGATGGCGCCTCCTTCCCTTCTATGCCCGTCCGTGTGCCCATACAGCAGGTCACCACCACACATGGGGTATCGGTGTACTCGGGAGAAATTGTGTATCAAACTTTGTGGAGCCTTTTTTCATTTAATCCATTGTAAATGTTTAATTTTCCACCCAAAATGAGTGTATTGTGAAAAAATATTACAATTTGCAGACTGCATTTTGTTTTAACCCCTATAAAACACGTAAAGGGTTAACAAACTTCTTAAAAGTGGTTTTTCATACGTTGAGGGGTGTAGTTTCCACAATGGGGTAATTTATGAGTCTAGCTATTATTTAGACCTCTCAGTGTCAATTAGAAGTTGAGCAGGTCCATCTAAATACAGGTTTTGGTGATTTTACAAAAAATGTGAAAATGGCACCCAAATTCTGAGCCTCATAACATTCTAGTAAAATATGTGGAATCTTAAAAAACCATCCAACATAAAGCAGACATTTGGGAAATGTAAGTTATGAATTTATTTGGGTGCTTTGACTATCTGCATCAAAAGTAGAGAATTTAGAATGTTGAAAATAAAGAATTTTGCCAAATTTTTGCCAAATTATGTTTTTTTTCATAACTAAACGCAAAAGATTTCATCCAAATTTATAAACTTATTTGAAGTACTATGTGTCACGAGAAAACAATCTCAAAATCCCCTGAATATCTCATAGTGTTCCCACGCTGTAACCACTTATAGTGACACAGGCCAGATTTGAAAATCTTTAGGCCAAAAGATGCTGAGTCCCGTAGGCGTTAAGCAACGGAGGACCCAAAATGATATAAGAGGATAAATAATTTAAGAATAAAAACTCATCTACTCAGTGTTAACTCAGTTTGGAAACCTGAGGAGCCTTGCATCAAACTTTAACTTCCTTTAAAGATACAGGATGCACTGTAGTAACAAACTTCAGGTCTATAGCCGAAACAAATACAAAATCAATAAAATTGGTGACAAACCCAGAATATATCCTACCAGTCCAGACACAGACTTATTTTTTAATTCAAAGAGACTGCCAATAGAACCTTAGGATCAGACACAGAGGGTGCCTTAGTGCCTGAGTTGCCTCCATGACTAGTACTAAAGCACTGTAGATTTTCTGAGGATGACCTGGGTCTGGAACATTCCACAGGAAATTATGGGACTTTCCACAGTAGATACACATAGTATACTTCAAACAATGCTGCCACCTAGCTTTTACATCCCTGGTTCCCAGTTCCATAGGCACAGGTTCAGAGACGGTAACAAGAGGGACAAATTTTTTTAAAGAAAAGAAGGGCAACATAAAAAATGGATCAGAATTTGTCCTAGTCTTTTGTCTAGCTCTTTGGCCACAGCCAATAAGAACTGCTGGTGCCATAGTTAGTTTAAAAAAAACTCAGATCAGGATGACCAACCCAGACACCCCTAACTGAGTCTGAAAGTCTCCATTTAAAGATAGCCTTTAAAGGGATTCGGATTCTGCATGCACAACATGGTCCCCCTCAGCATAAATGGTCAAAAAACTGTTGCTAAATGCTCAGCTAGACACAACCTACTCAAATACAGAAAAATGCACCCTTAATGAAGTCCAAACTATATATGGATATGGTGAGTTGACTATTATATATGATTTTGTGTTGTAAACTATGTTAAATATTTCTGGACCAGAGTTTAGCTGCAGAGAAACGCTTGTGGTCATATAAGTCTCAACAAAGCCAGTGGATTTACTAGGAATGAGAATGGCCCCATAGAAAACTTTTGGCTGCTCCCCTGCCTCCCCTGACCAAAGCACCTCCTCCCATCCCCTGCCCATTTTGCACATATACAGGGGTTTTTTATTGTAATTATACAGCATTAAAAGCAATTACAATAAGGTGTTAGGAATGATGCACCAAACACCTAAAAGGGTCTCCCTTCACTAAAAAAATGCCCAGCAGCGGCCTCCCTTCACTTATAAAATGTCCAGCAGCAGCCACTCTTCACTAATAAAATGCCCAGCAGCAGCCTCCTTTCACAAATAAAATGCCCAGCATTGGCCTCCCTTCACTAATAAAATGTCCAGCAGTAGACTCCCTTTACTAACAAAATGTTCAGCAGCGGCCTCCCTTCACTAATAAAATGCCCAGCAGCGGCCACCCTTTACTAATAAAATGTCGAGCAGTAGCCTCCCTTTACTAATAAAATGTCGAGCAGTAGCCTCCCTTCACTAATAAAATGTCCAGCAGTGGCCTCCCTTCACTAATAAAATGTCCAGCAGCGGCCTCTCTTGACAAATAAAATGTTCAGCAGCGGCCTCCCTTCACTAATAAAATGCCTAGCATCGGCCTCCCTTCACTATTAAAATGCCTAGCAGTGGCCTCCATTCACTAATAAAATGCCCAGCAGCGACTGCCTCTCACTGATAACATGTCCCAGCAGTGGCCTCCCTTCACTAATAACATGTCCAGCAGCGGACATGTTATTGCAAGGTACTATAGAAACAAAGGTAAAAGCATCTGAAGTGACACTCCAACCTCTAAATTTGACTCATCTCAAGCAAATTATAACTCTTTTCTGCTTATTTGCATATTACTTTGGAGATTTCACAAACTACTTGAGGGTACTAGTAGTTTAAGGGGATAAAATTCTTCTGACAGGTTACCTTTAACTTGAGGGACCACTTCACTTTTTTATCAGGTTTCATCAGGTGTAACTTGAATTTAACAACCCAAATCAGAGCAAATCGTTTTTTGTCTCAAGTTATTATGCAAATCCTCCAATAGCGAAGAAAAGCAAATAAGAACAATTTTGGACAAAAATATAAAAAATTTTATTTAGAGATCTCTGGAAAATCTCTGATTTGTAAACTGTCTAATGTTGTATTGTAATAAAAGGATAATTAAAAATTATGAAAACATAAAGTTGACATATGGGAAATGTGGAAATGTTAGTAAGTTACTAATTTGGGTGGTAAAATTATCGGTTTAAAAAACATGATTTTTGAATTTTGACATTTTATTTTTAAATAAATGAACACAAAACATATCAACCAAAATTTAACACTAACATGAATGTTAGATGAATATTACAATGTGTCAGGAAAAACAATCTTAAAATCTTTTTGGTAAATTAAAGTGTTCAAAAGTAAAACCATATGAAACAACACATGTCAGATTACAAAAAAAAGAGGCTGCACTTTAACGTACAAACTGGCTAGGTCTGAAGATTTTTCTTTTTCTATCCCATAATTCTCCCAAGTTCATAAAAAGCAGCAAAACATTTGCATGGGTGAGAAATAAACTATTCTATCCACCTATTATTTAGAGTTATACATTATAGCCATTTAAAGAAACCAATAGACTGTTAAATACAGCATTAGAGCACATTACAACAAATATTTACCTTCTAGTGTACATCACTTGTTCCCACTTCAAAGAGGTTTCTAGAAAAGGTGGGTCAAGGCTTATCTAAAATGGTATAAAGGTTTAAAGATTAAAACCCTTTCAGAGATCTATGGGCAGCTTCACTTTTTCAGCACTTTATGTACAGCTCTGTCAAACACTTGAAGTTGAAGTGTTTGTGCACAAAGAATTAGAGGTTGTATGGCTGAAATAAAGCTTTGATGTTCACAAAAACTAAGCATTATTTTCACATTTCCAAATTATTAGTCATAAATCTTGAACGAAAGTTAAATATATGGATGGCTTTTAAAAGTTTAGAATTGTCACATATTACTAGAAGAATGTATACTTTTATATTGTATCTTTAACAAATATACTTCAATAGGAAATAGTTCTAAATGCTTCTGTCACGGGTGCTCCCGCGATCCCTGTCACGGATCGCGGGCGCATCCGTGCTCCTTCACGTGCCCCCACTGCTGCCCGGTGTCTCTTACCTCTCCCGGCTCCTGCTCTCCCTCGGACTGCCGTGCGCGCGCGTCCCCGCCCCCTAGGGCGCGCGCGCGGCTCCGGACGAAAATTTAAAGGGCCAGCGCACCGCTAATTGGTGCACTGGCTGAACACCTCACCTTTAAGAATCTGCCTCTTCCTGTGTTCCTTGCCGGATCTTTGTGCCTCATAGCCTTAGAGAAAGCTTCCAAGCGAGTATTCCTGCGTTCCTGTGTATTCCTGCGTTCCTGTGTATTCCTGCGTTCCTGTGCATCCCTGCGTTCCTGTGTATTCCTGTGTGTTCCCGCTCCTGAGTCCTGTGTCACCTGAGTTCCTCCGTGTTGCTGTGTTCCGTGTGCCTGTGTTCCCGTTCCCACCTGCCTGGACCTCCCGTTGCTGACCCCGGACTTGGACCTGACGTTGCATCTCTGCCGCCTGCCCTGACCTTGTGCCTGGACCCGACTACGAGTTTTCATCCGCTAAGGTACCTCGACCTCGGCTGCCACCGTGGGCTAGTCACACCTGGGAACGACCTAGTGGTATCCTGCCGCAGCAAGTCTAACCCGCTTTGCGGCGGGCTCTGGTGAAAACCAGGTGCCGCTAGGCTCCGGTTCCGGGTGTTGGCTAGTTACATCTCCCGCGGTGGTCCAGAGGATCCACTGATCCTAACAGTAAGATCCGGCCATGGATCCCGCCGAGGTTCCGCTTCCCACTCGACCAAACTTTGCCGCCATAGTGGTCCAGCAATCCCGGGAGATTGCCGCTCAGCGCGAACAGCTGGATCAAGTTACCACCATGCTGCAACAACTACTAGCCGCCCAGCAACAGCAACAGGTTCCCGTGTCTGCTCCCGTGGCTCCTGCAACCCCGGTCTGCCTTCCTGTTGCTGAACCACGACTACGGCTGTCTATGCCCAGCAAATTTGACGGAGACCCCAAACAGTGCAGGGGTTTTATTACTCAATGCTCCCTACAAATAGAACTTATGCCTTCGCAATTTGTCACGGAGCGTTCCAAGGTGGCATTTTTCGTCAGTCTTCTCTCTGGGAAGGCCCTGGCCTGGGCCACTCCTCTTTGGGACAGAGGCGACCCGGTCACGACTACTCTTGCAGCTTTTCTGGCGGAGTTCCGGGCCGTTTTTGAGGAACCAGCACGGGCTTCTTCTGCCGAGACTGCGTTGTTGAATCTGCGCCAAGGCAACTCATCTGTGGGAGAGTATGCTGTTCAGTTCCGCACCCTGGCCTCTGAACTTGCCTGGAACGATGCAGCTCTCATCGCCACCTTTAAGAAAGGACTCTCGCCGCAGGTCAAGGATGCGCTGGCAGCTCGGGATCTACCGTCAACTCTGGGTGGTCTCATCACACTGGCCACTCGGATAGATGTCCGGTTTAAGGAACGCGCCGAGGAACTTCGCTCTGAGCATCCTCAAGCTCAGGTAAGGCGTTTTCCTCGCCTCGCACCTGCCTTCCAAAGACCGCTCCAGCCTCCGCCTGTGTCGTCTGCTGAGGAACCCATGCAGGTGGACAGAATCCGGCTCTCTCTGCAAGAGCGTTCCAGAAGACGACAGGAGAACCTTTGTCTGTATTGTGCCAGTCCAGGGCACTTCATCGGGACTTGTCCTGTTCGTCCCCCACGTCCGGGAAACGCCAGCACCTAGGGCTCTTGGGAGAAGCGTCCCTAGGTGTGTGCAAAGCTTCTCCACGTCTGATTATTCCTGTGCTCCTCAGCGTAGACACCGGCACCCAGATTCAAGTTTCTGCTTTCCTGGATTCAGGCTCTACAGCGAACTTTTTGGACGCAGCCCTGGTCTCCCGGCATCACTTCCCAGTGGTTCGTCTTGAGAAACCATTGTCCATTGCCTCAGTCAGTGGCCAGATTCTTTCCGTGCCCATCCGGTTTCGCACGGAACCCCTGCTTCTGCAAGTTGGAGCCTTGCATAAAGAAAGACTTTCGTTTTTTGTGCTGCCACAGTGCACTTCCACTCTCCTGCTGGGTCTCCCCTGGTTGCAGCATCATGCCCCTGTTCTGGACTGGTCTTCTGGGGAGATTCTCCGTTGGGGTCCGGATTGCCCCTCACGCTGCATGACAGTTCCACATCCGCTTCCTGTCAGGACTGCTACCTTGTCTCCCAAGCCTCTGGAGGGACTTCCAGCTCCGTACCGGGACTTTGCAGACGTGTTTTCTAAAAAACAAGCCGAGATCCTTCCTCCACATCGTCCCTATGATTGCCCCATTGATCTGTTGCCTGGATCTTCTCCACCACGGGGTCGGGTGTATCCGCTTTCTGTTCCTGAGACTGCCGCTATGTCGGAATATGTTAAGGAAAATCTGCAAAGAGGTTTCATCCGCAAATCCTCCTCGCCAGCTGGCGCTGGTTTCTTTTTTGTCACTAAAAAGGATGGCTCTCTCCGCCCCTGTATAGACTATCGCGGTCTTAACAAGGTCACCGTTAAGAACCGCTATCCTCTGCCGCTTATCACGGAGCTATTTGATCGTCTGCGGGGTGCAAGAATTTTTTCCAAATTGGATCTTCGAGGGGCCTACAACCTCATCCGCATCAGGAAGGGTGACGAGTGGAAGACCGCCTTTAACACCCGTGATGGGCATTTTGAATATCTAGTTATGCCCTTCGGACTTTGTAATGCGCCAGCCGTTTTCCAGGAGTTTGTAAATGATATTTTTCGGGACTTATTGTACAGTTGTGTCGTGGTGTACCTGGACGACATCCTTGTGTATTCTGCCAATCTGGAGTCCCACCAGTCTCATGTACGGGAGGTTCTCAGCCGCCTCAGGACAAACCACCTCTATGCCAAGCTGGAGAAGTGCCACTTTCATCAGAGGAGCCTTCCATTCCTCGGCTACATAATTTCTGATAGGGGTTTGCAGATGGATCCTGCCAAGTTATCTGCGGTCCTTCAGTGGCCACGCCCAGTGGGACTGAGAGCTATACAAAGATTTCTGGGCTTTGCTAATTATTATAGGCAATTCATCCCACACTTCTCATCTTTGGTCGCGCCGATGGTGGCGCTTACGAAAAAGGGTGCTAATCCCCGTGTCTGGCCACCAGCAGCAGAAGAAGCCTTCACGAAATTAAAAACTGCTTTTTCCTCCGCTTCAGTCCTTACCCGACCGGATACTGAAAAGCCGTTCCTGGTGGAGGTTGATGCCTCCTCCGTGGGTGCTGGGGCAGTCCTTACCCAGAAGGGTCCCAGGGGACGAACACTCACTTGTGGTTTCTTCTCCAAAACCTTCTCCTCCGCGGAGAGAAATTATTCCATTGGAGATCGGGAGCTTCTGGCCATCAAGCTGGCTTTGGAAGAGTGGCGTCATCTGCTGGAGGGAGCCCGATTTCCAGTCAGCATTTTCACGGACCACAAAAACCTTCAGTACCTTCAGACGGCTCAACGTTTGAATCCACGTCAAGCCCGGTGGTCCCTCTTCTTTTCTCGCTTTGACTTCCGAATCCATTTTCGCCCTGCAGAGAAAAACATCAAGGCTGACGCCTTGTCCCGTGCTTCTGATGTTATGGGGGAGGACTCTGCTCCGAGGCATGTTGTTCCTCCAGAGAGACTTGTGCTTGCCGCGCCGGTGGACCTCCGGCAGCTGCCTCCCGGCAAGACTTATGTGCGACCTGGTCTCCGAAAGAGGATTCTGACCTGGGGACATTCTTCTCGTGTGGCTGGGCACCCTGGGGTGCAGCGCTCTGTGGCCTTAATTTCCCGATTCTACTGGTGGCCTGATTTGGTCAAGGACGTCCGGGATTTTGTGGGTTCCTGTGCCTCTTGTGCCCGCAACAAGCCTTCACGACTTAAGCCTGCTGGTCTTCTGTTGCCGTTACCCGTGCCTACCAGCCCATGGTCTCATGTGGCTATGGACTTTGTTACGGATTTACCGCCATCTTCTGGCAACACCGTTATCTGGGTGGTGACTGACCGCTTTTCGAAGATGTCTCACTTTGTCCCTCTACCAGGTTTGCCTTCTGCTCCACGTCTCGCCAGCCTCTTCTTCCAGCATATTTTCCGGCTTCATGGTCTCCCTCAGCACATCGTCTCGGATCGAGGAGTTCAGTTTGTGTCCAAATTCTGGAGATCTTTGTGCAACCAGTTGCAGGTGAACTTGGACTTCTCTTCTGCCTATCACCCACAGACTAACGGCCAAGTGGAGAGGGTGAATCAGACTTTAGGTTGCTACCTCCGCCATTTTGTCTCTGCCCGTCAGGACGACTGGGCATCTCTTCTACCATGGGCGGAGTTCTCTTACAATTCCCTGGACTCCACTTCTGCCGGTTCTGCTCCCTTTTTTATTAACTATGGACTGCATCCTCGGCCTCCTCTTCCGTTACCTACGTCTGCAGATGTTCCTGCTGTGGAGGACCTGGTACGTGATCTGAAAGCCATCTGGGAGCAAGTCCACTCCTCATTGCTCCGAGCTACAGCCCAGACCAAGCGTCAAGCAGACAAAAGACGCCGACCATTCCCTGTTTTAGCTCCTGGTGACAAGGTTTGGCTGTCCGCCAAGTATGTTCGGCTGAAGATCCCGAGCTATAAATTGGGACCTCGGTTCTTGGGCCCATTCGAAATTCTCGGCCGCATCAACCCGGTGGCTTACAAGTTGCGTCTGCCTCCCAGCATGCGCATTCCTAATTCTTTCCATGTTTCTCTCCTTAAGCCAGTCATCTTCAACCGCTTCAACCGACAAATTACTCCTCCTCCGGTACCACAAGCTGATTCCACCGATGTCTTCGAGGTGAAAGAGATCCTGGATACTAAGACTGTGAGAGGTAGACGGTTGTTTCTGGTAGACTGGAAAGGATTTGGTCCTGAGGAGAGATCCTGGGAGCCAGAGGATAACATCCTGGACAAGAGCCTGCTCCAACGTTTCCTCAGGCCCAAGAAGAGAGGGAGGCCGAAGGGGGGGGGTACTGTCACGGGTGCTCCCGCGATCCCTGTCACGGATCGCGGGCGCATCCGTGCTCCTTCACGTGCCCCCACTGCTGCCCGGTGTCTCTTACCTCTCCCGGCTCCTGCTCTCCCTCGGACTGCCGTGCGCGCGCGTCCCCGCCCCCTAGGGCGCGCGCGCGGCTCCGGACGAAAATTTAAAGGGCCAGCGCACCGCTAATTGGTGCACTGGCTGAACACCTCACCTTTAAGAATCTGCCTCTTCCTGTGTTCCTTGCCGGATCTTTGTGCCTCATAGCCTTAGAGAAAGCTTCCAAGCGAGTATTCCTGCGTTCCTGTGTATTCCTGCGTTCCTGTGTATTCCTGCGTTCCTGTGCATCCCTGCGTTCCTGTGTATTCCTGTGTGTTCCCGCTCCTGAGTCCTGTGTCACCTGAGTTCCTCCGTGTTGCTGTGTTCCGTGTGCCTGTGTTCCCGTTCCCACCTGCCTGGACCTCCCGTTGCTGACCCCGGACTTGGACCTGACGTTGCATCTCTGCCGCCTGCCCTGACCTTGTGCCTGGACCCGACTACGAGTTTTCATCCGCTAAGGTACCTCGACCTCGGCTGCCACCGTGGGCTAGTCACACCTGGGAACGACCTAGTGGTATCCTGCCGCAGCAAGTCTAACCCGCTTTGCGGCGGGCTCTGGTGAAAACCAGGTGCCGCTAGGCTCCGGTTCCGGGTGTTGGCTAGTTACATCTCCCACGGTGGTCCAGAGGATCCACTGATCCTAACAGCTTCTCCTATTCCTAGGTTTTATGATTCAAACAACAAGGCTGTACATCTGTGTAAGAGTTTGTTTAACGTACAGTAAAATAAGTGACTATTTCATTATATATGTTTACCTTCACAACCATTTTTATAGTCCAAATGTATCTTAAAAAAATAATTCCATTTCATTGGGACAAATATATCATAAGAAATTATATGCAGAATGTGGGCACTATATAGGATCTGTCTCAGACTCTCTTTTTTTTAAACACATGTAGACAGGCTGTAGGGCCCTATACCTGAAGCATCAATAGTTTTAAATGAATTCACCAGCTTCAGTGGTTATAAAAGTTACTGTTATGCAAGTCGTTATGTGTAGTCCAACACTCACAGTTTGTTGGCTTCTAGCTGGGTTGTTGATATTTTTCTCCTCTGGACTACGATTTGTCCTGTTGCAACCTTCTTTTGTATCCACTTTCCCGGCTTGTCGTGCAGGGAGAACGCTGTGCGGAGCGTTTGGGGTTTTGTTCTGGTCACTCCCGTTCACTCTGGTCAGGCCCTACAGCCTGTCAGAATAAGCCTCCTTGATATTAATTCCACCAATTAATCACAGAGACTTTACGCATATACCGTTTTTCAAAAAATGTATATACATCTCATGCATCGGCTGCATATGATAATTTTATATATGTATTTTGACTTTTTTTATATATTTTTCAAACGTATGAATTGTTTATTATTCTTTTTTAATCCAAAAACAATTATTATGACTCAAGACAATAATGGATCCATCTCTGTTATAGACTATCTTTCTTTAAGAATATCTTTTTGCAATATACTTTATTGAGTATGATATATTTCTTTGGTTATTTTATGCATTGTTGTATGTCTTACAATTAACAAAATTAAATATTTCTACATGTGTTTTAAAAAAGAGAGTCTGAGACAGATCCTATATTGTGCCCACCTTCTGCATACTGTAAAGGTTTTTTGTGGTAGAACGTAGGACTGGGGAGATAAAAGTGCCACTATAAAGATGTTATTACTTTGACTAAAATATATCATATTTATCTATCTGTTTTTTTGAGACTTTTCTTGGCTTTTCTGCTGGTCAGATGTATCTTAGTGGTTTTTCCTTAATGATACATGGGGCATCTGGTCTTTACTAGTCGTAAAAAGTCTCCAAAAGTCGTAATCAGTTCTAAAAATCACCAAAACCTATATTTAGAGGCATATGCTCACCTTTCAAGTGACTTTCAGGGGGTTAAACCCCATAAATTACCCCATTATAGAGACTATATACCGCATCATATGAAAAACCACTTTTAAGAAGTTTGTTAAACCTTTAGAAGTTTTCCAGAGGTGTGATTTACAAATTGTAATTTATTTGGACAATACATTCATTTTGCCCCAAAAATAAAACATTTACAATGCATTAAATGACTAAAAGCTCCACAAGCCTTGATGCCCTGTTTCTCCAAAGTGCACCAATATCCCAAATGTGGTTTTAAAGTTCTGTATAATCACACTACATGCAACAGATTTGTATTATCACATTGTACAGTCTATACAATTATTTAATCATTTTGAGGCATCTATAACTAACTGATGAGATTTTATTAACTCTTTCTTGGAGGAGGAGATGAAAATCATTAATTCTTGTTACGTTTTTTTAGCTTTTTTCAAGGCTATTCACCATAATGTAAAATTCATATGGTATAATCTCATTCATATATTAGCCACGTTTTCATTGGCAAAACTTTTTTATTTTTCATTTAACAAATTTGGTTAATGGCTTATTTTTTGTGAGAAGAGTTGTTCTTTTTAGCTGTCATATTTTGGAGTGTGGAACATTTTTGATCACTTCTAAGAGTATTTTTATGAATAATCACCTCTTTAGAAAGTTTTTTTTTCCACAGAGTTCATTGTGCAGTTCACCGTGCAGTTTATTATGCATATAGTAACAATCATAGCAACATCAAATATGTGGGGGGTTTATTTGTGTACTTTGTTAAATGTATCTATGGCAATTTTAGGGGCTTTAACTTTATTTATTTTTTTAATGTTTTTCACATTCTTTTACTTTATAGTTACATGGACTTGAACCACCAATGCTCTGATCGCTGGTTCAAATTCAATATACTGAACTGCAAAACTGTTGCATTACAGTGCAACATGAACTCTCTGTGCATGCAAACTCCAATGCAGAAAGTTTACAGTCAGCTCCTGACTTGGTCTGACTGCCAGAGTGATCAGGAAGTCCCAGAGCACCTTTGAGACCCAGATTATGCCATGAAGAGGATCAAATCCTCCAAGTAAGCGGCACAAGCAAGGTCCAATCTCTAGAGGGGAAGCACATTACACACCGCTGTAATGCTTGGCCATGGCATGTAAGGGGTTAATACCTGCGATCTGTGTATATAAATGATAAAAAATTAAAAACAGAGAGTGTGGAACCTCTGAGGAATAATATGGGGGCCATAGTGATGGGAGATGAGGAAAGGGCCAATCTAATGAATGTCACTTTCTTAACTGTCCGGAACCAGGAAAATCCCATGATCGAAGACAAGATGAGGAATAATGTAAATTCTCTCTTGAATGTCAACAACTTAAGCCAAGAAAAGGTACAATGCCGCCTTACAACCACTAGAATAGACAAGTTGAAAAACTCAGATGGCAAGTACTGCATGAACTGCATGAAGTACTGCATGAATTATGTACTGTGATAGTTTGAATATTCCTTAATGACAGGTTCTGTTCCACACGACTAGCACATAGCAAATGTGATGCCAGTATACAAAAAAGGATCAAAAAGCACTCCAGGAAATTATAGACCTGTGAGTTTAACGTATGTTAAAGGAAAATATCCTGGAGTATCTCACTGTACATAACCTTATAACCCAGCATCAGCATGGTTCCATGAGGAGGTAAGCTCTAGTTTGGACCTGGGGTAGTCTGTACATTGTATATCTGGACTTTTCCAAAGAATTTGATACAGTGCCAAATAAAAAGGTTGGTACATAAAATGAGACTGCAGGGACCAGGGAAAATCTTTGTATTTGGGTACGCAATTGGCTTAGTGGTAGAAAACAAAGGGTCATTATTAATGGCACATTCTCAGATTGGGAACAGTTTAGTGCCACAGGGATCAGTATTGGGCCTCCTTCTATTTAATATTGTTATTAATGATCTTATAGAAGGTCTACACAGTGAAGTATAAATATTTGCAGTTGATTCTAAGCTCTGTAAAGTAATTAATACCAAGGGAAATAATATAATATTACAGAGAAATTAGTGAAAGTGATGAGTTTCAATGTAGATAAATGTAAAGTTTTGCACTTGAGTCATGGAAATAAAAAGTTCAATCATGTTTTAAACAGTCAATTACTTGGTAAAACCACAGCTGAAAAATTATTGGGAGTATTGTTGGATAGTAAATTTTATTTTAGTGACCAGACAGGCAGCTGCTAATAAAGCAAATAAAATTATGGGATGTATCAGGAAAGAAATAAATTCTCACGATAAGGACATAGTTTTTGACTTTAGAAATCCCTGGTCAGACCATACATGGAATATTTTGTACAGTTTTCAGCACCAGTGTACAAAAGGGACATATTAGAACTATAGTAGTTGCAACATTATTAGAGGAATGCCCAGACTAGAATACAAGAACAGATTACAAAATTTGGAATTATTCAATTTAGAAAAAGGACATCTGAAGAGAGACCTCATTACAATGTACCAAATACCTTAACGGGTGGTACAAAGATATCTCCAAAGATAAGATATGGTAATTCGATAAAATAATCCTTTATCAGTTCCACAGTGGGAAAATTCACAGCATTACAGCAGCAGAGAGAGAACAGAGAGTACAGTACAAACAATAACAGCAAAGATATTAGTGACAAATGAACACAAAGAAAAAAGGGATAAAAAGACAAAAAAAAGACAAGCAATGATTGGCAGTTTGGTATTCAGTCTGTGGATGGTACCTGGTTAGGTGGTGAGCGCAGCTTACTTCTGTTTGGGCCTTGTTTGTTGAACAGCCTGATCGCAGCTGGGAGGAATGACTTCCGATATTGGGGTGAAGCAGTCGGTCACTGCAGGTGCCCCCCATTGCCACCACAGTCTCTTGCATGGGATGGGAGCTATTCTATCGAATAGATATCAACTTACACAGTATCTTCCTTTCAGCTACAACCTGAACTGTGCAAAGAGGACCCCCTAGGACAAAAATGGCTTTCCTAATCAGTTTGTCCAGTCTGCTCCTCTCCCTAGCCGTGTTGCTGCTTCCCCCACAGACTACACCAAAGAAGATGGCTACAGAATTGAAGAAGGTCTTAAGAAGTGGCCCCTGCACTCCAAATGCTTTCAGCCTCCTCAGCAGGTATAACCTGCTCTGACCCTCCTTGTGAAGTGCATTTATGTTCTCTGTCCACTCCAGTTTATTTATCAGGAGGACACCCAAATACTTATAGGACTTCACTGCCTCTATGTCAGTCCCCTGGATGACCACTGGTTGAGAAGGAGGACTGTGCTTACGGAAGTCCACCACCATCTCCTTAGCCTTCCCAGCGTTAATCCTAAGGTGGTTTTGCGGGCACCAAAAATCCACAAATTTCTGTATCAATTCTTTGTACTCCTTGTCAACTGGAATAAGGCCTACTATAACTTCTGGAGGTAGCTGCTAGTTGAATTGCACCTGAAGTCTGCTGTGTACAATGTGAAAAGAGAGGGAGCCAGAATTGTACCTTAAGGTGCACTGGTACTGCTAATCACAGTGTCTGACACACACCCCCCTGGCGCTCACATACTGAGGTCGGTTTGTGAGGTAGTCTGCGATCCAAATCCTTAGTCATTTGTCCATATTTGAATCTCTCTTAAGTAGAGTAATAGAAGTAAAAAAAAAGAAATAATAAGAAAGAATAAACTCACAGGTGAGCAGGAGCTGCTGTAACAGGTAGCCACTCCATGCGGCACCTATTTACAAAAAAAGATCTGTGACCAGGACAAGGGGGCATTCTCTATGCCTCAAAGAGAGGTGGTTCTACCATCGTCATAGACAGGGGTCTTTACTGTAAGAGCAGTGAGACTACGGAACAGGAGGTTGTTATCGTGGACTCGTTTAATTCTTAAAGGTTGGACTATGATACTTTGGTTAAGCATTTGTGTAAAACACAGTAAAAACGCATTTATTTTCCAGTATTTCAGATACAAGTTTAAAGGTGTGGTCACACTGGTGCTCAGCTTTCCATGGAAATGCACATGCAATGAGGCTGAGGCATGTCCCAGGCACTAGAGTTACATTTGCACAAGCGGTACTTGTGACTGCATCCTAAAGGAGCTCTACCATCAAAATCATGATGTGTTACCCATTTCTTTCTTTCTTCTAAAAAAAACTTTTAAAATTATGCTGAGGATCCTAAGGGGCTCTGATGGGTGTTTCCAGAACCCCTCAGTGGTGCTGTGTTACAGGCTGTTACAATGAAAAGAACATGTCTCACCCTCTCTCTGCCCCCTCCCCCTGCCTGTGCAATCTAGCAGCAGCCGGAAATGTGGAGCGGGGGAGCGGGGGAGACCTGCTCCTCTTATTGTAACAGCCAGCAAAAATACATCATTGAGTTACTCAGGAAACACCCGCGAGAGCCACTCAGGCTCATTAACATGGATAACAAACAGAAGATTACCACAGTCATGGTGCCTGGATCTATGAGTAAGGGTCCGTGGTTTATCATGATGGATTTTGATGATATAGTTTCTTTAACCAATGCTCAACTCTCAACTTTCTTCAATAAAATGTCAATAAAAAGTTTTAGTTTCCCTCACCACACAATCAGGGTTGGAAATAAACGGGATTGATTGTAATCTTACCAGTGTGCAGTTGGATACATTACACATAAGATACCCCCTCTACGTGTTCTGACATCTGAATAGGGACCTATAATTAATTAAATTGACGTATAAAGCAGATCACCATGTATGTCTAAATAAAATTATTTTATCCTAAATAATCATAAACAGAGGTTTAAAATGTGCATAACAATTTTTTGGTGAAGAGCATGCCAGAGCATCTTGCATGACCCAGGCTTCACATCTTCAGACTTCTTTTAGGGCATCATGACTGGGTGTTGGGAAGATTCTAATTAATACCTGAAAAACCTTTCATTTCCAACCATGGTGGTGTGATGAGTTAAACCTGTGTGGACTGCCACTTTTTATTGACATTTTATAGAAGGAAGTTGAGAGTTGAGCATTGGTTTAACTTTTTTCTAATGTATATTTGCTGTTAGAACAATGATGTTTTCATTACAGTGTGGATGAGAAGTTTTTTTTAGACAATAACCACTGCTAGTGAATGACCTAGTCAGGATTTCTTAAGATCATAAATACAGTATGTGGTATAATACTGGACTGCTAATACAGCAATGAGGGAAATTACGGTAAATATTTTCTCTGCATATTATTTTCTGTATAATATTTCAAATTATATTTGTAAAGCTTTATAGTTTGTGAACATTCTTAGGTTTTAGTAAAGGAGTTTAAGAACTTAATTCCTTCTTATTTTACCCCAGTCAGTCTACTACATAGAAAGAATAGTACAACAATAACGCCACCTTGAGGGTCTATGAAATTACTGAACCCCTAATTTGCAAATTGGGACCTCCATTGGTTCAACTTGATTTTCCAGCTCATTAAGCAAATGTTTGAAGTGAAAGAGATATGGGGAAAACACTTCAAAACATTTACTGCAGTGTGAAAAGAAGCATTATACAATGTCCGCAAATGGAGGGGATCTTTAACTTTCATGAGCAATGGCCCTGCCAGGACCTGATAGTATTCATGAATATAACACTTGGGTCTTGGCAGGGATATTGCTTATTGACAGTTAATCTCTTAACAACCTGGCCTTTTTTGTGTTTTCATTTCCATTTTTTATTCCCCACATTTTATTCAAAAATCTATAACTTTTTTATTTTTACACATAAAGAGCTCTGTGACAGCTTGCTTTCTATGGAACAAATTGAACTTCATAGTGATGGTGTGTACTGGAAAGTGGGAAAAAAATTCAAATGCAGTCAAAATGGTCAAAATACCCATTTGCGCTATTTTCTTGTGGGCTTGGATTTTACGGCTTTCACTGTACGCCCCATATGACAAGTCTACTTTATTCTTTGGGTCAGTACAATCACGGGGATACCAAATTTGTATAGGTTTTATAATGTTTTCATACATTTACAAAAATTTAAACCTCCTGTACAAAAAACCTTTTTTTTTTATTTCGCCATTTTCTGGCAATAATACATTTTTCAAACTTTGGTGTACAAAGCTGTGGGTAGTGTCATTTTATGTGAATTTTTATTACATTTTCATGACATTTTCGTACCATTTTTAGGACTGTATGACCTATAAATAATTTTTTATTAATTTTTAAAATATTTTTCAAAATGGGAAAAAAAGTGCCATTTTTGACTTTGTGCCACTTCACATGACCCTCTATCGACATCTATTTTAGAGACAGAAATGTCTGGCTGATGAGGTAAAAGACAAAAGGCTTCACTTTACATAAGCAGTGCAGAACTTTTAAAAGATGTAAACATTACAAAATACATTAGGTAAAGTGTCCAATGCCTGTAAATATTCCTGGCACATTTCTATCTGTTGAAATACATTAGCACACTAATATTTATTTTTAAGTTTGAATATTTTTTTTTCTTTTACATCTCAACTCATTGAATAAACTGTATGGTGAAATATTCTTTCTATAATAGTACACTCTTCATAACCTCGTAAAAATAATAATAAATAATGCTGGGTTCAACAATTCCAAAAGCTGCAGTGGTAATAAAAATGTCATGTTAAAGAAAAGCATGATCTTACTAAGCTTTTGAAGGGATACAATTTCATGCTATCATCCACACAGACAATGTTCAAGAGACAAGAACAGAGATGTTCTCTAAAGGGAAAATAAGTAAAAGGATAGATAATGAAGCAGAGATAGCTAAAATAAGGAAACAGTGATTTAGTCTGGAGGTATTTGATCTAATCTCAAAACTGACAACATATGAATCAAATGCTGTCAATGTGCAGGTGTTTCTCAGGTTACACTAAATATGCTGTGTATGTAACCTTCACTGGCCTAAGGGGTAGCTTTTGCCACTCAATTCTTAGTGAAGAGATTACTTGAAACAGAGCAACAAGCTAAATAGAATAATACATCAGCAAACAGATGTATTGCTTGTAGGGACATTTTTACAGGGATGGAAGTTAAGGCTTGGAGATTTGCCTTGGGCCTTGCATACAAGGAGGTGGGGTTCCAGTTGGTCTTGAACAATACATTTTAAGCACAAAGGTAATTAATAGAGATTTAGAAAGAGTGAGCACTACACATATTCCTTTCAGATACAACCAGCACACCAGCTCTGCCATACCTACAGGGAGGGAACATCAGAGCAAGATTGTTAAGTGATTATGGGAATAAAAAAGATAAGGGGAAGCCCAAAAATAATTGCAGTTATTAGCAAACCACCAGTAATTGTGATAATTTCTCCTTTTACGCCACCTCCATGCCAAGACAGGCATCAATGGGGCATGGCTGGCAGCGGAGGGGGCCCACACAAGAAGGACATAGTGTAGAAATATACAGTACGTAGCCTGGCCGACTGACACATCATAAGGTCGGGGGACACCTGAAAGATTTTTTTTTTTTTTATACAGTCATGGCCAAAAGTTTTGAGAATGACACAAATATTTTATTTTCACACAATCTGTTGCCCTCTGGTTTTTATGTGTGTTTGTCAGATGTTTTTATCACATACAGAAATACAAGTGCAATCATAATATGAGTAACAAAAACATTTTATCGACAGTTAGAATGAGTTAATGCGGCTCTCCACGAGCCGAAACGCTCGTCGGGGCGGCAGTCATCCCCGGGCTTTGGAAGCAGCACCTGTTTACTATCTGGTAAGGATTGGCTTTGAATGTATCCACTATTGATCAATGTATTGGTACGAAAAGTTCATCGTGCCAGCTTCTTTTGCACATATATACTGAACAAACTTTAGAGCCTTACACAATACCAGCATTTACCAACATTTCCTTAATACTTAAGATATGTATGCTTCCTTTGCTATACCCGGGTATTGACTGCCTTTTGCTGCTGTACACCACCAGTTTTAATCCTGTCTTTCAGCAATCTTCAATTTTTAAAAACTGTGTTTTTCGTATATTTTGTCTACTTAAAATAAAGATTGCGATATTTTTACCTTATAACCTTTGCTCTTTCTTTGCCTCATTTTCTTCCCCAATTTCTCGTGAGGGATTCAATAGGTTTGGTATAACTGATGCTTCTGTGAGGCATATATTTAGGTGTGTTACCTGCACAGGACTTACAACCAATAATTAATCTTAAACCTAAAGTACCTAATTGTCCTAGTGCTTTTCCCGTTTCTAATGTTTGTCTTTGCCTGTACTTTTTGCAGAATATCAGTCTGTCACTGCTGGTTGCCCGATCCCAAAGCTGAAACACTTTTAAGAGACGGTCCTGGTGCTTGCTGGTCCTTCTTGGGGGCCCTGGAGCCATTTTGGAAACAATGGAACCTCTCTCCTTGAATTCCTCGATGATGCAATAAATTGTTGACTGAGGTGCAATCTTTCTAGCTATGATACTCTTCCCTGTTAGGCCAGTTTTGTGCAGAAGAGAAACAATGATGCCAAGCACCAGTCTCCTTTTAAAGTGTCCAGTGGTGTGATTCTTACTTAATCATGACAGATTGATCTCCAGCCCTGTCCTCATCAACACCCACACCTGTGTTAATGGAGCATTCACTGAAATGATGTTAGCTGCTCCTTTTAAGGCAGGCCTGCAATGAAGTTGAAATGTGTTTTGGGGGAAAACATTCATTTTCTAGGCAAATATTGACTTTGTAATTAATTGCTGTTAAGTTGATCACTCTTTATAACATTCTGAAGTATATGAAAAAATTGCCATTATAAAACCTGATGCAGTAGACTTTGTAAAAATTAACATTTGTATAATTCTCAAAACTTATGGCCATGACTGTAGAGTAAAAAGTTCATTACATGGCATACTTTCTATGGCAGTCGTATGTATGCCACAGTATAAGGATATAACGATTATATCATTGTAAGATTATTGGGACCACCTACTCACTTATGAGCATGGAATAATGTCCTTTTCAAAATTCAGTGAATGTTTTTTTTTATTATACTTATAATTATTTTTTCATTCTTGATTTTCTTGTGCTTCCTTTAAACTTATTTTTTATAACTTGAGAATAATGCTATTATATCTTTATTATTATTTTCCTTTGAAATTTTGTTGGCAAAAATATTATTATTGTTATTATTTTCTTCATATACCTGTATATTTTTATAATTTCATGTATATTTACACACTTAAGTCCAAAATAATTGTAAAGACTACACTAATGCCAATGACTACAAACTGTTATGACTGTTATAACACTAAGTGTTTAAATTTATAGTAAGACTATAATTTCTATAATTAGCTGAAGACAAGCAAAGGCATACAAAAGGTGAAAATACAAGTGCTCTGTGTAACTATAAAGGAGGTATTGTATACTTTTGAAGGGCTAAGTCGTGTCCTGAAAGAATCCGGTAAACTTGGTGATTGATCTCATAATTTTGAAGTCCTCTGGATCTGACAACCAATTACAAGACTCTTAATAACTGGTTTTGATGTGCACGCAGGGTGTGTTCATTCCTCTACAAAGCTATAATTATCTTGTCTCATTATGTGACAGTATATTGTGCAAAGCCTGCACTGTGGGAATTAGAACACAAAACTCACAAGCTTCCTTGCTGGTCTAGAAAACAAACTGTAGGTATGTTTCCCTAATTAAAATAACAACCTCTGTAATCACATACATTAGTAACTCTGACTAAATGAAGTGATTTGTGTCTCACACAGACAAAGCAAGGCAGGGGAACAATAAAAATACCAATGGACGGTAGCATAACACAAAAATAACTGCTGGCTCTGCTGCTATTTTCTAAACATTTTTATGCTATGAAAAATGTGAACGTCCTTAATTTGATTACCTGCAGCCTATGGAAATAGGTGGTTGATTGTCAACCTGCAATTAAGTTATTACATGAGTACCTGCTTGCCTGTAGGTGAACAGCTGCACACTGTACTGTCTGAAGGGAAGAAGCTCTGATTTATGTCAACACTAAACAGATTAGAGAAGCTTGTGAATATACAAATAGACACCATTTCACCTTTATGGCCCTCCTGATAAGGCTATAATGCTCTTCTTGCAATCCAAAACAATGCTTCTCAATCCGAGCATTTTTAGGGATATTTTAAATTCCTCATGGACACAATAGATTTTTGTTCACTGTTTTTGCCAATCACTTGCATGCTAATCATTTATTTGCATATTTCCCAGAATCCTCCAGTGGAGAATCACTGGCTATGTCTCCATCAATAGAACGCTGTTCACAGTTAATTTTTATGAGGCCTTAAATCGCCACACTCCACGACAAATTCTCCATAAGGAGAGCTCTTACTTTACAACCTGCATGAGTGTGTTTTTCTGCAGGACTAATTATACTTACAGATTTTTTCTTGCGTGTTCTTGCATTTTTCTTGAAATGTACTGGGGAGGTAAAAATAAATTTTAGATTTAAAAGAATTTTACAAAAAAAGAAACATTTATTTGCACTATTCTCTTAAAAACCATGTCACGATAATCTGCAGAACAATTTTTACCACGTAGGATGCATATTTTTAACATTTGTTTAGCTAAATTATTCATTGCAGGAATTTGACCAAATTTTTCAATTGCTTGTTGCATTTGGCACGGCTTTCAATTTTTTCTAAGCAAACTATACTTTCTTTGCCGTCCATCAGGAATGAGCTCACAAAAAATTCAACAATTTTTCAAAAGGCACATTCATAAATATGGTGCAAAAAGTATAAGCTCATCTCTTTCCTTGACAACTTTTTAAAAGTGGAATGTGTGGTGTAAAATTTAAAAAGTTTTCCGAATTTTTGAGAAATGAGAAGTGTTTCCTCTTCTTAACTATCCAAGTACGCAAATCATAGCATTTGCCAATTGTTAATATACAACCATTTAAATAAATTATTGGTGCCAGAGACGCTGGGTGGGGTACTTGATACATTTGCCTTAATGTGTCTTTTCAGGCAATGTCCCCTCTTTTTAACCATGCAAGTACGCAAATCATAGCATTTGCCTTTTTTCTATATACCAGGCAGTCCCCGGGTTACATACAAGATAGGGTCCGGAAGTTTGTTCTTAAGTTGAATTTGTTTGTAAGTCGAAACTGTATATTTTATAATTGAAGTTCTAGACAAATTTTTTTCTTTTGTCCCAGTGACAATTGGAGTTTCAAAATTTTTGCTGTAATTGGACCTAGGATTATCTATAAAGCTTCATTACAGACACCTTACAGCTGATCATTGCTGCCTGGGACTATAGTAAAGCATCCAGAGAGCTTCACCAGAGGTCACAGTGGGCAGAGGGGTCCATCTGTAACTTTGGGTCGTCTGTAAGTCAGGTGTCCTTAAGTAGGGGACCGCCTGTACAACGCATTTAACTAAAATTATTGAGGAACATTTATTAAAGAAGCTGTTAAAATTGGTAGGGCCAAATCAATTACATACATACAACATATTCCTGAAATTACAGATGGACAACATCTATAAAATGTTATAAAGGAGCGGGTTTCTGTGTACAGTTGTGGGGGAAGAGTTATCTTTTTTTCATTCTAAAGTTAGTATAAAAAATAGTTTGTTTTTCTTCATATTTTACGGCAACTTTTCCTTAAAGCACATGTGCCACTAACTAATGTTCCTCAGGACTTCTTTTATTATACCTCTATGTGCCGCAATTGCAGCAATAAAGAGTTATACAAATTATGCTAATTAGTTTAGGGAGGGACGGCTAAGTCACTGGAGTGCCTCCTCTTTTAGTTTATTCACTTCCCCCATTCTAATACAAGCCCCATCTGGTCACCCCCCCCCCCCCCCCCCCATCCAATGTGCATAGAGCAGATCAGGAGGGATTTGTATCAGAAAGTGGGGAGTGAATTAATTATAAGACAAGGTGCTCTGAAGTTCTCCTGTGACATAGCTGCTAAGCTGCTAATTAGTATAATTTTCATAACTCTATATTGCTGAAATGGGGGCATATAAGGGTGATTTATAAATGCACTTGTGCCACAATTCTGGTGGTTTTGCGCCCAAAACACTGTCTGTATGTCTTGCACTACAGTTATCAAGGCTTTTAGACCTTCTTTTGGCACTTTCCTGACTTGTCCGATTAAGGGGGTGTGAACTTTGGGAGATGGATGTGGCCTCGCGAGAAAGAGCTGTGGCTTGTGGGAAATTGTCCATGCACCCAAAATTCTGGTGCACTGTTTAGACAAACTAAAAGTAGGTCTGAAGTAGGAACTGACAGTCTTATACTTCACCAGAATTCATCATCACAGTGATAAATCTGGCTCAGCAAAAGACAAGTGTTTTCCAGTTAGAGACTGGCAGAATCTGAGACACGTTGTAAATCCCCTCCATAGAGTTATAATAAAAGAAGTTCTGAGGAACACTGTTCTTCACAAACTTCTTAGTAGGACATGTCTGCCATCAGTTAAAGTGACTAAAATACTTGAATGAGAACAGATTGATCTCCCCTGTGATGTTTTCAACACATCGGTCAACCCATCAACCGTTCTTAAACCCATGATTATGTATTATATAGCACTCAATTTTTATTACTTCATACAAAAATACTAAGAGTTATAATATAAAAACATAATGAAATAATAAAACAGATGACAGCTATGTTTGAAAACATGGTTGCATTGTGCAAAACTGCATCACATGCATTTCTTGCTTTTACATTGCTGCTGCTAAGATGCCACAAATTATTGATATTTTGTGACCATTGCATCCAGTCACTATTTTAAAGGGAACCTACCACCACAAATCTACCTATAAAGGTAGATTGGGTGGTAGGTGGATCAATGGGACGCGAGGATAGCCCTTTTAAGGCCTAATCCTCACGTCCCCACACTTTTTTGTTAACTTTTATTAGACATTTATGCAAATTTACTTATGCGGCTACTGGGGCGTGGAGTAGCCGCATCTGAGGTTACACGAGGTGGCTACTCCACGCCCCGGTAGCCTCTTTTCCCCTCCTACTCACCCATCTTTGTCACGCAGCTCCGCGTAGCTGCGCACCCTCGTCCGGCGATCCTGCCATCAGCGCATGCGCAGAAGAGCAGGCCCGCTGCTCCGAAAAAGGCGCGGGCCTGCTCTTCTGCGCATGCGCAGACGGCAGGATCGACGGACGAGGGTGCGCAGCTACGCGTAACTGCGCGCCGAAGATGGGCGAGTAGGAGGGGAAAAGAGGCTACCGGGGCATGGAGTAGCCGCCTCATGTAACCTCAGATGCGGTTACTCCACGCCCTAGTAGCCGCATAAGTAAATTTGCATAAATGTCTAATAAAAGTTAACAAAAAAGTGTGGGGACGTGAGGATTAGTCCTTAAAAGGGCTATCCTCACGTCCCATTGATCCACCTACCACCCAATCTACCTTTATAGGTAGATTTGTGGTGGTAGGTTCCCTTTAAGTAAAATATGTCTATGTTATAGAGCTCAAATTTTGACTGAACTGAAAGAATGCCTAAGTCTGAGAACCTTCTGAATGGCTGCTGAGTTCTTAGCTTGTGTGCCACAACCAGGGTTGCCTTTCTGGGAGCTGTGATGGTCAGCTGCCTTTCACAATCCATGGAAACCTAGATGGTTCATTATGGAAGTTAGTACTGGTCTCGGCTGTGTTCTGAGTGATGCAGGGACTAGCCAGTTATCTGCTTGGTCAGCACCTGAAGTGGATAAATGTCTAATCCCCAGTTCACTGAAGGCTGATTATATTTTTCCTGTGACCTGTATTACAGCTGTCTATGTTTTGCTGGACCTAAAACCCATTCTGAACTGGATCTTGTAGCTGAGCCTGTTTCCAGCCTGAGCCAGGACCTTGAATCATAGTCTGAACAACACTGAACCTTGTATTCTGCATTCAGAACCCTGAACCCTTGTATTCTGTATGGTCCAGAACAATTAACTCCTACCAGATCAGAAACCCTGACCTTTGTCAGAGATAGCATGAAATTACAACACATCTGATACATTAGCAGTTATTGGCCTATTGTCCCATTAACATGTGTATCACACATTATTGCATATTGCAGCATGCATTCATTTGTAAAAAGATTCCCTCCATTTCTCACTTATGATATGTTTGCAAATGACTATCCAACTTTGTAAAATGTGCTGGGATATTTCAGTAGCCCCAAGTTGCTTCACGTTAGTTGTCTCTTTTGTTGTTTAATACAACATATAGATAGAGATCGACCCCTTACATCCCAGTCCTCCAATAATGTAAAGAAATGTCAACAATATTAGTAGATAGTTCAGTTGTGAGGTTCTGTAGTTTTGAGCTACAAAATATGTTGAGTTGTGCATAGGGGAACTCTTGCCTCGTATGAAGGGAGTATTCATTGTTATCTCTTCTGGAGATTTCAGTCGCGGTTCCATAGGATGAAGGATACAAAGCAATTGTGTCCATCAGCAGTAGTGACAGCTTGGTGTTAGACATTCATATCTCATATTGCATGTGCAGAGTGGATGTTAGTCCACAGGGATGTAAAATGGCCTAAATTAGTGTTAGAAAAATAATTGGCATTGGTCATTGAGGTGTCTTGTGGACATGCAAAGTTATATCTCTTGCTATCAGAATTATTTAATTCTCCCTTTATTGGTAAGGTCTCCCATCTGGCTAATTCGGACTTTATTTTCTGAAAATGCAGGGAAGTCTTTAGTGTGGACAGTGTGCTCCCTATATTGAGTCCTAAGTACTTTATACTGATGTGCGCTATATCAATACCATGAGAATGTATACAAGAAGATGAAAGAGATATGCTATTCAGTACGTAGAGGTTTTTAGTCTGAACTAGGACAAAGAAATCACTCAAACACCGGTAAATTAAATATATTTCTAAAAAAAAATCTGTAGTTATGAGCCCCCTCCTATGATAGGATCAGGGGAATTTTCTCCAAAACCTCAGGGATAAATCTATTCAGGAACAGGGTTAGATAAAATAACATACATTGCAAATGGTAACGCCAAGTTTTATATGGGGTGAAAGAGAATGTGGTACCCAGTCAAATTGATGGTGGTTGTATCATTGTAAACATTTTCTGTGGGCCTCACTGAGGGGTAATATAGTTCACAATAGCATATAAAATCCCTCTATCACTGACACCACAAGCCAGGGCGTAGGAAAATAATCAAGTATCAACTAGTGGGTTATGCAAATGGTAATTGATAGTCATCTTATTATCTCACACCTGTATGTTCTATGTTAGCACTGGACATCCATGTATTAAATCTTTAAAACTTAATAGGGATCTGCTTGTAGACCTAAAGAAATTAAGTTTCCGAAGAGATAATGTTTCCGATATCAATTTTAAGTAATCTTACAGCTAAATGGGTAAAGTGATGTCAGTGAAAGATTTGAGTGAATAACAGTAGAACACAATAACATAGGTAATATTTGTTAATAAATAACCTTTATAAAATGTGACCCAATTTTTTTCTGAATTAGAATAGATTGGACTCAAATCAGTTGTGGTGGTAAGATTCTCAAAGGATGTGATACAGTGCAACAAGTGCAGTGAAATTGACAAAAAACTAATTTATGGAATTTATTCTGCACTCCAAATGACACTTTCTCTTTATTCTTTGGGCTGGTATGACCACAGTGATATCAAATTTATATAGCTTTTATTAGGTTTTAATATATAATAAAAGATAATTTTAAAAAATGTATATCTTTTAGGCATAATTTATTTTCCATTTTGCCAAATTCTGAAGCCAATAACTTTTTCACACTTTGGTGTATAGACCCACTTAAGGTGTTACTATTTTTTTTTTTTTTTTTTGCAGTACATGCTGGTGTATTAATTTATATTAATTTAGGACTATTCAATAGTTTTTTTATTCATCAATGGAAAATTGAAGAAAAAAGTCGTGATTCAGATATTTGGGCGCTATATTGCATTATGGTATTAACGCCCTGGAATAATTTTTTTTTAATTTTGATAGAACGGCATTTTGGGACATGGTGATACCTATTATGTTTATGATTTTTATTCTTTATTTACTTTTATATGATCTAAACTTTTATTTAAACTTTTAATACTTTTACATTTTTTTTATATTTTTTAAACATTTTTAAAACTTTTTTTTTTACCATTAATTCAGACCCTTCAGGGTTTTCTTAACCCTGCAGGGTCTTATTGCTCATACTATATACTGCAATACTACTGTATTATACAGCTGACACCCATTATGCATGGAGAGAGCTCAGCCCGTAAGCCCTCTCCATACACCCCCCCCCCACACACACACACACACACAGCACCAGGACATTATAGTACACCCTGGTGCATGAATAAATGTAATCAAGTTTAGATCAAGTTCTGACCTAATTATCAGTATGGAAATACTTCCAATTATCAGTAAGACCTAAATCTGTTCATTGTATCATAGTTTATATGGTTGAAAAAAGACACTTGTCCATCAAGTTCAACCAAGGAAGGGAAGGGATTGGATGAGGAAGGGATTTAGGGGAAACAATTCTATATAACATAACCATCAATGTTATTTAGGTGTAAAAAGGCATCTAAACCCTTCTTGAAGCTCTCTGCTGTCCCTGCTGTGACCAGTGCCTGAGGCAGGCTATTCCACAGATTGACAGTTCTCATAGTGAAAAAGCCCTGTCGCCTCCGGTGAATAAACCTTGATTTCTCCAAACGGAGACAGTGCCCTCTCGTCTTTTGATTTGATTTAATCTGAAACAACTTACCACCATATTTTTTGTATGGACCATTCATATATTTATATAAATTAATCATGTCCCCTCGTAGTCGTCTCTTTTCCAGACTAAATAAATCTAGTTGTTTTAATCTTTCCTCATAACTAAGACCCTCCATACCCCTTATCATTTTTGTGGCTCTACGTTGAACCTTCTCTAGCTCTAGGGCATCCTTTTATGGACCAGTGCCCAGAACTGGACAGCATATTCCAGGTGAGGCCGAACCAGTGCCTTGTATAGTGGTAATATTACATCCCTATCACGAGAGTCCATACCACTTTTGATACATGACAAGATCCTACTGACTTTAGAGGCAGCTGCTTGACATTGCATGTTGTTATTCAATTTATGATCTACTAGTACCCCCAGGTCCTTCTCAACAAGGGACTCTCCCAGATTTACTCCCCCAAAGACATATTTTGCCTTTGGATTATTAGCCCCCAGGTGCATAGTCTTACATTTATCCACATTAAACCTCATTTGCCAAGTGGATGACTAAACATTCAGTTTGGCAAAGTCACCCTGCAGCCTATGAACATCCTCCATAGACTGTATTACACTACACAGCTTGGTGTCATCTGCAAAATAGACACAGGGCTATTAATTCCTACCTCTATATCATTAATAAATATATTAAATAGTAGTGGACCAAGCACAGAACCCTGGGGTACACCACTCATAACTGGTGACCATTCCGAGTAGGAATCATTGATCACAACTCTCTGGATACGCTCCTTCAGCCAGTTTTCAATCCAATTGCAAATGATTTCTGCCAAACCAATAGCCCTAATTTTACCCATCAGGAGTCTATGAGGTATAGTGTCAAAACCCTTCCAATAATTTCCCCACAATGGAAGTTAAGTAGAGATGAGCGAACATACTCGTCCGAGCTTGATGCTCGATCGAGCATTAGCGTACTCGTAACTGCTCGTTGCTCGGACGAGTATTTCGCCCGCTCGAGAAAATGGCAGCTCCCGCCGTTTTGCTTTTTGGCGGCCAGAAACAGAGCCAATCACAAGCCAGGAGACTCTGCACTCCACCCAGCATGACGTGGTACCCTTACACGTCGATAGCAGTGGTTGGCTGGCCAGATCAGGTGACCCTGGGATAGACTAGCCGCTGCCCGCGCTGCTCGGATCATTCTCTGTCTGGATGCCGCTAGGGAGAGAGCTGCTGCTGGTCAGGGAAAGCGTTAGGGTGTTCTATTAGCTTACTGTTAGGCAGGAGTGATTCTACAACAGCCCTTCTTAGGGCTACAATAACGTTATCCTTTTTTTTTTATTTGCTTATGGCTGGGCTTGCTGGCACTAGTAGTGCAGCTAGTACCATATTGTGAGGAATTAGCAGGGGGACTTGCTACCGTTGTGTTTAGCTCTTAGTGACACACATATCCACCTCAAACACCAAAGTGGGAAAATTTATTAGGGGTTTGATTTCAATTAGGCACAGTCTGCCAGTTTCTTTTTATTTTACGTTTATTTTTTTCATAACTCAGCGTCATCTCATCTTGCATAGTAGTGTGCTTTAATACTTGGCTAGAAAATAGCCATAGGAGAATCCAAACGGCTTACTTACGCCTACAGTAGCGTTATATATATTTGATTTCTGGTTTATCTGCTGGTGGCTGTAGTTGTTGCAGTGCATCTACTAGCAAATTGTGAGCAATTTGGAGTGAGACTTGCGACCACTGTGTTTTGCGCTTAGTGACGCACATATCCATCGCAAAGACCGAAGTGGGAAAATTTATTAGGGCCCGGGGTTGGATTTCAATTAGGCACAGTCTGCCATTTCCTTTTTTATTTTACGTTTATTTTTTTCATAACTCAGCGTCATCTCATCTGGCATAGTAGTGTGCTTTAATACTTGGCTAGAAAATAGCCATAGGAGAATCCAAACGGCTTACTTACGCCTACAGTAGCGTTATATATATTTGATTTCTGGTTGATCTGCTGGTGGCTGTAGTTGTTGCAGTGCATCTACTAGCAAATTGTGAGCAATTTGGAGTGAGACTTGCGACCACTGTGTTTTGCGCTTAGTGACGCACATATCCATCGCAAAGACCGAAGTGGGAAAATTTATTAGGGCCCAGGGTTGGATTTCAATTAGGCACAGTCTGCCATTTCCTTTTTTATTTTACGTTTATTTTTTTCATAACTCAGCGCCATCTCATCTGGCATAGTAGTGTGCTTTAATACTTGGCTAGAAAATAGCCATAGGAGAATCCAAGCGGCTTACTTACGCCTACAGTAGCGTTATATATATTTGATTTCTGGTTTATCTGCTGGTGGCTGTAGTTGTTGCAGTGCATCTACTAGCAAATTGTGAGCAATTTGGAGTGAGACTTGCGACCACTGTGTTTTGCGCTTAGTGACGCACATATCCATCGCAAAGACCGAAGTGGGAAAATTTATTAGGGCCCGGGGTTGGATTTCAATTAGGCACAGTCTGCCATTTCCTTTTTTATTTTACGTTTATTTTTTTCATAACTCAGTGTCATCTCATCTGGCATAGTAGTGTGCTTTAATACTTGGCTAGAAAATAGCCATAGGAGAATCCAAACGGCTTACTTACGCCTACAGAAGCGTTATATATATTTGATTTCTGGTTTATCTGCTGGTGGCTGTAGTTGTTGCAGTGCATCTACTAGCAAATTGTGAGCAATTTGGAGTGAGACTTGCGACCACTGTGTTTTGCGCTTTGTGACGCACATATCCATCGCAAAGACCGAAGTGGGAAAATTTATTAGGGCCCGGGGTTGGATTTCAATTAGGCACAGTCTGCCATTTCCTTTTTTATTTTACGTTTATTTTTTTCATAACTCAGCGTCATCTCATCTGGCATAGTAGTGTGCTTTAATACTTGGCTAGAAAATAGCCATAGGAGAATCCAAACGGCTTACTTACGCCTACAGAAGCGTTATATATATTTGATTTCTGGTTTATCTGCTGGTGGCTGTAGTTGTTGCAGTGCATCTACTAGCAAATTGTGAGCAATTTGGAGTGAGACTTGCGACCACTGTGTTTTGCGCTTAGTGACGCACATATCCATCGCAAAGACCGAAGTGGGAAAATTTATTAGGGCCCGGGGTTGGATTTCAATTAGGCACAGTCTGCCATTTCCTTTTTTATTTTACGTTTATTTTTTTCATAACTCAGTGTCATCTCATCTGGCATAGTAGTGTGCTTTAATACTTGGCTAGAAAATAGCCATAGGAGAATCCAAACGGCTTACTTACGCCTACAGTAGCGTTATATATATTTGATTTCTGGTTTATCTGCTGGTGGCTGTAGTTGTTGCAGTGCATCTACTAGCAAATTGTGAGCAATTTGGAGTGAGACTTGCGACCACTGTGTTTTGCGCTTAGTGACGCACATATCCATCGCAAAGACCGAAGTGGGAAAATTTATTAGGGCCCGGGGTTGGATTTCAATTAGGCACAGTCTGCCATTTCCTTTTTTATTTTACGTTTATTTTTTTCATAACTCAGCGTCATCTCATCTGGCATAGTAGTGTGCTTTAATACTTGGCTAGAAAATAGCCATAGGAGAATCCAAACGGCTTACTTATGCCTACAGTAGCGTTATATATATTTGATTTCTGGTTTATCTGCTGGTGGCTGTAGTTGTTGCAGTGCATCTACTAGCAAATTGTGAGCAATTTGGAGTGAGACTTGCGACCACTGTGTTTTGCGCTTAGTGACGCACATATCCATCGCAAAGACCGAAGTGGGAAAATTTATTAGGGCCCGGGGTTGGATTTCAATTAGGCACAGTCTGCCATTTCCTTTTTTATTTTACGTTTATTTTTTTCATAACTCAGCGTCATCTCATCTGGCATAGTAGTGTGCTTTAATACTTGGCTAGAAAATAGCCATAGGAGAATCCAAACGGCTTACTTACGCCTACAGTAGTGTTATATATATTTGATTTCTGGTTGATCTGCTGGTGGCTGTAGTTGTTACAGTGCATCTACTAGCAAATTGTGAGCAATTTGGAGTGAGACTTGCGACCACTGTGTTTTGCGCTTAGTGACGCACATATCCATCGCAAAGACCGAAGTGGGAAAATTTATTAGGGCCCGGGGTTGGATTTCAATTAGGCACAGTCTGCCATTTCCTTTTTTATTTTACGTTTATTTTTTTCATAACTCAGCGTCATCTCATCTGGCATAGCAGTGTGCTTTCATACTTGGCTAGAAAATAGCCATAGCAATAGGATAGCATCGTTTGGTTTTAAAAACTAAAAAACACACAAAAAAAAAAAAACACAAAGAAAAGGTAAAAGAAAAATTAAAGTTATAACTCTCATTTTCAAAATGTTTAACCCGATGGCTAGGGGTAGAGGACGAGGGCGGGGACGTGGGCGTCCAACTACTGCAGGGGTCAGAGGCCGTGGTCCTGGGCGGGGTGAGACACCACCTGCTGATGAGGGAGCAGGGGAACGCCGCAGAGCTACACTCCCTAGGTTCATGTCTGAAGTTACTGGGACTCGTGGTAGAGCACTGTTGAGGCCAGAACAGTGCGAACAGGTGATGTCGTGGATTGCCGACAATGCTTCGAGCAATTTGTCCACCAGTCAGTCTTCCACGCAGTCCACCCATGTCACCGAAATCGGCACTCCTCCAGCTCCTGCACCTCAGCCTCCTCCCCCCCAGTCTGCCCCCTCCCAGCAAAATTTGCCATTTGAACCGGCATACTCTGAGGAACTGTTTTCTGGACCCTTCCCACAGTCACAAACCACTTGTCCGGTTGCTGATGAGCAATTTTCCGATGCCCAGGTTTTCGACCAGTCGCAGTCTGTGGGTGATGTTGACCTTGTTGACGTAGTGGAAGAAGTGTGTAAAGAGGTGTCCGACGATGAGGAGACACGGTTGTCAGACAGTGGGGAAGTTGTTGTCAGGGCAGGAAGTCGGAGGGGGGAGCAGACTGAGGGATCGGAGGATGATGAGGTGACAGACCCAAGCTGGGTTGAGAGGCCGGGTGAACACAGTGCTTCTGAGACGGAGGAGAGTCCTCGACCAGAACAGGTTGGAAGAGGCAGTGGTGGGGCAAGACGGAGAGGCAGGGCCAGAGCTGGTGCATCAGCGCCAAATGTGTCAACTAGTGAAGCTCCCGTGGCGAGGGCTCCTGCGGCGAGGGCTAGATTTTCAGAAGTCTGGAGGTTCTTTAAGGAAACACCGGATGACCGACGGACTGTGGTGTGCCACATTTGCCAAACCAGGATCAGCAGGGGTTCCACCACTACTAGCTTAACTACCACCAGTATGCGCAGGCATATGAATGCTAAACACCCCACTCAGTGGCAACAAGCGCGTTCACCTCCGGCCGTGCACACCACTGCTCCTTCCCCTGTGTCAGCTGATAGTCAGCCCCCTGCCCAGGACCCTGCCACAAAAACCCCATCGTCGCCTCCACGATCCTCCACAGCATCCACCAGCGTTCAGCTCTCCATACCCCAGACGCTGGAGCGGAAACGCAAATATAGTGCAACCCACCCGCACGCCCAAGCCCTTAATGTGCACATCTCCAGATTGCTAAGCCTGGAGATGCTGCCCTATAGGCTGGTAGAGACCGAGGCCTTTCGCAGCCTCATGGCGGCGGCCGCCCCTCGGTATTCGGTCCCCAGCCGCCACTACTTTTCCCGATGTGCCGTCCCAGCCCTGCACCAGCACGTGTCAGACAACATAATCCGTGCCCTGACCAACGCCGTTTCTGACAAGGTCCACCTGACCACGGACACGTGGACGAGTGCTGCCGGGCAGGGCCACTATATATCGCTGACGGCACATTGGGTTAACTTGGTGGAGGCTGGGACCGAGTCTGACCCTGCGGCTGGTCATATACTGCCGACGCCGAGGATTGCGGGGCCTACCTCGGTCCAGGTGTTTCAGGCCTACTATGCCTCCTCCTCCTCCCACCCCTCCTCCACCTCCTCCTCCGAACGACCATCCGTGGGCATGGCGCCATCAGTCGGTAGCTCTAGGCACAGCAGCAGTGCCGTCGCTAAGCGACAGCAGGCGGTGCTCAAACTGCTGAGCCTAGGCGATAAAGGGCACACCGCCCAAGAACTATTACAGGGCATCACGGTGCAGACTGATCTGTGGCTGGCACCGCTGAACCTGAAGCCAGGCATGGTTGTGTGTGACAACGGCCGTAACCTGGTGGCGGCTCTGCAACGCGGCAGACTGACACATGTGCCATGCCTGGCCCATGTGTTAAATCTGATAGTTCAGCGTTTCCTCAAGACATACCCCAATCTGTCTGATTTGCTCACGAAGGTGCGCCGCATCTGTGCGCATTTCAGGAAGTCCAGCACAGATGCTGCCACTCTCAGGGCAGCGCAGCGCCGCCTCCAACTGCCCGCTCACCGACTGTTGTGCGATGTGCCCACGAGGTGGAATTCAACACTGACCATGTTATCCAGAGTTTACCAGCAGCGCCGAGCGATTGTAGACTGCCAGATTTCAACTTCCACCAGAACTGGTAGTCAGGTCAGTCAGCTTCCTCAAGTCTACAATGAGGAGTGGACGTGGATGTCTGATATCTGTCAGGTGCTGAGTAACTTTGAGGAGTCAACACAGATGGTCAGTGGCGATGCCGCCATCATCAGCCTCACCATCCCGCTGCTTGGCCTGTTGAAAAACTCTCTGGTCAGCATGAAGTCGGAAGCTTTGCGCTCCTCACAAGAGACGGGGGAAGAAGATTCCCTTGTTGATAGCCAAAGCACCCTTAGGTCTGTTTCTCAGCGCATATCGGAGGAGATGGAGGAGGATGAGGAGGAAGAGGAGGAGAATGTTGGCGAGACACAAGAGGGGACCATTGTTGAGTCCTTCACTGTTGAGCGTGTATGGGCAGAAGAAGAGGAGTTGGAGGAGTTGGAGGAGGAGGAAATGGACAGTCAGGCCAGTGAGGGGAGTGAATTCTTACGCGTTGGTACTCTGGCGCATATGGCAGATTTCATGCTAGGCTGCCTATCCCGTGACCCTCGCGTTCAAAGAATTTATTCCAGCACCGATTACTGGGTGTTCACTCTCCTGGACCCACGGTACAAGCAAAATCTTTCCACTCTCATCCCTGGAGAGGAAAGGAGTGTGAGAATGCATGAATACCAGCAGGCCCTGGTGCACAAGCTGAAACAGTATTTCCCTTCTGACAGCGCTAGCGGCAGAGTGCGTAGTTCTGCGGGACAAGTAGCGAGGGAGAGTAGGCGAGCAGGCAGCTTGTCCAGCACTGGCAAGGGTACGCTTTACAAGGCTTTTGCCAGCTTTATGTCACCCCAGCAAGACACTGTCACCTGTCCCCAGTCTCGGCAGAGTAGGGCTGATCTTTACAGAAAGATGGTGAGGGAGTACGTAGCTGACCATACCATCGTCCTAAATGATCACACAGCTCCCTACAACTACTGGGTTTCAAAGCTGGACATGTGGCACGAACTGGCGCTGTACGCCTTGGAGGTTCTTGCCTGCCCTGCCGCTAGCGTCTTGTCCGAGCGGGTTTTCCGTGCAGCTGGTGGCATCATCACCGATAAGCGTACACGCCTGTCGACTGACAGCGCTGACAGGCTGTCGCTTATCAAGATGAATAAAGCCTGGATTTCTCCTAATTTCCAATCTCCACCAGGTGAAGGAAGCTCAACCTGAATAATTTATCCACTCCTCCTCCTCCTCATTTTCCTCCTTCTCCTCCTCTTTGTACAGTAAAGCAGAGAAAACTGGCTATTTTTTTACAGGGCCCACTGGCTCTAGCTATAGTACTTTATGCATTTAATTTTTATGGAGGGCCACCGACCCGGTCCTCTGTTTTAAACAATTTTTGGGAGTGCCACATACAGGCACTCAATCTATTCAATTTTTCTGGAGGGCCACCTACCTGCTCCTCTGGTTTGAAAACTTTTTTGGACTGCCACATACAGGCACTCAATCTATTCCATTTTTATGTTGGGCCACCTACCTGCTCCTCTGGTTTGAAAACTTTTTTGGACTGCCACATACAGGCACTATCCAAATTGAATTGTCTCCATAGCAGCCTCCACACGTTGTCTCCATTGCTACCTCCAAAAGTCGTCCATATAGCTGCCTCCATACATCGTCCCTTTATCAAACGAGGTGTGTCAGGCCGAAATTTGGGTTGTTTTCATGGATTCCACATCAAAGTTGTTAACTTTGTCGCCACCCTGCTGTGTTATCCACAAAATACACTGTCAAACTTTTACCATTTACGGATATTATTTCAGCGCTTTTTGTGCATCTGTTTACATTCCCCTCACCCGCCATATCCTAAACTTATAAGAACGCTACTACACTTGATCTTATACAAAAGGTTCTTAGAAGTGCTGTTTGGGGAGTAGCCTAGAGACAGGGGCTTGGATTGGCGAAAGCTCGCCTGGCAGCGGAGCGCCAGCTCCATGCCAAGAACCAACTAACATAGTTTTAACTGCAGCACCTTTAATCTACTACTAGTTCACTGCCTCCATACATGGCCGCCTTATCAAACGTGCTGTGTCAGGCAGAATTTTGGGTTGTTTTCATGGCTTCCACAACAAACTTGTTAACTTTGTCGCCACCCTGCTGTGTAATCCTCAAAATATACTGGCAAACTTTTACCATTTACGGATATTATTTCAGCGCTTCTTGCGCATCTGTTTACATTCCCCTCACCCGCCATATTCCAAACTTATAAGAACGCTACTACACTTAACTTGGTGCAGGCTGGGACCGAGTCTGACCCTGGGGCTGGTCATATACTGCCGACGCAGAGGATTGCGGGGCTTACCTCGGTCCAGGTCTCAAAGGCCTAGTATACCTCCTCCTCCTCCCACCCCTCCTCCACCTCCTCCTCCTCCGAATTACCATCCGTGGCCATGGCGCCATCAGTCGGTAGCTCTAGGCACAGCAGCAGTGCCGTCGCTAAGCGACAGCAGGCGGTGCTCAAACTGCTGAGCCTAGGCGATAAAAGGCACACCGCCCAAGAGCTATTACAGGGCATTCCACATCAAACTTGTTAACTTTGTCGCCACCCTGCTGTGTAATCCACAAAATATACTGGCAAACTTTTATCATTTACCGATATTATTTCAGCGCTTCTTGCGCATCTGTTTACATTCCCCTCACCCGCCATATCCCAAACTTATAAGAACGCTACTACACTTGATCTTATACAAAAGGTTCTTAGAAGTGCTGTTTGGGGAGTAGCCTAGAGACAGGGGCTTGGATTGGCGAAAGCTCGCCTGGAAGCGGAGCGCCAACTCCATGCCAAGATCCAACTAACATAGTTTTAACTGCAGCACCTTTAATCTACTACTAGTTCACTGCCTCCATACATGGTCCCCTTATCAAACGAGCTGTGTCAGGCAGAATTTTGGATTGTTTTCATGGCTTCCATGTTAACTTTGTCGCCACCCTGCTGTGTAATCCACAAAATATACTGGCAAACTTTTATCATGTACCGATATTATTTGAGCGCTTCTTGCTCACCTCCTTTGGTTCCTCTCTGCCACCCATTGGTTTGAAGCCTGAGTCCATTTAGGGTATGTCGCCATGCCACTCTCTAGCCTGCCGCTGCTGCCGCTGCCTCTGCATGCCGTCCCCTATAGTGTCAGGGTCAATTATTGGATGTTTTAGATGCTATCTTGCTTCATTCTGTCACTCTGTCATGGCCATGCTGTTGCCCATAATTTTGGCATAATGGTGCATTTAAGCAGCCTCAGAGGCATCCATGCATGCTGCCCCTGCTGTTTCCTGTCCATTTCCGTGGTGTTTCCATCCTTTTCTGAGGTTCCCAGGTGTTTGGCCAAGCTTCCCTGTGCAGAGCCTTGGTCCCCTTGAAAAATGCTCGAGTCTCCCATTGACTTCAATGGGGCTCGGTATTCGAGACGAGCACTCGAGCATCGGGAAAAGTTTGTCTCTGCCAGAGTCCCTGGCAAAGAGTCCCTGCCAGAGCTCCACCTCCAGGAGCCCCTCCAAGACCACTACTTGCTAGATTTCTGAACAGCAGAGACCGGGATCTCATTCTGCAACATGCCGGTAAAAAGGCTGACATTAGAGTGGACAACGCAAGGGTGTCTATTTTTCCGGATTTCTCGCTGGAACTGCAGCAACATTTATAGACGTTAAAAGAAGACTTTGGGACAAGAACCTCCCATACTCCATGGCCTACCCGGCACGCCTCAGAGTTGTGGATTGCGACAGAGTATTATTTTTCGTGACCACGAGCGAAGCCAATGATTGGCTGGAACAACATAGAAGGTCCCCACCCCGCTGAAGAAATCGGGTTTACTGATGAGACTCTCTGATATCCTTTATGTTACTAACTATATCACAGGGACACACTTGAGGTCCATTTTACATATCCTCTGTTAAACGGGAATTGGGAATTTAATGGGATTTAAGGGTAGCATTTGTCAACTGCCCCTGGGCGCCTATGTGCAACACTCGGGCTCCCGGGAGCACTTGACACACAAGAGGGGTCTATAGGAAGGAGCGCATACTACATGCCTATGTTACACATTACGAGGCATGATTATCCCATATCGCTAGCTGAATATGCTCCGGTCCGCCCCATTCTGGAAGAGCAGAAGTTCAGCTGTGACCAGAATGACGCAGGATTGAAGCATACACGCTACTGTACTGTTGTTATTGTAGTTTCACTGTTATGTTTTTTAGATGGAATGTTGGCACTGCACCTGTTCAGGGAGTAGAAGGCGTGGAAGTGGATCCCCAACCTCCCACAATATCTCACCCTGAAAGCTACATGATAGCAATTTCAAATGTCTGAACTTAGATTCCTTACATGGAATGTTCGCGGCCTTGGCACCCCTAATAAGCGGCTAATGGTAGCTACACGTATAAAACAACTGAACCCCCTTATTATATGCCTGCAGGAGACTCATCTGATCCCCTCCAAAGTACAGACGCTACATAAGCCCTGGATCCAATGGGGAGCGCACTCCTGCATCAAGAGGGGTCTCGATATTAGTGCATAAAGATGTGCGTTGGGAGTTAAAAACACAATCAATTGACCCAGAGGGAAGATATGTGTCAAAACAGAAGAAAAGTACAAGGGGCACAGCTTCTTAGACTTTTTCTTATAAACATAGTGGGTGGAATTTCTAGCCAATTCTTCCTTTGGAAAAAGTGTCGCATATGAGTAAGTGTAAGTGGTGGTGCTTAAAACTAATTCTGACACAGGACAGAGCATTCAGGCATCATCAAAAAAGAAGAAGAAATTTTTTGGCACTCACCACGTAGTTAAAATACATCTTCTTTATTTCTTTACATCGTAGAGAGACAACACATTACAGGGAGAGGAACGTGATAACGCGGGAGCGCTTTTTAAGGGACGATTCGTTTCGCGCATTAGCGCTTCATCTTGCCTATGTGTTTGTGCATGCCCACATAGATGGTGTTCCCTACAATGTGATGGCGATATATATTCCCACACCGGCATCCATGCAAGTGCTGTGTCAGGCAGCATTGTTTGCAACGTCTCACCCGCAAGCGAGAAACATATGTTTAGGGGATTTCAACATGTTACTAGACCATGACCTCGACCATTTTCACAGGGCACAGGCCCCCCAACGGGACCGGAACACAGTAGTTCATCACGGTTTCTGACAGAATTGGGCTGGATGGACTTTTGCAGGCAAGGACACCCACTAGATAAAATATGCTACAGCGCCTCCCACAGATCTCTTTCCCATATCGACTACGTCATAGGATCCACAAACATAATCCCACATATACAGGAAATAAAATACCTCCCCAGGGGAATATCTGACCACTCACTGGTGACATGTGTTATAGGGCAACCTTCCACCTCTTTAATGCACAAGGTCATGATACACCCATTCTGGCTAGAGTTATTAGGACTGGTAGACAGACTACCTGAACAACTGCAGGCATGTTTTTGGGCTCATAACCCTGATACCGCCTACATGTCTTTCTGGGAAGCAATGAAGGCTCACATTCGCACATGCCTGCAATCCTCGATATCATTTATTAAGAGAGAATCAGTAAAGAAGGAGGCGGAATTGGCACTACGTTGCCAATCTCTAGAGTGACAATACACTTTAGAGCCAACGGAGGCAAATAGGGCTAGATGGCTACAAACAGGCCGCCTATATCTCCATGCCCTAAAAGAGAAAGCCGACAACAAGCTGTTCTTCTATAAGCAAACAGCCTTTGAACTGGGCAACCAGTCAGCTAAACTGCTAGCCCACTTGGCACGACAACACACTATGACCCCCCCTATTCTAGCTATAAAAGATGAACATGGAGCAATGTTAAAAACCCACTCCGAAATTCTGGCCAGATTTACAGAATTCTACATGGACTTATACAGCACGAAATTAGACAAGACTGACATTAGAACATACCTGGAGGACCTACAATTCCCCTCACTGACCCCAGAACGACGTATCCAATTAGAAAGTCCTATAACTCTAGAGGAAATAAAAGACACGATAGACAGTTTAAACAATAACAACAGACTTCCCAAGAAAATATATGCTAAATATAAAGACCTTCTAATGCCCCGACTACTAAAAAGGTACTCATTCGAGGCTAGAACATTGCCTCCGACTCTACAGGGAGCCACAATAGTACTAATACTCAAGCCAGGGAAGGAGCCCACAGATTGTGGTTCCTACCGCCCCATAGCACTACTCAACATTGATTATAAAATACTAACCAGGATTCTTGCGACATGGCTAAATGCTGTAATCCTCTCTTTGATACACCCGGACAAATGCGGATTCATGCCAGGTAAATCCACGTCAGATAATATAAGAAGAGTACAAGTAGCAGCTCAGATAGGGCATGTGACAGGGAGAGAATGGGCCTTGACCTCTTTGGACACGGCCAAGGCGTTTGACTCCATCAAATGGGCCTTCCTCAAAGAATGTTTGCACAGATTTGGATTTTGCCCAAGGTTCACCACATGGATCGATATCCTATATGCTTCCCCAGTCAGTAGACTTCTAATCAACGGGGAGCTATCGACCCAATTTGCCTTACAAAGAGGAACCCAACAGGACTGCCCTCTTGTACTCGGGACACCTGGTGAACAGGTATTTATGCCCCTGGACAGAGCCTGATGTTGTTGAAAGACTGAAAGTGGTCTCTGATTTAACCTACCTAGGTGTCACTAAATTCAAGACATACCAAAATACAAGCAAATGGGTAACATTCGTTAGAGACAAATGCAAGGCATGGAAAACATTACCACTCTCAACATCCGGGAGTATAAACTTGGTAAAACTTATTATTCTCCAAAAATGCCTATACATATTACAGCATGCAGCCAGATTTTTACCTTTACTATATAGCGGGTCAACTTAAATATATTAGACACTGGGTCATAGAGCAAGCATTGCCAAATGCAGAATATCACCTCCAACACCATCTGGGCACTCACAGTCTATGGCCTGTATTGGTACCTAACCCTAATCTTGACCTCCCCTTGCTCGCACTGCACAGATTAGCTAGACAAGTCTGGCAGGCGGCGACTAAAATAACAGGGTTCATTGACACCATAGCAGAGACTCCACTATGTAATAACCCTACGCTACCTCAACTACAACATCTGAAGGGGGGCCCCCTCTGGGAGAGCAAGGGAGTTTGCACACTCGTGGACTTATATGACGCAAACATTCTGCATTCTTTCCAGGAATTGCAACAGAAATTAGAGAATTAGAGAGAAATTTTTTTTGTAGATATTTACAGCTGTGACACGCACTGGATTCTCAATTCCCTCCCCCCAGGACACCTATATCCTTATTTTCATTAATTGGGATCTGTAGAACGCAGGGTCCTAGAGGTATTATATCCGCCTTATACACCCACCTCACTGAAGTGAAAGTGATGTCCAAGATGCGGTGAGCCAGGGGCAGACTTCTGGCATTTGAGATGGACCTGCCTGCCGATACAGGAGTTTTGGAATGATATCACCAAGTTCTTGTCCACATTAATGCACATCCCCATCCCTTAATCCCCTGAAGGATGCCTATTGGGCCTACTTTCTGAAGAAGATTGGTCCCTTTACCAAATCATATTCCTAAGGGAAACTTTATTCATGGCCCGAAAGTGCATAGCCCTAAGATGGTACAATCCTAATACCCCAAACTTGAATATATGGAAATCTCAAATTAACCAAATTTTACTCTACGAAAAACTGGTGTACAAACACCATTAGTGGCCTGACAAGTTTGAACGTGTGTGGGGAACCTGGTGTGAGTCAGGGGAGACTAATTACTCTGCACGCAGACGTAGACAGGAACTGAGAGACCTCACTCATGCAGTATGAGTGAACAATGCACTGCTGATGCGAGGATACCCCCTTCCATCATAGAGACTGAACTCAGGCGGAATAGCAGCCCAACTCTGAGGGAAATGGGAAAAGAGAAACGGGAACTGGGAGTAAAGGGAGGACAAATCCGCAGGAAGGTGCTGACGAGATATCCATCTTGAGTTACTACACAGATGCGACCAGAAAGGCTGAGTTAAGGTTCTGGTCACGTTTGTTTTAACTTTGTTCACTAATTTATGTAATAGCTTAATTGCATAAAGAATAGAAAAGAGTCGTTACTCAGGAAAACATAAAGTCTTATCTTTATTCAACAAGACTCAAATGTATGCCATACAATGTACTATCCTATTTCAATTGCTGACTACATATGTTGATGCATCTAACGTATGATAAATGTATGCTGTGAACATGCTTATTAATAAAATCAGTTTGAAAAAAAAATTAGATACCTCAGCTTATACTTGGGTTGGCTAATTCTTTATTATATACCATTATATATAATGTTTTAGCATGAGATTTTAATCAGGTAATGAATATATCAAAAGATAGGACGTAAAATATATCCTCCAATAGAGCAGACTCTAACCTTAAAGTTATAACAACAGGCAATTACAGGCCTGTAAGCTTAACTTTAGAGATGAGCGAGCACTAAAATGCTCGGGTACTCGTTATTCGAGACGAACTTTTCCCGATGCTCGAGTGCTCGTTTCGAGTAACGAGCCCCATTGAAGTCAATGGGAGACTCGAGCATTTTTCAAGGGGACCAAGGCTCTGCACAGGGAAGCCTGGCCAAACACCTGGGAACCTCAGAAAAGGATGGAAACACCACGGAAATGGACAGGAAACAGCAGGGGCAGCATGCATGGATGCCTCTGAGGCTGCTTAATCGCACCATTATGCCAAAATTATAGGCAACAGCATGGCCATGACAGAGTGACCGAATGAGGCTAGATAGCATCTAAAACATCCAATAATTGACCCTGACACTATAGGGGACGGCATGCAGAGGCAGCGGCAGCAGCGGCAGGCTAGAGAGTGGCATGGCAACATACCCTAAATGGACTCAGGCTTCAAACCAATGGGTGGCAGAGAGGAACCAAAGGAGGTGAGCAAGAAGCGCTCAAATAATATCGGTACATGATAAAAGTTTGCCAGTATATTTTGTGGATTACACAGCAGGGTGGCGACAAAGTTAACATGGAAGCCATGAAAACAATCCAAAATTCTGCCTGACACAGCTCGTTTGATAAGGGGACCATGTATGGAGGCAGTGAACTAGTAGTAGATTAAAGGTGCTGCAGTTAAAACTATGTTAGTTGGATCTTGGCATGGAGCTGGCGCTCCGCTGCCAGGCGAGCTTTTGCCAATCCAAGCCCCTGTCTCTAGGCTACTCCCCAAACAGCACTTCTAAGAACCTTTTGTATAAGATCATGTGTAGTAGCGTTCTTATAAGTTTGGGATATGGCGGGTGAGGGGAATGTAAACATCTGCGCAAGAAGCGCTGAAATAATATCCGTAAATGAAAAAAGTTTTCCAGTATATTTTGTGGCTTACACAGCACGGTGGCGACAAAGTTAACAAGTTTGATGCGGAATGCCCTGTAATAGCTCTTGGGCGGTGTGCCTTTTATCACCTAGGCTCAGCAGTTTGAGCACCGCCTGCTGTCGCTTAGCGACGGCACTGCTGCTGTGCCTAGAGCTACCGACTGATGGCGCCATGCCCACGGATGGTAATTCGGAGGAGGAGAAGGAGGTGGAGGAGGGGTGGGAGGAGGAGGAGGCATAGTAGGCCTGAAACACCTGGACCGAGGTAGGCCCCGCAATCCTCTGCGTCGGCAGTATATGACCAGCCCCAGGCTCAGACTCGGTCCCAGCCTGCACCAAGTTAAGTGTAGTAGCGTTCTTATAAGTTTGGAATATGGCGGGTGAGGGGAATGTAAACAGATGCGCAAGAAGCGCTGAAATAATATCCGTAAATGGTAAAAGTTTGCCAGTATATTTTGAGGATTACACAGCAGGGTGGCGACAAAGTTAACAAGTTTGTTGTGGAAGCCATGAAAACAACCCAAAATTCTGCCTGACACAGCACATTTGATAAGGCGGCCATGTATGGAGGCAGTGAACTAGTAGTAGATTAAAGGTGCTGCAGTTAAAACTATGTTAGTTGGTTCTTGGCATGGAGCTGGCGCTCCGCTGCCAGGCGAGCTTTCGCCAATCCAAGCCCCTGTCTCTAGGCTACTCCCCAAACAGCACTTCTAAGAACCTTTTGTATAAGATCAAGTGTAGTAGCGTTCTTATAAGTTTAGGATATGGCGGGTGAGGGGAATGTAAACAGATGCGCAAGAAGCGCTGAAATAATATCCGTAAATGGTAAAAGTTTGCCAGTGTATTTTGTGGATAACACAGCAGGGTGGCGACAAAGTTAACAACTTTGATGTGGAATCCATGAAAACAACCCAAATTTCGGCCTGACACACCTCGTTTGATAAAGGGACGATGTATGGAGGCAGCTATATGGACGACTTTTGGAGGTAGCAATGGAGGCTGCTATGGAGACAATTCAATTTGGATAGTGCCTGTATGTGGCAGTCCAAAAAAGTTTTCAAACCAGAGGAGCAGGTAGGTGGCCCTCCAGAAAAATGGAATAGATTGAGTGCCTGTATGTGGCAGTCCAAAAAAGTTTTCAAACCAGAGGAGCAGGTAGGTGGCCCTCCATAAAAATGGAATAGATTGAGTGCCTGTATGTGGCAGTCCAAAAAAGTTTTCAAACCAGAGGAGCAGGTAGGTGGCCCTCCATAAAAATGGAATAGATTGAGTGTCTGTATGTGGCAGTCCAAAAAAGTTTTCAAACCAGAGGAGCAGGTAGGTGGCCCTCCAGAAAAATGGAATAGATTGAGTGCCTGTATGTGGCAGTCCAAAAAAGTTTTCAAACCAGAGGAGCAGGTAGGTGGCCCTCCATAAAAATGGAATAGATTGAGTGCCTGTATGTGGCAGTCCAAAAAAGTTTTCAAACCAGAGGAGCAGGTAGGTGGCCCTCCAGAAAAATGGAATAGATTGAGTGTCTGTATGTGGCAGTCCAAAAAAGTTTTCAAACCAGAGGAGCAGGTAGGTGGCCCTCCAGAAAAATGGAATAGATTGAGTGCCTGTATGTGGCAGTCCAAAAAAGTTTTCAAACCAGAGGAGCAGGTAGGTGGCCCTCCAGAAAAATGGAATAGATTGAGTGCCTGTATGTGGCAGTCCAAAAAAGTTTTCAAACCAGAGGAGCAGGTAGGTGGCCCTCCATAAAAATGGAATAGATTGAGTGCCTGTATGTGGCAGTCCAAAAAAGTTTTCAAACCAGAGGAGCAGGTAGGTGGCCCTCCATAAAAATGGAATAGATTGAGTGCCTGTATGTGGCAGTCCAAAAAAGTTTTCAAACCAGAGGAGCAGGTAGGTGGCCCTCCAGAAAAATTGAATAGATTGAGTGCCTGTATGTGGCACTCCCAAAAATTGTTTAAAACAGAGGACCGGGTCGGTGGCCCTCCATAAAAATTAAATGCATAAAGTACTATAGCTAGAGCCAGTGGGCCCTGTAAAAAAATAGCCAGTTTCCTCTGCTTTACTGTACAAAGAGGAGGAGAAGGAGGAAAATGAGGAGGAGGAGGAGTGGATAAATTATTCAGGTTGAGCTTCCTTCACCTGGTGGAGATTGGAAATTAGGAGAAATCCAGGCTTTATTCATCTTGATAAGCGTCAGCCTGTCAGCGCTGTCAGTCGACAGGCGTGTACGCTTATCGGTGATGATGCCACCAGCTGCACTGAAAACCCGCTCGGACAAGACGCTAGCGGCAGGGCAGGCAAGAACCTCCAAGGCGTACAGCGCCAGTTCGTGCCACATGTCCAGCTTTGAAACCCAGTAGTTGTAGGGAGCTGTGTGATCATTTAGGACGATGGTATGGTCAGCTACGTACTCCCTCACCATCTTTCTGTAAAGATCAGCCCTACTCTGCCGAGACTGGGGACAGGTGACAGTGTCTTGCTGGGGTGACATAAAGCTGGCAAAAGCCTTGTAAAGCGTACCCTTGCCAGTGCTGGACAAGCTGCCTGCTCGCCTACTCTCCCTCGCTACTTGTCCCGCAGAACTACGCACTCTGCCGCTAGCGCTGTCAGAAGGGAAATACTGTTTCAGCTTGTGCACCAGGGCCTGCTGGTATTCATGCATTCTCACACTCCTTTCCTCTCCAGGGATGAGAGTGGAAAGATTTTGCTTGTACCGTGGGTCCAGGAGAGTGAACACCCAGTAATCGGTGCTGGAATAAATTCTTTGAACGCGAGGGTCACGGGATAGGCAGCCTAGCATGAAATCTGCCATATGCGCCAGAGTACCAACGCGTAAGAATTCACTCCCCTCACTGGCCTGACTGTCCATTTCCTCCTCCTCCAACTCCTCCAACTCCTCTTCTTCTGCCCATACACGCTCAACAGTGAAGGACTCAACAATGGTCCCCTCTTGTGTCTCGCCAACATTCTCCTCCTCTTCCTCCTCATCCTCCTCCACCTCCTCCGATATGCGCTGAGAAACAGACCTAAGGGTGCTTTGGCTATCAACAAGGGAATCTTCTTCCCCCGTCTCTTGTGAGGAGCGCAAAGCTTCCGACTTCATGCTGACCAGAGAGTTTTTCAACAGGCCAAGCAGCGGGATGGTGAGGCTGATGATGGCGGCATCGCCACTGACCATCTGTGTTGACTCCTCAAAGTTACTCAGCACCTGACAGATATCAGACATCCACGTCCACTCCTCATTGTAGACTTGAGGAAGCTGACTGACCTGACTACCAGTTCTGGTGGAAGTTGACATCTGGCAGTCTACAATCGCTCGGCGCTGCTGGTAAACTCTGGATAACATGGTCAGTGTTGAATTCCACCTCGTGGGCACGTCGCACAACAGTCGGTGAGCGGGCAGTTGGAGGCGGCGCTGCGCTGCCCTGAGAGTGGCAGCATCTGTGCTGGACTTCCTGAAATGCGCACAGATGCGGCGCACCTTCGTGAGCAAATCAGACAGATTGGGGTATGTCTTGAGGAAACGCTGAACTATCAGATTTAACACATGGGCCAGGCATGGCACATGTGTCAGTCTGCCGAGTTGCAGAGCCGCCACCAGGTTACGGCCGTTGTCACACACAACCATGCCTGGCTTCAGGTTCAGCGGTGCCAGCCACAGATCAGTCTGCGCCGTGATGCCCTGTAATAGTTCTTGGGCGGTGTGCCTTTTATCGCCTAGGCTCAGCAGTTTGAGCACCGCCTGCTGTCGCTTAGCGACGGCACTGCTGCTGTGCCTAGAGCTACCGACTGATGGCGCCATGCCCACGGATGGTCGTTCGGAGGAGGAGGTGGAGGAGGGGTGGGAGGAGGAGGAGGCATAGTAGGCCTGAAACACCTGGACCGAGGTAGGCCCCGCAATCCTCGGCGTCGGCAGTATATGACCAGCCGCAGGGTCAGACTCGGTCCCAGCCTCCACCAAGTTAACCCAATGTGCCGTCAGCGATATATAGTGGCCCTGCCCGGCAGCACTCGTCCACGTGTCCGTGGTCAGGTGGACCTTGTCAGAAACGGCGTTGGTCAGGGCACGGATTATGTTGTCTGACACGTGCTGGTGCAGGGCTGGGACGGCACATCGGGAAAAGTAGTGGCGGCTGGGGACCGAATACCGAGGGGCGGCCGCCGCCATGAGGCTGCGAAAGGCCTCGGTCTCTACCAGCCTATAGGGCAGCATCTCCAGGCTTAGCAATCTGGAGATGTGCACATTAAGGGCTTGGGCGTGCGGGTGGGTTGCACTATATTTGCGTTTCCGCTCCAGCGTCTGGGGTATGGAGAGCTGAACGCTGGTGGATGCTGTGGAGGATCGTGGAGGCGACGATGGGGTTTTTGTGGCAGGGTCCTGGGCAGGGGGCTGACTATCAGCTGACACAGGGGAAGGAGCAGTGGTGTGCACGGCCGGAGGTGAACGCGCTTGTTGCCACTGAGTGGGGTGTTTAGCATTCATATGCCTGCGCATACTGGTGGTAGTTAAGCTAGTAGTGGTGGAACCCCTGCTGATCCTGGTTTGGCAAATGTGGCACACCACAGTCCGTCGGTCATCCGGTGTTTCCTTAAAGAACCTTCAGACTTCTGAAAATCTAGCCCTTTGCCGCAGGAGCCCTCGCCACGGGAGCTTCACTAGTTGACACATTTGGCGCTGATGCACCAGCTCTGGCCCTGCCTCTCCGTCTTGCCCCACCACTGCCTCTTCCAACCTGTTCTGGTCGAGGACTCTCCTCCGTCTCAGAAGCACTGTGTTCACCCGGCCTCTCAACCCAGCTTGGGTCTGTCACCTCATCATCCTCCGATCCCTCAGTCTGCTCCCCCCTCGGACTTCCTGCCCTGACAACAACTTCCCCACTGTCTGACAACCGTGTCTCCTCATCGTCGGACACCTCTTTACACACTTCTTCCACTACGTCAAGAAGGTCATCATCACCCACAGACTGCGACTGGTGGAAAACCTGGGCATCGGAAAATTGCTCAGCAGCAACCGGACAAGTGGTTTGTGACTGTGGGAAGGGTCCAGAAAACAGTTCCTCAGAGTATGCCAGTTCAAATGCCAAATTTTCCTGGGAGGGGGCAGACTGGGGGGGAGGAGGCTGAGGTGCAGGAGCTGGAGGAGTGCCGATTTCGGTGACATGGGTGGACTGCGTGGAAGACTGACTGGTGGACAAATTGCTCGAAGCATTGTCGGCAATCCACGACATCACCTGTTCGCACTGTTCTGGCCTCAACAGTGCTCTACCACGAGTCCCAGTAACTTCAGACATGAACCTAGGGAGTGTAGCTCTGCAGCGTTTCCCTGCTCCCTCATCAGCAGGTGGTGTCTCACCCCGCCCAGGACCACGGCCTCTGACCCCTGCAGTAGTTGGACGCCCACGTCCCCGCCCTCGTCCTCTACCCCTAGCCCTCGGGTTAAACATTTTGAAAATGAAAGTTATAACTTTAATTTTTTTTTTAACTTTTTTTTGTGTTTTTTTGTGTTTTTTTTTTTTTTTGCGTTTTTTAGTTTTTAAAACCAAACGATGCTATCCTATTGCTATGGCTATTTTCTAGCCAAGTATGAAAGCACACTGCTATGCCAGATGAGATGACGCTGAGTTATGAAAAAATAAACGTAAAATAAAAAGTAAATGGCAGACTGTGCCTAATTGAAATCCAACCCCTAATAAATTTTCCCAATTCGGTCTTTGCGATGGATATGTGCGTCACTAAGCGCTAAACACAGCGGTCGCAAGTCTCACTACAAATTCCTCACAATTGGCTAGTAGATGCACTGCAGCAAGGACAGCCACCAGCAGATCAACCAGAAATAAAATATATATAACGCTATTGTAGGCGTAAGTAAGCCGTTTGGATTCTCCTTTGGCTATTTTCTAGCCAAGTATGAAAGCACACTGATGAGATGACGCTGAGTTATGAAAAAATAAACGTAAAATAAAAAGAAACTGCCAGACTGTGCCTAATTGAAATCCAACCCCTAATAAATTTTCCCACTTCGGTCTTTGTGATGGATATGTGCGTCACTAAGCGCTAAACACAGTGGTCGCAAGTCTCACTCCAAATTCCTCACAATTGGCTAGTAGATGCACTGCAGCAAGGACAGCCACCAGCAGATCAACCAGAAATAAAATATATATAACGCTATTGTAGACGTAAGTAAGCCGTTTGGATTCTCCTTTGGCTATTTTCTAGCCAAGTATGAAAGCACACTGATGAGATGACGCTGAGTTATGAAAAAATAAACGTAAAATAAAAAGAAACTGCCAGACTGTGCCTAATTGAAATCCAACCCCTAATAAATTTTCCCACTTCGGTCTTTGCGATGGATATGTGCGTCACTAAGCGCTAAACACAGCGGTCGCAAGTCTCACTACAAATTCCTCACAATTGGCTAGTAGATGCACTGCAGCAAGGACAGCCACCAGCAGATCAACCAGAAATAAAATATATATAACGCTATTGTAGGCGTAAGTAAGCCGTTTGGATTCTCCTTTGGCTATTTTCTAGCCAAGTATGAAAGCACACTGATGAGATGATGCTGAGTTATGAAAAAATAAACGTAAAATAAAAAGAAACTGCCAGACTGTGCCTAATTGAAATCCAACCCCTAATAAATTTTCCCACTTCGGTCTTTGCGATGGATATGTGCGTCACTAAGCGCTAAACACAGCGGTCGCAAGTCTCACTACAAATTCCTCACAATTGGCAAGTAAATGCACTGCAGCAAGGACAGCCACCAGCAGATCAACCAGAAATAAAATATATATAACGGTATTGTAGGCGTAAGTAAGCCGTTTGGATTCTCCTTTGGCTATTTTCTAGCCAAGTATGAAAGCACACTGCTATGCCAGATGAGATGACGCTGAGTTATGAAAAAATAAACGTAAAATAAAAAGTAAATGGCAGACTGTGCCTAATTGAAATCAAACCCCTAATAAATTTTCCCACTTTGGTGTTTGATGTGGATATGTGTGTCACTAAGAGCTAAACACAACGGTAGCAAGTCCCCCTGCAAATTCCTCACAATATGGTACTAGCTGCACTACTAGTGCCAGCAAGCCCAGCCACAAGCAAACAAAAAAAAAAGTATAACGTTATTGTAGCCCTAAGAAGGGCTGTTGGGTTCTTGTTGAATCACTCCTGCCTAACACTATTCTAATAGAACACCCTAACGCTTTCCCTGACCAGCAGCAGCTCTCTCCCTAGCGGCATCCAGACAGAGAATGATCCGAGCAGCGCGGGCAGCGGCTAGTCTATCCCAGGGTCACCTGATCTGGCCAGCCAACCACTGCTATCGACGTGTAAGGGTACCACGTCATGCTGGGTGGAGTGCAGAGTCTCCTGGCTTGTGATTGGCTCTGTTTCTGGCCGCCAAAAAGCAAAACGGCGGGAGCTGCCATTTTCTCGAGCGGGCGAAGTATTCGTCCGAGCAACGAGCAGTTTCGAGTATGCTAATGCTCGAACGAGCATCAAGCTCGGACGAGTATGTTCGCTCATTTCTAATTGGCACCATTTTGAATGTAGTGTGCAAGCTTTGTATGGCAGATGAGCTGGTTGCCTTAGCTGGTTAAGGCTGCGGTTGATGGGTATGAGCTCAGAATGTGTGCGGGGAGTTGCCACATGAACTGTTATATTGCCTTGCACTCCCATGGCCACTAAGAGGTGAGTACCTCTGTTGGTATGGAGATGATCCTGCAGTGGATTTTGTGTGATTACCGCAACTCTGAACCCTGTTTCAGAGCCCGTGCCTGTTCCTGTGCTTGTTTTCTTATCCCCTTATCATCCTAAGTCTCCACATTTATCTGAAAATCTGATAGTAAGTCTGAAATATTTGGGAAGATAACTTCTACCTAACAACTGTAAGGAACAGGCAGCACTCCAAGGTGGTGAAAAAAATCAGAGTGTCTTTATTCCATATGGTGACATTTTGGTGGCGCAGAACCTTTTTCAAGCATAGTGTAAAATAGCCCGCAATCACACATATAAAGACCAGTCACCCATTGGTCAGGGACTGTATAGTGTAATCATCACAAATTCATACCAAATACATATATTTAAGTGACAATCCATATGTGTCACTTTAATAGATCTAGGAGTATTCTCACCCTCCGTTATTATGTCCCCCTCTTTTCCCGGTGTAAACCGTATTTTCTTTGTAGTCTATCACATCCCTTTGGAACTTGTTTCTTTTTATGCCCATGATGACCTCTTCCAATTTTTTCACTTTCTCTTGATGAGTATATAAATTTCTCCTTATAAATCACATCCGTCAAATGACTTTGGAGTTCTTCCTTGAGTAAATGTATACTACATTTAGTTTCCTCCAATGCACTTCATACTTCTGCGATTATGACGCTCATCAATTTGAGTGAACACTCGCTAAGAATAAAGTTTCAAGTGTCCACAAACGTTTGGGAGTACATAGTTGTTGGTAATTTTCTTAGATGGAGATCCTGCGGTATCATTTTCCTTTCTGTACATGACTCTAGAGTCTCCGCATCCTACCACACGCGGGCTTCTTTTTACATTAATTTAAACAGTTGTTTCCATTGAATGAAAAAAATAGTTCCCGGATCCAGATCAGAGGATTCAATTCTTAATATTCTTTTAGAAAAATCTCTTCTGTCCCCGTTGGGATCTGGTTCTGTTGTATCCTCTATACGATCGTTGGAAACCATATTATCCATCTTGTGCACCCTACTATGCAGATAAAAAAAATGAATATTTCACACTTCCGACAGAGGTGTCACGGGAAGCAGAACCAAAAAACATACATGGTCGAGAAGACCAAACACTGAAAGTAATAAAAATGTCCAGTTCGCTCACACAATCACATATATATACACATACAATGCTTGTCCGGGGGCAGGAAAAGGATCCATCAAAAAAGTGAAAACCCGGCATCCAATTCACCTGTATAATTTAACACCTGGGGAACGGAGAGCATTGCAGCAATTGAGAGAAAATACTGACCTAATCGTGAGATCGGCGGACAAGGAAGGGGGGGATGTGTTGTTACTCAATTCATTTTGTTCCAGCAAAAATTGAAAGTATTCCAGATGAGGGTATGAGTAATTAATCACGAAAAAAGTAAGGGAAATTTTGGGGGAATGGGTAGATTACTACCTTCAACCCCTTACAAGGGTTACCCCTATGTTCTTGCAGGACACAAAAAATGTGTTGTACATAATGGATGCCTTTGTACGGAGGGATGATTATGAGTGGGCAACCTGCTATGTCGTATCGCTTTACTCATCCATCACCCATGGGCTATGGGTATACATTTTCTCCAATGGCATTAGATGAAATACAGTATTTATAGCTACAATTTAGCATTATATTGTGACTATATAGTGCTGGTTGTTTCAATGCAGCCAATTGGTAAGATCAGAAATGTTCTTTTTTATGCTCATTAATGTACACTCTGCACCCCATCTTTAAAAAAAATAGAAATGCAGATATTTTTGCCAATTAATTAAACAAGAAAAACTGGAATATCACATGGTCAGTATTTAGACCCGTTGCTCAGTAGTGAGTAAAAGCACCTTTTGAACTAGTACAGCCATGAGTCTTCTTGGGAATGAAAGTTTTTCACTCATGGATTTGGGGATCCTCTGCCTTTCTTCCTTGCAGATCCTCTCCAGATACTTCAAGTAAGATGCTAAACGTTGGTTGAAAGCCATTTTCAAGTCTTAACATACACTCACCGGCCACTTTATTAGGTACACCATGCTAGTAACGGGTTGGACCCCCTTTTGCCTTTAGAACTGCCTCAATTCTTCATGGCATAGATTCAACAAGGTGCTGGAAGCATTCCTCAGAGATTTTGGTCCATATTGACAAGATGGCATCATACAGTAGCCACAGATTTGTCGGCTCCACATCCATGATGCGAATCTCCCATTCCACCACATCCCAAAGATGCTCTATTGGATTGAGATCTGGTGACTGTGGAGGCCATTTGAGTACAGTGAACTCATTGTCATGTTCAAGAAACCAGTCTGAGATGATTCCAGCTTTATGACATGGCGCATTATCCTGCTGAAAGTAGCCATCAGATGCTGGGTACATTGTGGTCATAAAGGGATGGACATGGTCAGCAACAATACTCAGGTAGGCTGTGGCGTTGCAACGATGCTCAATTGGTACCAAGGGCCCCAAAGAGTGCCAAGAAAATATTCCCCACACCATGACACCACCACCAGCCTGAACCGTTGATACACGGCAGGATGGATCCATGCTTTCATGTTGTTGATGCCAAATTCTGACCCTACCATCCGAATGTCGCAGCAGAAATCGAGACTCATCAGACCAGGCAACGTTTTTCCAATCTTCTACTGTCCAATTTCAATGAGCTTGTGTAAATTGTAGCCTCAGTTTCCTGTTCTTAGCTGAAAGGAGTGGCACCCGGTGTGGTCTTCTGCTGCTGTAGCCCATCTGCCTCAAAGTTCGACGTACTGTGCGTTCAGAGATGCTCTTCTGCCTACCTTGGTTGTAACGGGTGGCGATTTGAGTCACTGTTGCCTTTCTATCAATTCGAACCAGTCTGCCCATTCTCCTCTGACCTCTGGCATCAACAAGGAATTTCCGCCCACAGAGCTGCCGCTCACTGGATGTTTTTTATTTTTCGGACCATTCTCTGTAAACCCTAGAGATGGTTGTGTGTGAAAATCCCAGTAGATCAGCAGTTTCTGAAATACTCAGACCAGCCCTTCTGGCACCAACAACCATGCCACGTTCAAGGGAACACAAATCACCTTTGTTCCCCATACTGATGCTTGGTTTGAACTGCAGGAGATTGTCTTGAACATGTCTACATGCCTAAATGCACTGAGTTACCACCATGTGATTGGCTGATTAGAAATTAAGTGTTAATGAGCAGTTGGACAGGTGTACCTAATAAAGTGGCCGGTGAGTGTAGATCCTCAATTGGTTTTAGGTTAGGGCTCTGGCTGGGCCAGTCCAGAATGGAAACAGAGTTGTTCTGAAGCCACTGCTTTGTCATTTTAGTTGTGTGCTAGTGTCATTGTCTTGTTGAAAGGTGAACCATCGACCCAGTTGGAGGTCCAAAACACTGTAGAAAAGTTTTTTTCCATGAGATCTATCTACTTGGCTGCATTCAGCTTTCATTCAATTGTAACCAGTTGTGCTGAAGCTGAAATACATCACCATAGCATGATGCTGTTGGGATTGTATTTGGCAGGTGATGAACAGTTCCTGGTTTTCTCCACATATGCCGTTTAGAATTAACACCAAAAAGTTCAATCTTTGTCTCATCAGACCAGAGAATCTTACTTCTCAAAGTCTGGAAGTTCTAAATGTGTTTTTTTCAAACTGTATGTGGACTTTCGTATGTCTTGCGCTAATGAAAGGCTTCTGTTGGCACATTCTGCTATCAAGCCCCAACTGGTGGAGGGCCGCAGTTGGCCTTGCAGAATTTTCTCCCGTCTCCCCACTGCATCTATTTGGCTCAGCAACAATGATTTTGGGCTTCTTCTTTACCTGTCTCCAAGGTTCTTCCCTCATGATTGCTAAGTTTGGCTGGAATACCAGGTGGAGGAAGAGTTGTGGTCATCCCAAACTTCTACAATTTAAGGATTATTGAGGCTACTGTTCTCTTAGGAACCTTGAGAAATTGTTTGAACCCTTGGCTAGATCTGTTCCAAATGGGTCTATTAGCCCCTTCGGCAATGCTTTAGACCTCATGATTCTCATGTGCTCTGACATGCACTGTAAGCTGTGACATCTTATACAGATAGGTGTATGCCTTTCCTAAGTAAGTCTAATCAGTTTAATTAAGCACAGCTGGACTCCAATAAAGAAGTAGAACCATCTAGAATCAGAAGGAAATGGACAGCATGTGAGTTAAATATGAAAGTCGCAGCAAAAGGTCTGAATACTTATGACCATGTGATATTATAAAAATTATGACATCTGTTATGCATGCGTTTTTTAATAGGAAAAAAGTAACTGCGGCCACCATAACTTTTTGTCCGTCAATAAAATATTACACACATTGGATGACTGCCTAACTGAACATAACAGAAGACATGAATTTTACACTGATGTCAATGTTATTTTTAAATGATGTGTTAAGCCTCAGTTCTATCCTTTTTTAACAGAGGTAAGGAATTGAGGTTTAAACTGTAGTGTGAAGTGGACCTTATCAGATTATGGGGAATGGGGAGATATTTTGAATTTAGGGAATTTTTGTTCAGTTAGCTACTTGTTATACTGCTCAATAATATTCAACAGAATCACTAGTCTCGGTCATGAATCATGTGATATTCAGTTTTCTTAATTATTTTGGCAAGAATCTAACAGTTTTATGCCCAGAAGTTATTCTGTTAGAACTAGAAGAAAAAGGGAAACTCCATCCTGTATAATGTTAGTAAGGAAAAAAGTACAGGTGAAACAGGTGCAATAAAAGCCAGTCGTTACAACAATGGCAGACGTGACAGTTTAGTCAAATGTGCTGGCTCTGTCTGCGACATTTGATTGTTGTTGCTAAGATTTTTAAGGTCTGTAAAAAAAATATTGACCACCTTTTGAGAAGACATTATTTACATTAGACGTCTCTTTTAGCATCTTTGCATCAATTTTGCATCAGTTGTGCTGACAAATAAACTGATGGCAAATGATTATTGAACATACCATCAATTACATATTGTAGGTACCATACATGATACTGTTATTCAAAGGTTGTTATATATTTCTGTAAGTTCCCTAGGTTTAGTTTATGGAAAAAATAACCATGTAAATATGCAATAATACCTCTGTTCAACTCCTGCTGCTCTAAAACATGTTCTCTGCATTTACATAGGGGCATTTTAACTCCTTTTCCAGAAACATGAAAAACTACATGGGGGAATGCAATGACCTAATCCATCTACACATACATGTACACTACGGTCAGCACTCAGATTTATGAGCAGAACCTAAGCTCCAAAATGCTGATAACGCTAATCACACCGGGGCACATTTACTTACCCGTCCCTGGTGCGATCATTGATCTGGAATGTCCGACGATAATGCACTGTCCAGCGATTCACTTAAATTCGTGTGCCCGATTTCCTGCTTGTGTCACTTTCCTGCTTAGGTCCGCCGGAGTTCACCTTCTTCTTCCCGGTGCATGTAAGTGCATTGGATTGCGACACAACTTTAAACTGTTCGCGACCGCCGGTCACGTTCCGATGCATGGAGAGGGCACGCGGGCATATTGCAGCAAAGGCTTACCGGTAACACCCGCGATCGGGCCGGGGGTTTTCTTGCTGATCGCCGCCGCCAAAGCTGCCGGCGGCTTCAAACAGATGGCGGTGCATGGGCGCCGCCATCTTTCCGAGGATCGCTGCCTCCCGTGACGTCATCGGGGAGCGGCGATCCGTTGCCATGGTAGCTTCGGGTCTCACGAAGACCCGAAGCTACTTCGGGTTAACCCATTCATTACAATGTGCTATCAGCACATTGTAATGTATGAGGAGTAAAATCCCCATATACTGCCATACTGTAGTATGGCAGTATATGGTATGATCGATCAGACAACCTAGGGTTAAAGTACCCTAGGGAGTCTGAAAAATAGTAAAAATAAAAAAAAGTTAAAAAAAAAAATTATAATAAAAAAACCTAAAAATTCAAATCAACCCCCTTTCCCTAGAACTGATATAAATATAAATAAACAGTAAAAATCATAAACACATTAGGAATCGACACGTCCGAAAATGCCTGATCTATCAAAATATAATAACGGTTTTTCACTGCGTTTAACCACGTAACGGGAAATCACGTCCAAGGTCAAAACTGGCACTTTTTGGCCATTTAAAAAAAAAATTAGGTCGTACAGTCCTAAAAATAATATCATTGAAAACTTCATCAAAAGTCGCAAAAGATGACACCACCCTCAACTCCATACAACAAAGTATGGAAAGTATTATAAGCACAAGAAGACGGCAAAATAAAAAAAAAATTTTGTTCATGAGGTTTTAATTTTTGTAAATGTATGAAAACATTATAAAACCTATACAAATTTGGTATCCCTGTAATCGTACTGAGCCAAAGAATAAATTAGATGTGTCATTTGTGGCGTGAAGTGAAAGCCGTAATATCCAAGCCCACAAGAATACGACACAAATGCGTTTTTTCACCATTTTCACTGCATTTGGAATTTTTTTCCCGCTTCCCAGTACATGGCATGGAATATTCAATGCAATCACTATGAAGTGCAATTTGTTACGCAAAAAACGAGCCGTCACATAGCTTTTTACGTGTGAAAATAAAAAAGTTATAGTTTTTTGAAGGTGGGGAGTGAAAAATGGAAATGAAAAAATGGGAGAGGGCCCGGTCCTTAACCGGTTAAAGTTAAATCCAGTCCAAAGTTGGATCGTCTGATGGCCCGCCCTCGGATTTCTGTTGCATGAAAGCCGGCGATTGCGCCAAAATGCGATCACATGCGACACAATCCCCTTTCAAACACCTGTCTCAGAGGCGCAATCCCAGAAAACGTCAGAATATCCAATGAAAGTGCGGTCCCTGGACCCTTATTAAATAAGCCCCAATGACTAACCAGTGGGGGTACCGATTACGTCTTTGGCAGCCCTGGGCTCTGATTAAGGAACATATGCTGCCTTTAAATACTGCCTATTAATTCCTACTGCCATTAAGAATATATAGCCCCCCACAGGCAAATTCTAGATCCATGCATATTTTATAGTTCACCATTGTGCATTGTGTGACATACAGTTAATTGAATGACACTCTAGGTTAGGCCCCTTGTACAAAGACTTATTTTATTTGCCGTGTGGAAGCTGTACCATAATGTTTTTTTTAAAGCTAGCACACTACCCCATTAACTCTAATGGGAAATACGGTCATTCATTTGAATTGCAGTATTTCCCACTGCAGCACGTGCGAACATGTCCTATCTGTGAACTGATTTGCAGTGCCTCCACTCATCTTCATATTGAAAAGGTAGGATTATATGAGTGTATATAGGTGTATTGAGCGCTAACTTTCCCCTCCTCCACCTGGTCATGTGCTAGACTGTGGTTACAGCCTGGATTAGCACACAGCCGTGTACAAGGAACCTAAGTCAGAGCATATAATACTTGTGTACAAGGATCTTAACCCCTTCACGCTCTGCGACGGATATATCCGCCGCAGAGCTATGAAGGGTGTATGAAGAGGGCTTACGGGCTGAGCCCTCTTCATACAGAGATGGGCTTTGCTGCATATTGCAGCAAAGACCCAACGCTTTCACCTGCGATCGGTGCTTGCATACTCCATATACTGCAATACAGTAGTATTGCAGTATATGGTAGGAACGATCTGACTATCTAGGATTAATGTACCCTAGAGGGTCTAATAAATTGTGAAAAAAAAAAGAAAAATATAGTTTAAAAAATGTAAAAAAAATAAATAAATAAAGTATTAAAAATTCAAATCACCCCTCTTTCCCTAGAACTGATATAAAACATAATAAACAGTAAAAATCACAAACAAATTAGGTATCGCCATGTCCCAGAATGCCCGATCTATCAAAATATAAAAACAGTTATAACTGGCGGTGACCTCCGAAACGGGAAATGGCGCCCAAATGTCCAAAATGCTACTTTTACACCTTTTTACATGACATAAAAAATGTCATGGAAAGTGATCAAAATGTCGCACAGTCCTCAAAATGGTAGCAATGAAAACGTCGGCTCATTGAGTCAGAAGATGGCATTTATTTTTTCCCTTTTACGTACACATTCATTTAATTTTTTAAAATGTATTAAAACGCAATAAAGCCTGTATAAATTTGTTATCACTGTGATGGTACTGAACCAAAGGATAAATTAGAGGTGTTATTTGGAGTTATTTGGAGAAATAGGTGGAGAGCGAGAAATGAGCGAAAAAACCCTGCATTCTTAAGGGGTTAAAGGGGTATTCCCATTTTAGCAAATTAATGTTGTTGTTTAATCAAAAATCATACAATTTTTCAATATATTTTCTGTATCAATTCCTAACGTTTTTTTAGATCTTAGTTTGCTGTCATTCACTAGAAAGATTCATTGTTTATTCCCAGTGGCTAGATATCTGACCATGGTCACACAGGTGTACGGCTCGTTAGTATCACAGAGAGTAATCAGAGCTGTTTAATGCAATGAGCCATGCACCTGTGTGACTATGGTTAGATTTCTGTCCACTGGAAATAAACAATGAGGCTTCCTATAGAATGACAGCAAGCAGAGATCTAAAATCCATGGAATTAATACAGAAAGTATATTGGAAAATTGTATGATTTTTCATCATACAAACAACAACCTTAATTTGCTGAAATGGGAATACCCCTTTAAGTCAGACAAAAGTGGCATATTGCATTTTTTTATGATTCACAGTGTGACCAAAAAACACCAAAAAACACTTTGACAAGTGGATATTAACACTGAACTCCTTAGAATATAAGTGTAACTAGTTAATATAATCCTGTACCTTGCTACTTTGTCCTTACTAAACCAGCGCACTCTAAATTCAATTATGTAGGCAAAGTATTTTTACTTCAGTAATACTATGAACACATCATCAACGTCTAATGCTGCTTACCTTATTGCTGACAGCAATGATTAGCTTTACCATACAGAGAAATAAAATTAATGTTTTGAAAAATCCTGATACAACCCTGAGTATTATAGTGCTAAAAATGTAGTGTCACAATAACCAGGAGACTTGATCACAGGAGAGGTCAGGATGAGTGTGTGGACCCTCTGGACCACCGCGGGAGATGATGGCACTAGCTGACCCCCAGGACTGGAGTCTAAGTGGCAAATGGTCTTCGCCAGAGCCCGCCACAGGTGTGACTAGGCCCGCGGTGGCAGCCAAGGTAGTACGGAGAAAGATGCAGGACACAGTCCAAGCCTGGGATGACAGCTTGGAATTATGAGCTGGCACTCACAGCAGGACCACAGGAGCTGACATACAGTACAGGGAGGCAGGAACTGGTACACGGAGCAGACAGCCAAGGACTGGTAACTGGAATAGTCAGCCAGGGACTGGTGACAGAAAAAAAACACAGCCAGGAACAGATAACAGGGTACAGAGAAACACTGGAACAAGAAGGAACAAGAAGTAACACTAGTAACACAGCAACACTGGAGGGCTTTCCCTTAGCAGGAAATAATGCTAAAGATCCGGTGAGGCAGGAAGGAAGGTGCCGGATGATAAAGGTGAGCCAGATTAAAGAGCGTCAATCAGGAGGACGCTGGCCTTTAAAATCTAGAAGAACCAGTGCGCGTGCACCCTAGGGAGTGGGAACCCTCGCGTGGCATAATTGGATCCAGAGCATAGCCAGGAACGTGGAGAGGTGAGTCCGGGCCGTGGAGTGGGACATCAGCAGCAGACCGGGGCACGGGTGTTCCCGTGAGCCATAGCTCCCAACCGTCCCGGATTCAGTGGGGCAGTCTTTGTTTTTCACCTCTGTCCCGCTGTCACAGGCAGCTGGGAGATTGTCCCGGATATTCCTTGTCCCGGATAGTCCTTGTCGGCTCTACTCACTCCTTTACGCTCGGCCGTTGGGTCGCGTTCATGGAATGTCCTAGGCAAGGACCAAACACGGTGCAACAAAATGGATTCCAGTGCAGAACTCCAAACGGTCTTTACATAGTTCTTTATTCGTGCAACAGTAAAATCAGGTACAGGTATAATGAAGAGAAACTATCAATGCATTTTGGCTGTTAAGCCTTAGTCATAATCCATAAAAAACTACTAAAATCTTACACTTTATATACAACTCACAATCTTGGTCACATGATTCAGCTTACAACATAGTAAAATACATCTACTGGACTAGAGACAAAGCATACAGGCAAATGACGAGGTACCCTTAGTTAATGGGGGTGATCAAGTGATCAAGGGGGTGATCAAGTCATGTCGGTTGTTCATACCATGCGGTTGTTGCGTGTTAAGAACAAAAATCCAATAAGGCTCTCTATTGAGTAACTTTTTTTGAAAGTCCCCTCCCCTGGAGGGTCTGGAGACTTTCTCTATGCCTATCCATCTGAAGCTAGATACGTCTCCCTTATGTATGTCTCTAAAGTGACGAGTGAGGGAGGAAACATTGAAAGAATCATTTGTTAAATCTAAAATGTGTTGTCTTATATGGACCTTAGCGGGACACGTAGTGCAACCTACATATTGCAGGCTGCATGAAACACAAGCAGCCAGATATATGATATGAGAAGTGTTGCAGTTGATATACGATTCTGTGTGCTGTAAGAGGTAAAAGAATTATCTCGTCGGATATATTCACATGCTTTGCAACACTTATGCCCACACTTATGGGAACCTGGAAAGTCTAGCCAAGTACGTCTACCAATATCCGGTTTTTCAACTGTCCATATATGGTGTCTACATCTTCCAGGGCTTCCCAATTATTATTATAAGTATACATTTTATTATTATTATTATTATTATTATTATGGAGACGATTATTAATAATGGCAGATATAATAATAATCTCCAAAATAATAAAAATAATAATAATAAAAATAATAATCATTGTCTCAATAATTACAATAATAATCTCTGAGAAGAACCCTCTCTATATACCATTGCATTAAGTCTGTGTCACAGTGTAACAGTAACAGTTAACAGCGCTTAGTTACCACAAATCATCTAATTGCCAACCACCGAAGCTGTAGCCTATTGGATAAAGGGTCTGTGTCTTTATGGCACATTGACTGTGCAGGTTCTATGTTCAAATCCCAACCTGGGTAAAAAAATTATTATTATTGAGAAGATGATTTTTATTATTATAATATGGTAAACATTTGGGGGCATGTCCAGGGAGTGATTGGAGGTGTGTCCCTCTTTCCCTTCCAGAAATGTTGGGAGGTATGCGTGAGCCACAGCATGGATCGCGGGGACACCAGTGACATATGGTTTCAATCACTAGTTAAAGTATGATGCACTTGTTTACAGAGTGTGCATTATGTATAATTACTGAAACATTTAATGAGAACATTAACTAATTGTGTTGATTCATACATTAAACAAATATCCTTTATGTAATATATATCTCTTCAAAAAAACAGGCTACAAATAGCTGTGATCAAATGAATATGTTCAGAAGAATTGTGACCAATGCATTTTATAGCACTGGAGAAAATTGTTATGGTAAATTTTTATGGCAAATTATTACCTTACTGGTTTTTGTTGCTTGACACCAGGGACATTTAAGGAAAGGTCAAAGTGCACTAAACCATTCCATTAATAGCCCCAATGCTCTCAGCTGTCTACATACTGTAAAACGCATTGTCACAAAAGAATTAAGAGATGTTCTGTTGCAATTAATTATTACTTCTTTTTATGTTAGTAAGAAACCTGCTGTATTCCCTGCTAACATATACTTGTGGTCTCTGTTTCAATAGAGTGACCTCTGCAGAACAGGAAAAGTGCTGAGTACAACACAACTAGTAAGTGATGAGAAAGTAGAAACTTCCGTTATGCCAATTACAGATAGTAATTGCCATGTAATGAAGTTAATGTTTTGTAGAATTTACAACCTGATATTAATGGTGTTTCCTTTCCACCCTCTGTCTCCATCCTACTCTATTTTCCCCGATCTTTGTTACAACAATGGGGATAGGACAATACATGAAGGCTCATTAATTCTATTTAGTGTTGATTTTTTTCCCCCTTCTCACTTCCCTCCTCCTAAAGGTTATACAAGAGCCAGCACATTAAGCTTTTTCATAAAGTGTGGTTCATATGAGGGTGAAAGTTACTGCCTCCACACACTGGCTATCACTATTTAAAGCTCTCTTTACAATTTCAGTCCTGGCCATTTAATGGGCATGTGGTTTTATGGCTTTCATGATCACCAATTACACAACCAGGAACAATAGGTCTACTACTTAAATGACTAGACCTCAAATTTGCCTTCATTTGCCAATGTGTTTCATAGCAACACTTTCAAATGCAGGCTAGTCTAATTATGGAATGAAGATGGATCAGGGTTTAAAAAAGGCAGACCAAAAAGAAACAATATGCTTGGCTAACTACATCCCCTGTACTTCTACTGTATTATTGTGACCCCAGTCTGCCCTTGTAACACTCTATCTGACCTTCAGCGGCTGAAAGGAAACTGCTTATGCCCACACTATCTTTGGTGTCACAGCAGAATTCAGAAGGGTGTAACTGAAATCAATGACACTGGAATCTAGAAAAAAATAAATCATAAGTCTGCAAGTAGACAAATTGAGGGCCTGCAGGATGTTTCAAAGTGCTTTGTGTTTTTCTATTTTCCCATTAGTGTCTAAAACATATAAATCTAGAGGTGGTAATTCTATTACACATTGCAGGGCAAATGTCAAATAGTTTTTAGTTCTTTGGATAGAGAATAATAAGACTGACATATCCTGAAATATTGCAGACTGACACTTCTTTTTTATTACTGTGAATCATTACAGTGGAATTTCATTATGCTGGAAGAGATAGGAAGAAACTTACTTAACCTAAAGAATGTATTCAGTGCATTGCAATGCATGTTATCAACTGCTTCTGTCTTTTCACTTAATATGATGTTTAGCCACTTACATTGAATTTTACATGTGGCTGCAGGAGTAAACGTTATTGAATTTAAAACTTATATCAAGTATTTATAGTACCCATTCATGTAAATAATAGCTATATTTCCACTTTATCTCAGAAAGTTGAATTGAGGGTTTTTCATGGCATTTTCTTGATCCTCCTGAATTTTTACCACTTATCCATCAGTGTTTTCATTTAATTTTAATTCATGGAACAGAGGTATCATTTAAAGCTGGTCATACACTATAGGTGCAGCTGGAAATAAGGCCTATTTTTTAAGGTCCACTAGAGAGATCCACTCGCAGTCCAGCCAATATCCAATACACACTTCTTTATTTGGTAAAGCACCGTATAAGAGAGATAGCAAGGTCTACGCGTTTCTAGCGGGTCAACCGCTCTTAATCATGACTTAATCAAGCCTGATAATCATAAAGAAGTGTGTATTGGATATTGGCTGGAAGGCTAGTGGATCTCTCTAGTGGAGCTTAAGATACCTCAGCAGCGAGGTGGCCCGTGCCTAATTCTCCATTTCTCCTGTGCTATTTTTTAGGGACCTGTGTCTGTCACAACAAAAGTAACTTATATAGCAGCATTTACTATTTAAATGTCCTTAATTTGGAACTGTTGGCGCTCTGGACACTGTTGGGTGTGTCATTTCGATCCACAACTCATAAACAATTAGTTTTGTCAATGTAACATGTATGTCAAAAACATCTACAATCATAGATCAAATAATTACCAAGTAATTCAGAAAATATGTAGGTCTCTGAAACGACTTCCAGTGCTCTTTTTAAAATGTAAGATTATAATTTAAAATAATGGAGTAAATTAATTGTACCAACTGTAGGGCATACATTTTATTTTAATGTATTGAAGAGAGTAGTCCATAACATTTACTGTTAAACAGTTTTCCTGTAGCAGTTTTTTAGAGATAGCACTTTGGATTGCTAGAAAAATGGGGTATTTCCTATAACAGGAGGGGAATGGAGTGATTTTCTGCATACACTTGAGATTTTTGAAAAGCCGCACTTTATTATTCTGTCCACCGCATTTCTGCTACTTCTGGAATAAATATACAGTACTGGTTTGGATTAATTCCACATCATGTTTTTAGACTTCTTGTAGGTCATACTTGGTGTTAAGGGGGCTGCCTTTCAAGGTAGCAAAAGAGGCATTGTTTTCCTTCTAACACCTTGGAAAATGTGTTTGCATACTTCCCAGTATTCCCTACCTATAAGGTGCCTTTAATTGGAAAACTCTCCATAAGGAGAACTCTACCTTCTGAGCCTAGTCAATAGCCTCTCACACATCCAAATCAGTTCCCTACACTGTACTAAGGAGACCCAACCAGGTTGAAACAGTGCTGTCTACAGTTGGGAGCCTTTTCCTTCTGGAATAGATATACTGGTTTGGCTTAATTCCCCCATCTTGTTTTTAGACTTCTTGAAGGTCATACCTGGTGATAAGGGGGCTGCCTTTCAAGGTAGCAAAAGGAGGCATTGTTTTCCATTTAGAACCTTGGAAAATGTATTTGTATACTTTCCACATTTGGATTCACTTGATAAAATGTTGTGTAAATAGGTTAAAGTCAAAAGTGGATTAGGTTGGAAAAATAGTCCATAATTTTTGCACAAATTGGCTGTTGAGACAATTGTGAGACATTTGCCCACAATAAAACAGAAATAACTAAAACTATACATTCTCACCTAAATGTCTATTTATTTGGTTTGGGTTCAGGTTTGGGTACCTTTGATCTAGGTTTGGCTGATTTCACCGACCCCACTATTCACATGTTTAGCCTTTAAATCAGGTCTGACTAGAAATACATCTGATGCAATTTCATACCGCTGGTAACATGATGGGGTTTAAATTTATATTGGAGAGCTCCTCACAGAGCAGCATGAATTCAGATAATAAACATAAATAGATAGCTTAAAATTACAAGAGAGAGGGAACTGATATTTGCATTTTTAATTCCGACATGAATACATAGGGGCAGACTTATCAAGCTGTCTGAAAGTCAGAATTTTTCTAGTTGCCCATGACAACCAATCACAGCTCCCCTTTAAAATATTCATGAGCACTGGTAAAATGAAAGCTGAGCTGTGATTGGTTGCCATGAGCAACTAGAAATATTCTGACTTTCAGACAGCTTGATAAATCTGCCCCATAATGTGATCTTTCTGCATTAAAATTTAAGGTTTCTTTGAAGTTATCTTTGTTTTTTCTCTAAAATACATTTGTGAAGCTTTTGAATTAACTTGCTACAAAAACATCTTGTAATTAATGAATTAGGTTCAAGATTTTTGTTCAGTATGCCACATTTCAATGGAGCTATATGCCAAATTTAGTATAACGTGAACTTGTTTAAGCCCTTATCACCGACACTTGTTTTCAGCTTACTGACTAGACTCTATTTTTAGAATCTGACATGTGTCCCTATAGATGGTTATAACTTCAGATCACTTTAATATATCCAGGTAATTTTAGATTGTTTTCTTGTGAAACATTACACTTCATATTAGTTGTAAAAATAAAAAGAATAAAATTTTTTGCAAAAGTTCATCCTTTTCAAAGTTTGAAATGTTCTGCTTTCCAGGCAGATAGCTAGACTACCCAAATAGCTTGATAACTAATATTTATGGATTGTCTGCTTTATGGTGACGTGGTTTCTTATGCATTCTCTAATTTTTCTAGGATGTTATGAGTCTTAGAACTCTCTCATTTTCATGAAAATCGCCAAAACTCACGTTTTGAGGGACAACTCAGCTTGCAAATTACTTTGAGAGGCCTAAATAATAGTGAAACTATCTATAAATTATCCCACTATAGAAACTACACACCTATATGTATATAAACATGTTTTAACCCTTAAAGTGTTTCACAGGGGTTTAAACATAATGGAATGGTGATTTAGAAACTTTTGAATTTTTGGGGGAAAAGTACATTTAGGCCAAAATTTAACTTTTACAATGAATTAAATTATGAAATGCTCTGCAAAGTACCCAATTTCTCCCAAATGTACTGATACCTCATATGTTGTGGAAAACTGCTGTATGGGCACAAGGCCATGCATTGAATGAAAGCATTTGCATTGTTACATTGTACAGGCTATGAATTTTATTTATTTTTTTTGGAAATGTGAACATATGAGGGCTTATTCATCAGAGTTTATTAACTATTTCAAGGACATCACATTTGATTTTATGCAGTTTTTTGTCTTCACTATGATTATGGTGAGTTCTCATTTATATAGTTTTATTTATATCTGGCCCCAATTAAACTGAGTAAAACTAATATTGGAGAAAATATTGGAGAAAATCAATTTTGTTTAGTATCGACAACTTTTCAGAGGCATAACTTCTGTATTTTTCTGTTGACAGATTTTCTGTTTGGCTTATTTTTTGCAGAAAGGTGTTCCTTTCAGCTGTATCATTTGAGGGAACAGAAATTTTTTGATCGCTTTTTGGAACATTTTTTGCGAGGGTACTAGATGAAAAATTATCTAAAACGGGAAGTTATTTGTGCTCCTTTTTTACGCCGCTCATCGTGTGGGTTCAATGTTGCTTTAGATTTATTGAACAAACACAATGACACACTGATACCAAATATGTATTTTTTGGGGATTTATATACTTTATTTGTGTATGTAATTGTGGTGAGGGGACTTTTATTTTATTTATTTTTTATCACAGAATTTATTTACTTTATTTCTTTTTTTACTTTTTCAATTATTTCCACACTTAGGCTTGAATAAGCATTTATCCATTTGCTGGTTCTGAGCTGTGGTGACATAGCCCGGCAGTGGTACTTGCAGGACTCAATCTCTTGCAATCTTCTCCTGATGTGCTGCCACTGAAAGGCGGTGCGTAAGAAGAAGTACCAATAATGGCCACCATAAAAACACTATAAAGCGGTCATTAAAGGATTAAAAAAATCGATTCAAAAATGATGACCTAAGCTCAAAAAATAAAGGAAACACTTAAACAACACAATGTAGCTCCAAATCAATCACACTTGATTCACACTGTCTAGTTATGACTCAAAACTGATTGTGAATCAATCAATCCAGGACTGGAAGGAGATCCCCGAGGACAACATCCTGTGCCTCTTGCTCAGGTGTTGTAGGGAGATCATACAGGCATGCAGAGGTCACAAACACTACTGAGCCTCATTTCCTTGTCTTGAGGAATTTCCACTGAAGTTGTATCAGCCTAAAATTTGATTTTCCACTTTAATTTTTAGTATCATTCCAAATCCAGACCTCCATGGGATATTAAAATGGATCATGTTTAAGTTTTATTGTTCTCAGTGCATTCCACTATGTAATAAATAAAGAATTGCAACTGGAATATTTCATTCATTGAGATCTAGGATGTGGTGTTTTAGTGTTGTGTTGTGTTTGGAGCAGTGTTTGTTTGGAAAACTTAAGTATTACTTGCCATTTATTTATAAGTTTCTTCATTTTCAACTTATCAGTCAAAAGGTTTCCTTCTTAGTAGTTGACAACTGCCTCTATGGTGCTCTGTAACATGAAAAAATTCTCCCAGTGACAAATGGATTTTCAACATTTTGGGAACAAGAACAAGAATAAAACTTCACTACAAACACCTTTCAGCTGTTCATTACAGTCTGGGACTAAAGTAAAGAATCCAGAGATCTTCACCAGAGGTCAAAATGAGCAGAGAGATCCGTCTGTAACTAGGGGCAATCTGTAAGTTGGGATCTGATCGATCATCAGATTACCGTGTTCCAAGCTTAATTTCCACAGAGCACCACAGGCTACACCAGAATATAATTTATGAACCCCCCAGGCCCTTGCCAGCTGTGTTCTAAGAGCAGGCGATATTTGAAAAGAGAGCTGATGACATCACTGGCTCTCAGAATGCGGCTGGCATTGTATTACAGTGGAACCTGATGGTGCTCTGCAGAGCACCAAAGGCTAATTTGCATATCTTCTATACTTATTTTTTTTACAGAAATGCAGCCATACAAAGATATAAGAAATGAAACTTGGGGCACATAGGGATGGTAAGTACTTAATAGTCAGTTAATATGATGGTAGATGTCTTTTAAGTCAGGGACCACCTGTATAAGTTATATTAAAAATTCTCATGATAGTATAAATGCCCCAAAACAATGCAGTATTTTACTAGCATCACGGTTTCTTTTGTTCTGCTCCATTGTAGAAGACATACAATCAAAAATTGTAATCCCCCAAGGTATAAAATAACGTACACCAATGGTGCAAAAAAAATCCCAATGGACTTGCCTCCCATTGTATTTTGTAATAAGAAAAATTCATAATATTCACGCTGAACTTTTGCATCTGTGATTTTAACAAAATGTGTCACAAACACCAACAGAATATTAAGACCTGTTCCACCAAGTTTAAAGGGAAAAAAAATAAAATTCAAAAAAATGTGTAATGGGAAGTCTTTTCGAGACTTATATATATATATATATATATATATATATATATAATTTGTAATTTAGCGGTAACACCACTTGATCAGCGGAGGTCACTTTAAATAAATATTTCAGGTAAAGCCTGAATGACTCATAAAAGATGTTCCATTATAGTTCCTATAGATAAGACCTGTTGTTTCTCATTGTCTCCTTTTACCTCTCTCTTATCCTTGTAGGCGCCCAGTGCAATCCATAATGTCTGTGCAGGTATTTTATTTCATGACATGACAAGCTACCACTACAACCATGTCATTGCAATTTGTTACACATTTTTGAGTATGTGCTTTGTCGTAAATGAAGGCTCATCTTTAAGCTTGGTATTACATGCATTTAGTGGTTGAAAGCAGATCCATCAAAGAAACATTAAGATAATAAAATAGAATTACAAAGAGTTGATGGGAATTGGGTACAATATGATAGTAGACACCTGTCAATAAATGTCATGTAAGACCAAAAAAAAGAGTCAATTCTCAATAAGAAATATCTTGGTCCAATTGTTAAATTTTGTGTTGTAGCTACAAGTTATAATCAATATCCCCTTTATGTTGGGTTCCCTAACACTCTATTCACTTTTCATGTCTTTTGACTGTTTTTATTCATTTCCTTGAGATCTCAACAACTTATTTTTATTTATTTGTTCCCTACAGGAACATAGACGCCAAATAGAAGATCAAGTTTTCACTGGGAATGTTTCATTTATTTTTTACATGTAAATATTATTTTTTAAAATTCTTTAATAGTGCACATTTTAACAGAAATTAAAGATAAAAGATTAAAATAAAAGATAGATTTTAATATTTAAATTCCTTGTTGAAAACTCAGTCCTCATTTTGGTGGCTAATGGCACCTTTTTTGTAAAAGTGTCTTTGCCTGACCAACACTCAGAATCCAGTCTCACTTTGTTTCTAATACCAATAAAAAGTACTTCCGGATGCAGTGTTCCAAGTTTGTTAACCACACCTAGGTCTTTTATGCTGAAGCTGTGATTTACAGAGTTGCATTGCTGATTTCCTCTGGGTGTATGTTTTGTGGAAATCTGGGTATTTCCATCTTGCTTCTGAGCTGGGAGCTAGGGGTTTACTGGTGTGGGCTGAGTGATGGACAGCCTATATGGTCAGCTACAAGGACAGTGTCTAGGAATGCCTTACGTTTCCAATACTCGGTTCAATCAGTGCTAGTTATACTTCCTGTGATTTATAGTACTATTATCTGTTTGTAATTTGCTGGACCTGTGTCCTGAAACCTGTACCTAAACATGTATCCTGCCTGGTCAGGAAGCCCAAACCTGTAACTGAACCTGAATCCTGTCTGATCTGTTACCGAGAATGCCAACCTAATCTGGAATCTTGAGCATGTACCTGAACCTAAATACTTCCTGATCCTGAACCCTGAATCCCAACCTAGTCCAGGACCTCGAACCTGTACCTGAGCCTAGATCTTACCTAATCCAGGACCCTGAACCCCAACCTGATTCAGAACCCTAAACCTTTATCTGAGCCTGTATCCTACATTTTTCTGGAACCCTGAACACCAACCTGTTCTGGAACCTGAATCATGTCTGCTCTCTGAATCCCGATCCTGAGCTTGTTCCCCATTCTCTTGTGTCTTTACATTTATCAGTCGGTCTCTCTCTTATTTTTCCTTCTAAATAGGGATTGTCAACCAGTAGTTCCTTCACTACTGGATTTGCAAGGCTATTTAGTAATGGAATTGGGTTTTGGGCTAGATAAGAGCATGCACACCTTCTTTTTATTTCAATTATTAAGCATACATCTAGGCCAGGCAGAATAGATGATCAGCACAGTGGCATACCTATAGTGAGACACTGAAGACAACAAAGGTAACAATGTGTTAAACTGTTATCTTTAAAGCTCCATATTTCATCTTCCCCTAGAACTTTGGGACTACCATCATTGTATAGACAATCATCTTGTTTATCTCGTAATATATATTTTACTTGTAACTATATAGCATATCTTTGCTATGCAGATTCTTTTTAAGTAACAGAATTGTTTCTGTTTTCCTCCTTTGATTTCCTGATCAATCAGCTCCCTTTTCACTTGATTCTTCCAGAATAATTTACATCCATCAGTGCCCAAACCTTTGTTTCATATAACCTCTTTCAAATGCCCTGTTTCCAACCTTCTTCCGTTCACTAATTTTTGCAAGCCTGATGCTTGTTATGACCAAATTGAGCTCTTTGTCTTTTCACCATGATGCAACTTGAGAATTTTGTCAAAGAGACAACTATCCATGAGCTGGATCATGCTGGCTCTCATTTTTTGGGAAATCCTCTTTGTGGCTGCTCTTTGATTTGAACCAGTAATGATTCATTTGGGAATCCACAAACACTGAGTTATTAGAGAACATGTATATATAGGCTGCAATTTGCAGTATACAAGAAGAAAAAGATAGTTCCATCACCAAGAGCATGGCAAGAAACTGCATAACTAAGTATATGCAAAATAGTTGCAATTCAAGTGTGTGTATGTAGATGATTTTCTATAAAATGATAACTTTCGTAGTGAGATATGGAGCATGAAAGTCAAACGTTCAAAACATTGCTACCCTTTTGTTTGTGTTGGGGATACAACCCCTTTTGACCGCTATGTGTAGCACCAAAATCTTAGTTACATTTTTGGGCACATTTCACAAATAAAGGGCAGATCTATTCATCTGCCATATACATATGTTTCTTCAATTGGCTGTTATCAATAAAAAAAAAAAATTACTAGTGTGAAGAACTGTATGTAACAAATCTAGGCAAATATGCTTGCAAGTATCCTGCATAAACAAATTTTAGAGAAAGTCTTTTCTGGACAGTCTTTTTTTAAAGATCTGGTATATGCTTTTACAGCATCTTTCTTTGTAATGTACTAGCCCACATTTAAATACATTTCCTTCACCAGAAGACTGTGTGATGTCAACATTTTGCATTTTTATCTCATGAGGAGTAAAGAGACAAAGAGCTTGTTCTATTGTCTTAGAAAGTAATCAAAGTATCAAAACATGTCCTCTGTGTGATTCATCACTATTTTCCCATAAACCTAAACACAGTCTCATTTTTACTGTGCATTCCAATTTAATATTTAGCATTGTAATAATTTAAATCAAGGGGTTTAATTGTAAAACAAAGATTCGTAAACTAATCTGCCCGTCATCTAAAAACAATAGAGTGAATGAGGAACTGGCTGGTTTGATATTATAAATAAGAAGTTATGTATAAACCTGTATATGTGATTGTGAAATGTGAGAGTTGACAATGTCTGAAAATGATTGCTTGGCATTAAGGAATATGGAAGAGGACACCTTTCTAGACATGTTCATCCAGCCGGAATGTTCGGAACACTAAGACAAAACACAACAAGTATTACAACTTATAATAACAGTGGCTACAAATAGTTTGTCATCATTCAATTTATGCATAGATAGATGCACAATAGTTTATGCTCTTTGGCATTCTGTCAGTGTCCTGCTGTTTACTCATAACAGTAAATCATTAAGGAGTATATGTAACAACTATCATTATAAAGTGGTAAAATCCCAATAAAGAGGAGTATCTGAATCATATGGATGCATAGATAGCTACAGGCCTGAATGGTTTCAGTGATTCATCTTAAAATACATAGTTAATGGTTAAGCAATGAAAGAGTGTTAACATTCGAGAGTCCCACGCATTGAGGACAATAGGCATGGTTAATATGTGTGTCTTCAGTGGGCTATTGAAACAATAAAGTCTTTTATGTTTTTCCCCTTAGACAGATATACTAATGATGTGATTTATGGAGGGGAAGTACCAACGATTCAAGAACTTAACCTATTTGTTCCCTATAGCTATGTTCCAGCATAATACATTGTGAAAGTAATGTTGGACTGGAAAAGTTTTAATCAAAAGATTTGTGTTTGATGATTTTTTTTAGGTTGGGGTAACTGATTACCTGATACCTGGTTATTAACAACCACTATATATAGTTAATAAATGGTGCATAGTAGTATTTTTCTTTTAGTAATGTTCTCCTCTATGAGTTGTCATTTACCTACCCACAATATGTAAATGTGTAAAACAAGCACACTATATTAGTGTGTAGTTCATTATGCAAGATGAAAACATTGGAACAGCCTGATTACTAATTGTATGTATATAATTATTTTTATTTGTTTCTGAATGTATATACATATATATACATTCAGAATGTGTGTGTGTATATATATATATATATATATATATATATATATATAAATTTATATATACATATGTATGTTTCTGAATAGATAGATAGATAGCGATAATAGAAAGAATACTTTGGGAATTTGTAATGGGCAGAAATTGCAACTATTTCCCCACCTCCCCACTATTTCTCCAAGTGGGTGTGGAGGGACACTGAGTGGGTTGAGCATGGGAGCTTGGTTTGCTTGTGCTAACCTTCTATTTATGTTTGTTGTATGATTTGTGACTATTGTATTGTGGGATGCAGCCAACTGCTCCTGTTCTACAGCTAGTAGACAGCTACTGTAGAGACAGGTTAGACTGAGAGGGATAGCAATGAAATTGTTGTCATACCTAACTAGAGCTATTGATTTGTGATACAAAACGATTATCAGTTTCACCTGCCGATTGAAGATGGCATGCATATGTCAGCTGTTGCTCAGCCAGTTGGATCAGCGATTATCTTTCAAAATTTTAAAAATGGGAATAAACAGATTGGCTGTATATAGTTTAAGAGATTACTTGAACCGTAATATACATTTACACTACATAAAATAACACAAGTGACAATTACTGAATTTGGGGATCTCTACAGCAATTACAACACAACAGAAAGTTCTGATTCCAATTAGACAATTTCAAAGGACACAGTGGCCCACATTTACTAAAAACAGTGCGTCACTAATGGGCCTCGGACACTTATTAAATACATGTGGAAGCGGTTTGCACATGAAAGATTGTGCAAAGTCTGTTTTTGGACAGGGCCCAGATTTAAAAAGCCCATGTGCCGGTTTCCTATCAGACAAGCTTTATATTCTACACACAAAGTTTTCAAAATGTATATTGGGCTAATGACCATTCTAGCCACTGAGAGGTTGCTCTGCCAGTATGAATTAGGAAGGACATTCTGATGAATGCATGGAATGTTTCTAGAAATGTATATTAAATGTTAACCTGTTAAAGGAACACTATATGCCAAAAATAAATTATAACATTCAACAATTAATATAGTAACATATTACTGTTGTCTGTTTACTTTTTATTCTGTATCATTCCAGTCATGAATAAATCCTACTGAAGACAGTTTATGTTCTGATCAGACTAATCTGATCAAATTAATTGGCTAATGGTCTAATGGTCATCTTAATGAAGCAGAGCTTACCAAAGAAGAATGACTCTACACCATTTTGTTATACAGACAGGACACTGCAGGATAATGACCCCCATGCTTCATACAGTTACCTTAAGTTATTCAGGAAAGTGACAAATACTTTTCATCAAATTATACCAAGTATTTGACACAAATGAGGGGAATTCATTTTGATAGATTTAATTAAATCATTAAAATAAACCCAGTATTTTTTGATCGAGTAAAAACACCCGCAGTTGGTAAATTGCCATTTCCAGTTTATTATCATAAGGAATTTTTCTATAGTTGCAGCAAAAAATCATTTGAACATATTGAATGGGTATCATAATGATTCAGAACATGCAAGAATGGAACATACTTATGCCAGAATCAGTTAAACATTTTGCCATCACGAAAGGGTGTGTGTCTTTTGTGTTTACACAAGTATGATTTTATGATTTTGTGGCTTTAATGCTGGCAGTATTTGGTGTTGCAAAATATTTAGATTTATCATTTCTGGCCTGTGAACAAAAACCCATAAAGCTATCAAATGAATTTGCTGTAATTCACTTTCTTTGTGAGAACCAAAGGATCTAAGCACAATTGGAAAAGCAAAACTTTGTGATTATACCATAAAAGTGTATTTAGAAGATGTGGAATATGTTTGATGGATTATAATAATTAGCATCACAGATCCTGTGGTTATACAATTTATAATTTACAATTTCCACAGTCCTCCTTCTGCATTCAGCATTTCATATTAAGTGTTCCATATAGCAGTGCAATAAGATGTATCGAAAGATAGTTAATGGTCTTTATAACTGGATATTTTTTCATTCACTGCCACTGATTACCCTCTTTTTAGCATCTGCCGTGGAAATAAACGCAAGCGAGACCTGTTTTGGACTGTACCTTGGTGTCACTGTTCCCCACGTGGGCTCCAGGATGTAGCTAAGGAGACCTGGGAGCAGGAAAGGACCCCTCCACCGTAGTCTGATCGAACACATCTCCCTTATGCAGGACCATTGAAGAAAAACCCGAATGGAGGCAGGAGTGGTGGCGCTTAGAAAATCCTCGATAGGTAGGTATAAATGGCTCAAAAAGAGTACTTTTTTATTTTACAAAATAAAAGATATTTCTTTTAAAAGATTGTTAAAACAATAAAATAAAAATGCTACGCGTTTCTGCTCCGTACCGGAGCCTTCGTCAGGCATGGCCTGTACCAGTGGAGAGCTTCTTTATATAGTGGTGTCTTTGCAGGCATGCCTGGTGTGACCCAGGAAGCTAAAGGATTCCATTCATTGTTAAAAAGAGTATTTTTCACTAAAACTTAAAAATTAATTATAATAATCTTAGTACATAGTAAATACAACATTCTAAATATTGGCAACCTGGTTAATAGATATATGAGCAGAATTAGTAAATAGAGGGTGTGGAAGCCAGGACCTGGGGGACCCGGAAGTGAATAGATGTTTCATAACGGGAGGATTTTTGTGAATGGCTGGAGGGGGCCGGCTTTCGGTGTTTGCATAACAGCATAGTAAGTGTAAGGTTGCTAGGAGATGGAATGATGCTTGTTAGACTACGGAAGCCTGGAAGGGACACATTTAAGGCAAAGCTGCTTAGCTAGCGGGCTTTCGGTGTTTGCATAACAGCATAGTCAGTGTAAGGTTGCTAGGAGATGGAATGACGCTTGTTGGACTACGGCAGCCTGGAAGGGACACATTTATGGCAAAGCTGCTTGCGATGTATTGAGTTACTACAGGAGTCTGCATTATGAGAACAACTGTTTTGTGAGTAACATTGGGTGCTGTATATTAGGTGTAAGGAGATATTAGGATATTAATGGATACATAATAAGGGGGGAGAGAGTGTGTGTAAGTGGAATTAGATAGATTCCAAAACGGCATTGAGGCCGTTCGGATGCAGAGTCCCTAGCTTAAAAATCCAATAGGATTCACGCCTGTTAAGGGTTTTTACCCTATTGTTACAGTTTTCAGGGATTTGTTCTATCGGCGTGAGTGTCAGTTTTTCAAAAGTACAGTTTTTTTCTATAGTGAGATGTTTTGACAGGCTCTGCTTTAGAAATCCAGTCTTCGCCTTGTGCCTATGGCCGTTCATTCTCACTCTGAGCGTTTGAATCGTGCGTCCCACTTATTGAAGACCACAGGCGCAGTTAATTAGATATATCACAAAATCGGAGGCGCACGATAGTTCTTGTTTTATTTGGAACGTTTCCCCCGTGTTAGAAAATTTAAAGGATAAGCAACCTGGGTTCAACATTTGACAGCAGAGGCATTTTTTATGTGCGCATCTCTTAATTCCTTTTCTCTGGGTGGTATTCTTATTTGAAGGGACAATAGTTTTCAGCTTACTAGGAGCGAGAATGTTTTTAAGAGTTGTTGCTCTCCGGAACGTTATTTTTGGTTTTTTCGGGATGATCCCTTTAAGATGGGGGTCTTCTAACAGAACACCCCAATGTTTATTCAGGGCTTTGCGGATCTCTTTATTGCCTTTGTCGTATGTGGTGATGAAGCTGAGCGCATGTTCTTTTTTTGGAGTTGGTAATTCCTTTTTTCTGCATGTTTTATCAGTTCTTTCTTCTTTGCTCTTCAGGCAATCGCTCTGTTCGCGTCCCAGGTTCCTTTTAAAGGCTTCTTTAATTAGTTTTTTAGGGTATTTTTTGTCCAGAAATCGTTTCTTTAGGACTGTTGATTGCTCTACAAAATCTTGAGTGGTTGTGCAGTTCTTTCTAATGCGGTAAAATTGGCTGAATGGGATATTTTTTAGCCATTTTTGATAGTGAACACTATGGTAATCTAAAAAAAAACTATTACTATCAACTGATTTAAAGTGGGTTTTTGTAATAATTTGGTTGTCTTTATTATAAGAAAGCAGCAGGTCCAGAAATACAATTTTTGTTTTTTCGAGGTTCATGGTGAATTTGATTCCCCAATTGTTGCTGTTGAGATGGTTTACGAATTTCAGGGCTTCATGTTCCTCCCCGTCCCATATAAGAAACAGGTCATCTATATACCTTTTATAATATTTAATGTTAGAGGACCAGTTGTGCTGGGAAGAGACGAATAGGGACTCGAACCTCCCCATGAACAAGTTAGCGTAGCTAGGGGCGGCTCGAGTCCCCATGGCCGTACCTCTAGTTTGAAGGTAAAGTTCTTCATTAAAAGTGAAAAGAAAATAAACTTCATGCCCTCAACCAGAAATTTGATTTGTTTTTCTGGGAGGGTCGTGTGGTTAGCTAGATACCAATGTATCGCTTCAAGGCCAAGATGGTGCTGGATGTTTGAATATAGTGATGTTATATACAAAGTGAGAAACCAGAAACTTTCTTTCCATTGGAATGATTGTAGATCTTTGATAAGAGCGGTGGAATCACGCAAGTAGGAGGGTAACTCAGTGACTAATGGCTGGAGGTATAGATCCACAAAATGTGACAAATTGCAAGTAAGCGAATCAATGCCCGAGATGATCGGACGGCCGGGGGGGTCCTTGAGGCTCTTATGGATTTTCGGCAAGTGGTAGAACAGAGGAACAACAGGATGAGTGGTGGATAGGAACTTTTTTTCTTTTTTATTTAAGATGTTATTATCATACGCATCTTTGATGAGCTTATTATAGCTATCGGTATGTGAGCTGATGGGATTGTTAGTGAGTTTCATATAATATTCCTTGTCACCTAGAATTCTTTGAGCTTCTTTCAGGTATTCACTCCGTTCTTGAAGGACAATTCCTCCCCCTTTGTCCGCTGCTCTGATGACAAGTGTGGGGTTGTCTTTTAGGGTTTTGAGGGCTGTTAGTTCTGCATTATTTAGATTCTTATCCTTTGACTGAGTTGACTTAATATTCTTGAGGTCTTGGGACACCAAGGACTGAAAAGTTTCCAGGAAATGACCTCGATGATTGATAGGATTAAAGGAAGATTTCACTTTAACTTGATGGTGAATCACGGGATCTATTTCGTTGTTTTCCAGATTATTTCCATCATTATTTTTACAGGTGTTTTTTAGGTTGAAGAATCTCTGTTGAGTTAATTTTTTAATGAATAAATTAACATCGATGAATAGTTGGAAATCATCTGTAACTTTGCTCGGGCAAAAGTTCAGTCCTTTGGATAAGAGGGATTCCTCTTCTGGATTCAGAACATGGTTAGATAAATTGAAAATTTTCACTGTTTCATTTGTGTTATGTTTCTTAGAGGATGTCATGGTTACATTCTTCTGGTTTTCTTTCCTCTTTGAGGTCTGCTTTCTGTTTTTTCCGCTTCCTCTGCACCCCCTCGGGTCCTTTTTTTCTATTTCTCTCCGAACTGGGTGTGTTTAAAGGTATGAAATATTCCAGGAAACGAGTTCTTGCTTTTTTTGTGTATTCCTCTGATTTTTGCTGAACTTGTATTGGTGTTAGAGGTCTTGTCGGACCTATCTCTAAAAAAGACACATGCGATATATTGCTGGCTGGTGATATCAGGGGGAGCGTTTCCCTGGAAATATTGCATGTGTCTTGGGGGTTTAATGTAATAGTGTTGGAACCAAAGGGGTTTTTTGTTATAACCGTATCTTGACTATGCGAGAAAAATGTATCGTGTGTAGTAAGCCATGTAAGTTCTGAACATGGTGAAATATGTTGAATTGGACTAGGGGTATGATTATCTCAAGTGGTATTCGAAGTAATGGTTGTCGTTCCCATACTCTGGTGTGTAGGGGTAGGTTTGCATGGGAGAGGAGTTGAGGGAAAATTCGGGGGGGGTAAAGGATTAGTACGTGGATGAGATGTGGATTTATTGCGGTTTGAATAGTTGTACTTGGAATTAGGGATGACCCGATTCTTTGGATTGGTGCTATATTGTGACTGATACTTTTTTTGGGGAGTAAATGTATTAGGACGTTTAAGGGACATTAGGTCCTGCATTTTTCTTATTTTGATGGTTGTTGGTACGATGTTTGGGGTAAGAGTCGGGTCGAGTTAACGTAAGTTTATCGGTGTCAGTTGTTTTGACCATATTATGATAGTATGATAGGAATTTTTTGGCTTTTTTGGCAGCGATGGTTTCTTCTAGTTTGTTTAGTCTAGTCTGAATATTTTCATTGATAGTGTGAAAATCTGGATGTTCTCTGAACAAAAACAATTTTTCTGTGATAATGTTGATGTGATGAGTCAATTTGTCGCATTCGCTGGATCGTTTATTAATGATTTTGGTCATGAGGTTTAGGGAACAATTCAGTAGACAGCGGTCCCACTCGGCCGTGTATTGTGTGTCATCAGGAAATGCCGAGGGGATCTTAATAGATAAACCTTTTGGAATATATTCTTTTTTTATATAATACTCTAAAAACATCACATCAATGCTATGTTGTAATTCTTTTTTAGCTAGATCTTCAAAATCCATAAATAAATTAGTCATTTGTTGAGTTCTTGTGATGGTCTCTGATTGACCAGGATGGTTATCATGATCACTCAGCAGTTTCAGAAGTAGTTCTCTTCTGTGGTGCAGTCTTCTACCGAAATAATCCATGTTGTTTGAATTGGGGGTTGCTGCTGATCAACTTCTCTCCTACTGAACAGTTGGCACTGGGGGTGTGCGCAAACGTTGCTGTACAATTGCTTAACAGGCGTGAATCCTATTGGATTTTTAAGCTAGGGACTCTGCATCCGAACGGCCTCAATGCCGTTTTGGAATCTATCTAATTCCACTTACACACACTCTCTCCCCCCTTATTATGTATCCATTAATATCCTAATATCTCCTTACACCTAATATACAGCACCCAATGTTACTCACAAAACAGTTGTTCTCATAATGCAGACTCCTGTAGTAACTCAATACATCGCAAGCAGCTTTGCCATAAATGTGTCCCTTCCAGGCTGCCGTAGTCCAACAAGCGTCATTCTATCTCCTAGCAACCTTACACTGACTATGCTGTTATGCAAACACCGAAAGCCCGCTAGCTAAGCAGCTTTGCCTTAAATGTGTCCCTTCCAGGCTTCCGTAGTCTAACAAGCATCATTCCATCTCCTAGCAACCTTACACTTACTATGCTGTTATGCAAACACCGAAAGCCGGCCCCCTCCAGCCATTCACAAAAATCCTCCCGTTATGAAACATCTATTCACTTCCGGGTCCCCCAGGTCCTGGCTTGCACACCCTCTATTTACTAATTCTGCTCATATATCTATTAACCAGGTTGCCAATATTTAGAATGTTGTATTTACTATGTACTAAGATTATTATAATTAATTTTTAAGTTTTAGTGAAAAATACTCTTTTAACAATTAATGGAATCCTTTAGCTTCCTGGGTCACACCAGGCATGCTTGCAAAGACACCACTATATAAAGAAGCTCTCCACTGGTACAGGCCATGCCTGACGAAGGCTCCGGTACGGAGCAGAAACGCGTAGCATTTTTATTTTATTGTTTTAACAATCTTTTAAAAGAAATATCTTTTATTTTGTAAAATAAAAAAGTACTCTTTTTGAGCCATTTATACCTACCTATCGAGGATTTTCTAAGCGCCACCACTCCTGCCTCCATTCGGGTTTTTCTTCAATGATCCTCTTCAGCCTCGGAGCCTGGTCCGAGTGCTGCTGATCTACAGGAGACCACCCGCTGCTGGTATTACACTTTACATATGCATTTTGCCTATGTAAATAGGTGAGTGACCAATTTACCCATCCATCCTTCCCCTTGTGCATTACTGTCTTCACGAGGTTGCGCTTTCTCTTTTTTCTTCTCTCCTCTATTACACACCGATTGGATATCTTCTGACGAGGTGTATATAAAAATCCCAGTCTCAAGCAATTATGCAGGACCGCATAGCGGCGGTAATGACCCTTATAAAGGAGCACATGACAAGGGCACAAGAGGCCCAGTGTAGGGTCTACAATAGATCAGCCAGACTCAGGACCTTTAACCCAGGCAACAGAGTGTTAGTTCTTGTGCCCACCTTTGAGAGTAAGTTCTTGGCGAAATGGCCAGGTCCATATGAGGTCACGGCGGAGAAAGTGGGGGGGGGGGGAGGGGGGTTAACTACAAGGTATATCAGCCGGGGAGGAGGAAACCCGAACAGATATACCACATGAGGGAAAGAGAGTCCCTGATTGCTGTGGGAGTAGAAAAAGTGTCTGTTCCCAAGAATGTGACATCAGAGGTAGGTGTACCCGATGCCAAGGTTCCTGATAGAACGATTCTCAGAGTCCCTCTCCAGGGCCCAGATTCAGGAAGCGAAGGAGTTTGTGCTCCAAAATGCCAATGTGTTCTCTTAGTTACTGGGTCGTACTCAGTCATCAAGCATGACATCATAACCGAACCCCACACCTGGGTACACCTAAAACCCTACCGCATTCCTGAAGCGTGCTGACAAGCAATATCTGAAGAAATGAGGCAGATGTTAGACCTAGGGGTTATTGAGGAGTCTAAAAGTGACTGGTCGAATCCTATTGTATTAATTCCCAAGCCTTATGGTTCCCTACGGTTCTGCAATGACTTTAGGAAGTTAAACAAGGTATCTAAGTTTGATTCCTACCCTATGCCCAGAGTTGACGAGTTAAATGACTGGGGCAGGCTAGGTTCTTCTCCACCATTGACCTGACGAAAATTATTGGCAGGTACCCCTCACAGGGCTAAAGAGAAGACAGCTTTTGTTACTCCTGATGGGCTATTTCAGTGTGTTGTACTCCCCCTTGGGCTACATTGGGCTCCCACCACATTTCAGAGGTTAATGGATCTTGTGCTAAAACCTCACCGGAGATATGCCTCGGCCTACCTGACATCATAGTTTATATTAATGATTGGGAGAGTCATCTAGCAAAGGTACAAGCAGTGATAGACTCTCTCAGGGCAGCAGGGTTGATGGCGAACCCTCAAAAATGTGCACTTGGTCTGGAAGAGGCACGTTACCTGGGGTGGAGGCGATAAAGCAGTGGCCACGACCTGCGAGCTAGAAGCAAGTGCGGGCTTTCCTAGGCACAGTGGGCTATTATCACCAATTTATACCTCTATTTTGCAACAATAGTGGCACCCCTGACTGACCTGACCAAAGGTAACGAGTCTGTGATGGTAAAATGGAGTGAAGAGGCTGAGGGGGCGTTTCAGCGACTTGAAACTGTTTTGTGCGAGAGTCCGGTACTGATCACCCCTAACTCCACCAAGACCTTCATTGTGCAGACTGACGCTTCTGACGTTTAGGTTTAGGGGCTGTTCTGTCCCAAGTAGTGGAGGGTGAGGAACATCCCGTGACGTTCCTTAGCCGCAAGCTCATTTCCCCTGAGAAGAACTATAGTATAGTTGAGAGGTAGTGCTTGGCAATCAAATGGGCCCTGGAATCCCTGAGATATTACTTGAGAGGGCGACAGTTTACGCTAGTAACTTATCACTCTACCCTCACCTGGATGAGTCAGGCTAAAGAGAGGAATGCCAGGGTCACAAGGTGGTTCCTAATGTTACAAAATTTCAAGTTCACGGTAGAACACTGAGCAGTAAAGCTGCATGGGAATGCCGATGCCCTGTCTCGTACCCACTGTCTGATGGCCAAACGTGTTTGCCCCCACAGGGTCAAACATAGGGGGAGGGTATGTGAGACACTGAAGGGGTTAACTGTGGATGGGAGATATGTTTCCCCTGGGTTTTCCTACTATGCAAGGCCTTAATGGGGAGGTTGTGTTTTTTAGCACCTTGGACACAGGTGGTGGGAGCAGCCTAAGTAGGCTTCATAAAGCTGCTGAGCAGAGCTGAAAGAGATGGCTCTGAAAGGAAGCTGGAGAGCACACACAGCCCTGACTTCTTTGCCTGGAGCAGCGACATCCTTTACGTTTTAGTGGTGAGTTAGAGGAACTCTGTATAGCTAGCACCCAAACGGGTAGGATTTTGTTTTATGTTTTATGCATGTATGTGAAGGCTGTTTTATTTTGTTCCTGCTGTGGAAATAAACGCAGGCGAGACCTGTTTTGAACTGCACCTTGGTGTCTTGAACTGCATCACAAATCACTGCTACCACGATCTCTACTGGGCCAAATCTCCCACAGTATCCACAGTATCCATATGTAAAATGATTATAAACATCATATAGTCATAGACTATAGTATGTATAATACAAAAACAAGCGCCTACTCGCTGCAAATATATGTATATATGACATACTGCACAAATTATTCCTGCCCAAGGGACACGCAAAAATGGTTAAACCCACAATGACACCCAACACACAAAAGAACAAACTTTCAGAATCTATAATATAACCCCACCACTGCCTGCATACCTTAAAATTAGGAAAATAAATAGTAATAAGCCAGATGACCAGGAGTTTCCACAATCTCTTTTAACCCCTTACTGTACATTACAATTTAATTTTAATAGTTACATTTATGTGTATCATTTTACTATGAATACTATTTAGTTTTGATATTTTTTACTCATTGTGCACCATTTAGCTTATCTCACCTTTATACACATATTAATTCCTCAAGGACAAAGCTCTTTTTCACCAGAGGTGTAACTGCAGCAGTAGCAGCTATAGGAGCTTACACAAAAACAATTTCTAACAGTTTTTTTGGGATATAGCTATAGCAGCTGCTACAGGGCCTGCAGTGTCAGGGGGGCCAGTCACCCCACCTGACACAAAGAATTGAGGATGTGGAACATTATATATACATTTTGTGGTGCATATTCTAAGCATAATATGTATATAACAGTACATCTACTTTCTCCATGTGGGCTGTAAGACATCAAATCTGTGTCATAATATTAGAAAACTGCCTGATAGTGTATATGTATGTGTCTGTATCTGCTACATGTGTGTACATGCAAGTCAGTTTATGGTATGTATGTGTGAGTATTTACAGTGTACCTGCTGTATGTGTATGTATGTGCTGTATGTATGTGGTATATGTATGTACACTCACCAGAAACTTTATTAGGTACACCTGTCCAACTGCTCGTTAACACTTAATTTCTAATCACCCAATCACATGGTGGCAACTCAGTGCATTTAGGCATGTAGACATGGTCAAGACAATCTCCTGCAGTTCAAACCGAGCATCAGTATGGGGAAGAAAGGTGATTTGAGTGCCTTTGAACGTGGCATGGTTGTTGGTGCCAGAAGGGCTGGTCTGAGTATTTCAGAAACTGCTGATCTACTGGGATTTTCACGCACAACCATCTCTAGGGTTTGCAGAGAATGGTCCGAAAAAGAAAAAACATCCAGTGAGCATCAGTTCTGTGGTCGGAAATGCCTTGTTGATGCCAAAGGTCAGAGGAGAATGGGCAGACTGGTTCGAGCTGAAAGAAAGGCAACAGTGACTCAAATCGCCACCCGTTACAACCAAGGTAGGCAGAAGAGCATCTCTGAACACACAGTACGTCGAACTTTGAGGCTGATGAGGTACAGCAGCAGAAGACCACACCGGGTGCCACTCCTTTCAGCTAAGAACAGGAAACTGAGGCTACAATTTGCACAAGCTCATCGAAATTGGACAGTAGAAGATTGAAAAAACGTTGCCTGGTCTGATGAGTCTCGATTTCTGCTGCGACATTCGAATGGTAGGGTCAGAATTTGGCGTTTAACAACATGAAAGCATGGATCCATCCTGCCTTGTATGAATGGTTCAGGCTGGTGGTGGTGGTGTCATGGTGTGGATAATATTTTCTTGGCACTCTTTGGGCCCCTTGGTACCAATTGAGCATCGTTGCAACGCCACAGCCTACCTGAGTATTGTTGCTGACCATGTCCATCCCTTTATGACCACAATGTACCCAACATCTGATGGCTACTTTCAGCAGGATAATGCGCCATGTCATAAAGCTGGAATCATCTCAGACTGGTTTCCTGAACATGACAATGAGTTCACTGTACTCAAATGGCCTCCACAGTCACCAGATCTCAATCCAATAGAGCATCTTTGGGATGTGGTGGAACGGGAGATTCGCATCATGGATGTGCAGCCGACAAATCTGCGGCAACTGTGTGATGCCATCATTCAATATGGACCAAAATGAGGAATGCTTCAAGCACCTTGTTGAATCTATGCCACGAAGAATTGAGGCAGTTCTAAAGGCAAAAGGGGGTCCAATCCGTTACTAGCATGGTGTACCTAATAAAGTGGCCGGTGAGTGTATGTTAAGACTTGAAAATGGCTTTCAACCAACATTTAGCATCTTACTTGAAGTATCTGGAGAGGATCTGCAAGGAAGAAAGGCAGAGGATCCCCAAATCCATGAGTGAAAAACTTTCATTCCCAAGAAGACTCATGGCTGTACTAGTTCAAAAGGTGCTTTTACTCACTACTGAGCAAAGGGTCTAAATAATGACCAGCACCTTGTTGAATCTATGCCACGAAGAATTTAGGCAGTTCTGAAGGAAAAAGGGGATCCAACCCGTTAATAGCATGGTGTACCTAATAAAGTGGCCGGTGAGTGTATAAGTTGTGTATGTGTGTGTATATGAACATGGTGTGTGCATACTATATGTGTGTGTATATGGTGTATGTGTGAAAACATTGTATCTGTATATTACATTTAGTGTACGTGTGTCTATGCTGTAAATGGGTATAAGCTGTGTGTGTACATATGCTATATGTATCTATGGTGTGTATAGCCTGCATGTTTGTGTATATTATGTATGTTTAAGACGGCTGTGGGGCCCATCTTATCCTAGCCTCTTCTAATCTTCAAAACTGTGTCACTATGTGCTTGTAATGTTAGAAAGCTTTATCTTAACCTTTTTAGACTTTTTCATGACATGCTATTTTTCATGTTACTGGGAAATGATTGTTAATGTTTTGCATTTATTTATAAAAACATTGGAAAGTTGGTGCCCGGTATTGCCATCGGAAACCTGCCACTACAAGTGGTAGGTTTCCTTTAACAAATATCTCCCAACTGTTACATGGGCTCGATGAATCTCTCAGATGTGTACTATTCATACAGATACTTAAAGAATAGAGATTAAGATAGATATGCCAATCTTCCATTTGCAATACAGTTCCCTAGCCTTTGGCATTTCTATAGCATCAAGGGTATTTGCCAAAATAATTTCAGAGATGGCAGCACAAATAAGAGAAAATCAAGGACTTTTCATTCAATATCTAGACAATTTTAGTTGGTCCTTTAGATCAGACAGTAAGAGATCAGATTCCATGCGTTTGCAGAATTCTAAAATGCCTGGATGGATCATAAAGAAAAATCCTCTATGGCTCCCACCCGGAAAAAAAGATCTGTTTCTAGGTGTCTATTTGGATTTCACATTCCAAAAATCCTTCCTTCCTCAGCAAAAGGTTATCTAGTAAAAAAATCCCATTTTGGGATTCCCATTTATAGATCTTTTTTGCCAGCAGAGAAAATTGAAAAGCAGAAAGATTTTCTCTCTGTCTACGGGAACGTCCTCTAGCCTTTTCCTAGTCTTGGGGTCAGCAGCTTTTGTATGCTTTCCATCCATGTTTCTCATTCAAAAGACCCTGAGTAAACTAAGGCAAGACAAGGCGAGAGTCATTCTAATAGCCCCTTTTTGAAGAAGTTGTGCCTGGTTTTCAACCACCAGAGATCTATTAATAGCAGATACCTGGGTAGTTCCTAAGTGACAGACTTACTATCACAAGGTCCTATTTGTCATCCAGAGGTGAGGAATCTTAGTCTAACAGCATAGCTATTGAAAAGCTAATTGTTGAACATAAGGTCCTTTCTTCTAAGGTAGTAGAAAGCCTATGACTTACAGAATCTATTTGCAGGTCTGGACAACCTTCCTAACATTCATGTGTCAAAACTCTTTAGATATGTACAATTGGGATATGAATGTCATTTTATAGTTTCTTCAGAGAGGACAAGATAAAGGTTTAAAGTCCATGTTTTAGCACTGGCGGCCTTTTTTCACTAGAATATAGCCAACCACCCCTGGATCTCGAGATTTAGGAAGGCATCTGGTAGACTCCGACCCTCTATTAGATCTAGATGCCCTTCATGGGACTTGTCTCTTGTTCTTGAGGTGTTGTCACATTCTCACTTTGAACCCTTAAGGGATATTTCTGTTAAACTACTCACTCTTAAAACACTCTTTTTAATGGCAATCACATCAGCTAGAAGAATAGGGGAACTGTCTGGATTCTCAAACTAGACCTGGAATTTTTATCCAAAGTAGTCTCAAATTTCCATAGATCTCAAGAGGTAGTTCTTCCCTCCTTTTCTGCAAACCCCAAAACAGAACAAAAAAAGTAATTTAGTCATTTGGACATTAGACATAGATTTCTAAAGCCTGGCGTAAATCAGATAGTTTGTTCATTCTTTTTTTAAGGAAAAAAAAAGGAAAAATAAGCTCCAAATCTCTATCCAGATGGCTTATGAAATAGCCGGAGAATCTGCTCTATGGAAAATTTGTGCACATTCTCATAGGATTCTGGCAACATTTTGGACAAAAATAAATAAATATAATATACTGTATATACAGATAAATGTGATATACTTCCAATTTTCTGAAAACACTGAGGAGATGGGAGGAGCTTGCTTTTATATGCTCAGGTTTCCTGTCCATGGGGGCGCATCCCCCTCTCTCTGGTGGTGCCTTTGTGGTTAGAGGAAACACTACTGATTTTCATAATTCTACTTGTTATGCTTTTTAGACAGCTACGTCTAGAATCAAAATTAGTTACTATGCCAATTCCCAATGATCTGGCTCTCACAAACATATCTCCTTTATGTTGGTGTAATTTTTTTATGTTAATCTATTTTATAAAGATATTAGAAGACTTACAAATCATACAGCAATTTTCCACATTTTCAAGGAAGTTGTACAATAACAATAATTCAAAACTAAACCCCTAAAACTATTCCAAACAGCTTTTGGTAAGCAAATGAATCCTTTAAGCATCTCACAAGAAATTAAAACAAGATAGTGTTTCTACATGGTATATTCAAAATTTTACCATAAAATGTAACGTATGGTGACCTCCAATGAGTGACCCCATTTTGTGAACTTAACCCCTCAAGGATTTTATCAATAGGTATAGTGAGCATTTTAGTCTGCAGATGTCCATTCATTTATTTTCCAGAAATGAAGATGAAGAGAGGTTCTTTAAGTTGTACAGAGTATATTGGGTGAACCAAATATCTTGCTACTAACCTATAGGTCGTGGGGGGGGGAAATGTATTCTCATAAATAATCTTGCACAACTTATGCATTACTCTACCAGACTGAAATAGTTCTGCCCTAAAAAATGTCACAATTTTTGTCGGTTTTCTTAGGTGCACTTTACAAGCTATAACATTTGTATTTATTTTTTGAAAATATCTTATTATAAAACGTCTTATTTTCTGCAAAATTGGATGAACTTTACACTGCTACCATTTGGGTGGTAATTAGAGATGAGCGAACATACTCGTCATACTTCGCCCGCTCGAGAAAATGGCATCTCCCGCCGTTTTGCTTTTTGGCAGCCAGAAACAGAGCCAATCACAAGCCAGGAGACTCTGCACTCCACCCAGCATGACGTGGTACCCTTACACGTCGATAGCAGTGGTTGGCTGGCCAGATCAGGTGACCCTGGAATAGACCAGCCCCTGCCCGCGCTGCTCGGATCATTCTGTGTCTGGATGCCGCTAGGGAGAGAGCTGCTGCTGGTCAGGGAAAGCGTTAGGGTGTTCTATTAGAATAGTGTTAGGCAGGAGTGATTCTACAAGAACCCAACAGCCCTTCTTAGGGCTACAATAACGTTATACATTTTTTTTTTCAATTTGCTTGTGGCTGGGCTTGCTGGCACTAGTAGTGCAGCTAGTACCATATTGTGAGGAATTTGCTGGGAGACCTGCGACCGTTGTGTTTAGCTCTGAGTGACACGCATATCCACCTCAAACACCGAAGTGAGACAATTTATTAGGGGTTTGATTAGAATTAGGCAGAGTCTGCTGATTTTCTTTTTTTTTTTACCTTTATTTCATTTTATACTTCAAACTCATCTTGCAAAGCAGTGTGCTTTCAGTGTAGGCTACAAAATAGCCATAGGAGAACCCCAACGGCTTACTTAGGCCTACAATAGCGTTATATTTTCCTTTTTTTTGTTTGCTTGTGGCTGGGCTTGCTGGCATTAGTAGTGCAGCTAGTACCATATTGTGAGGAATTTGCTGGGACTCGTGGTAGAGCACTGTTGAGGCCAGAACAGTGCGAAGAGGTGATGTCGTGGATTGCGGACAATGCTTCTAGCCATTTGTCCACCAGTCAGTCTTCCACGCAGTCCACCCATGTCACCGAAATCAGCACTCCTCCGGCTCCTCCACCTCAGCCTCCTTCCCCCCAGTCTGCCCCCTCCCAGCAAAATTTGGCATTTGAACCGGCATACTCTGAGGAACTGTTTTATGGAACCTTCCCACAGTCACAAACCACTTGTCCGGTTGCTGCTGAGCAATTTTCCGATGCCCAGGTTTTCCACCAGTCGCAGTCTGTGGGTGATGATGACATTATTAAGGTAGTGGAAGAAGTGTGTAAAGAGGTGTCGGACGATGAGGAGACACGGTTGTCAGACAGTGGTGAAGTTGTTGTCAGGGCAGGAAGTCCGTGGGGGGAGCAGACTGAGGGATCGGAGGATGATGAGGTGACAGACCCAAGCTGGGTTAATAGGCCGGGTGAACACAGTGCTTCTGAGACGGAGGCGAGTCCTATAGCAGAACAGGTTGGAAGAGGCAGTGGTGGGGCCAGACGGAGAGGCAGGGCCAGAGCTGGTGCATCAGCGCCAAATGTTGCCCGTAGTCAAGCTCCCGTGGCGAGGGCTAGATTTTCAGAAGTCTGGAGGTTCTTTAAAGAAACACCGGATGACCGACGGACTGTGGTGTGCAACCTTTGCCAAACCAGGATCAGCAGGGGTTCCACCACTACTAGCTTAACTACCACCAGTATGCGCAGGCATATGAATGCTAAACACCCCACTCAATGGCACCAAGCCCGTTCACCTCCAGCCGGGCACACCACTGCTCCTTCCCCTGTGTCATCTGCTAGTCAGCCCCCTGCCCAGGACCACGGCCCAAACACCTCCCGTGCGAAAACCCCATCTTCGCCTCCACGATCCTCCACAGCATCCACCAGCGTTCAGCTCTCCATACTTCAGACGCTGGAGCGCAAAAGGAAGTATAGCGCAACCCACCCACACGCCCAAGCCCTCAACGTCCACATCTCCAAGTTACTTAGCCTGGAGATGCTGCCCTATAGGCTGGTAGAGACCAAGGCCTTTCGAAACCTTATGGCGACGGTCGCCCCTCAGTATTCGGTCCCCAGCCGCCACTACTTTTCCCGATGTGCCGTCCCAACCCTGCACAAGCACGTGTCAGAGAACATCATCCGTGCCCTGACCAACGCCGTTTCTGACAAGGTCCACCTGACCACGGACACGTGGACGAGTGCTGCCGGGCAGGGCCACTATATATTGCTGGCAGCACATTGGGTTAACTTGGTGGAGGCTGGGACCGAGTCTGACCCTGGGGCTGCTCATATACTGCCGACGCCGAGGATTGCGGGGCCTACCTCGGTCCAGGTCTCAAAGGCCTACTATGCCGCCTCCTCCTCCTCCCACCCCTCCTCCACCTCCTCCGAATTACCATCCGTGGGCATGGCGCCATCAGTCGGTAGCTCTAGGCACAGCAGCAGTGCCATTGCTAAGCGACAGCAGGCGGTGCTCAAACTGCTGAGCCTAGGCGATAAAAGGCACACCGCCCAAGAGCTATTACAGGGCATCACGGCGCAGACTGATCTGTGGCTGGCACCGCTGAACCTGAAGCCAGGCATGGTTGTGTGTGACAACGGCCGTAACCTGGTGGCGGCTCTGCAACTCAGCAGACTGACACATGTGCCATGCCTGGCCCATGTGTTAAATCTCATAGTTCAGCGTTTCCTCAAGACATACCCCAATCTGCCTGATTTTCTCACGAAGGTGCGCCGCACAGATGCTGCCACTCTCAGGGCAGCGCAGCGCCGCCTCCAACTGCCCGCTCACCGACTGTTGTGCGACGTGCCCACGAGGTGGAATTCAACATTAACCATGTTATCCAGAGTTTACCAGCAGCGCAGAGCGATTGTAGACTGCCAGATGTCAACTTCCACCAGAACTGGTAGTCAGGTCAGTCAGCTTCCTCAAGTCTACAATGAGGAGTGGACGTGGATGTCTGATATCTGTCAGGTGCTGAGTAACTTTGAGGAGTCAACACAGATGGTCAGTGGCGATGCCGCCATCATCAGCCTCACCATCCCGCTGCTTGGCCTGTTGAAAAACTCTCTGGTCAGCATGAAGTCGGAAGCTTTGCGCTCGTCACAAGAGACGGGGGAAGAAGATTCCCTTGTTGATAGCCAAAGCACCCTTAGGTCTGTTTCTCAGCGCATATCGGAGGAGGTGGAGGAGGATGAGGAGGAAGAGGAGGAGAATGTTTGCGAGGCAGAAGAGGGGACCATTGTTCAGTCCTTCACTGTTCAGCGTGTATGGGCAGAAGAAGAGGAGTTGGAGGAGTTGGAGGAGGAGGAAATGGGCAGTCAGGCCAGTGAGGGGAGTGAATTCTTGCGCGTTGGGACTCTGGCACATATGGCAGATTTCATGCTAGGCTGCCTATCCCGTGACCCTCGCGTTCAAAGAATTTATTCCAGCACCGATTACTGGGTATTCACTCTCCTGGACCCACGGTACAAGCAAAATCTTTCCACTCTCATCCCTGGAGAGGAAAGGAGTGTGAGAATGCATGAATACCAGCAGGCCCTGGTGCACAAGCTGAAACAGTATTTCCCTTCTGACAGCGCTAGCGGCAGAGGGCGTACTTCTGCGGGACAAGTAGCAAGGGAGAGTAGGTGAGCAGGCAGCTTGTCCAGCACTGGCAGGGGTACGCTTTACAAGGCCTTTGCCAGTTTTATGTCACCCCAGCAAGACACTGTCACCTGTCCCCAGTCTCGGCAGAGTAGGGCTGATCTTTACAGAAAGATGGTGAGGGAGTACGTAGCTGACCACACCATCGTCCTAAGTGATCACACAGCTCCCTTCAACTACTGGGTTTCAAAGCTGGACATGTGGCACGAACTGGCGCTGTACGCCTTGGAGGTTTTTGCCTGCCCTGCCGCTAGCGTGTTGTCCGAGCGGGTTTTCAGTGCAGCTGGTGGCATCATCACCGATAAGCGTACACGCCTGTCAACTGACAGCGCTGACAGGCTGACGCTTATCAAGATAAATAAATCCTGGATTTCTCAGGAGTTCCATTCTCCACCAGGTGAAAGAAGCTCAACCTGAATAATGTATGCACTCCTCCTCCTCATTGTCCTCCTTCTCCTCCTCTTTGTACACTAAAGCATAGGAAACTGGCTATTTTTTGCCAGGGCCAACTGGCTCTAGCTATAGTACTCTATGTATTTAATTTTTCTGGAGGGCCACCTACCCAGTCCTCTGTTTTAAACAATTTTTGGGAGTGCCACATACAGGCACAAAATCTATTCAATTTTTCTGGAGGACCACCTACCTGCTCCTCTGGTTTGAAAACTTTTTTGGACTGCCACATACAGGCACTAAATTTATTTAATTTTTCTGGAGGACCACCTACCTGCTCCTCTGGTTTGAAAACTTTTTTGGACTGCCACATACAGGCACTATCCAAATTAAATTGTCTCCATAGCAGCATTCACATGTCGTCTTTTTAGCTGGCTCCACACGTTGTCTCCATTGCAACCTCCACACGTCATCGCCATAGCTGCCTCCAAAAGTCGTCCATATAGCTGCCTCCATACATGGTCTCCTTATCAAACGAACTGTGTCAGGCAGAATTTTGGGTTGTTTTCATGGATTCCACATCAAACTTGTTAACTTTGTCGCCACCCTGCTGTGTAATCCACAAAATATACTGGCAAACTTTTATCATTTACCAATATTATTTCAGCGCTTCTTGCGCATCTGTTTACATTCCCCTCACCCGCCATATCCTAAACTTATAAGAACGCTACTACACTTGATCTTATACAAAAGGTTCTTAGAAGTGCTGTTTGGGGAGTAGCCTAGAGACAGGGGCTTGGATTGGCGAAAGCTCGCCTGGCTGCGGAGCGCCAGCTCCATCTCAAGATCCAACTAACATAGTTTTAACTGCAGCACCTTTAATCTACTACTAGTTCACTGCCTCCATACATCGTCCCCTTATCAAATGAGCTGTGTCGGGCAGAATTTTGGGTTGTTTTCATGGCTTCCACATCAAACTTGTTAACTTTGTCGCCACCCTGCTGTGTAATCCACAAAATATACTGCCAAACTTTTATCATTTACCAATATTATTTCAGCGCTTCTTGCGCATCTGTTTACATTCCCCTCACCCGTCATATCCTAAACTTATAAGAACGCTACTACACTTGATCTTATACAAAAGGTTCTTAGAAGTGCTGTTTGGGGAGTAGCCTAGAGACAGGGGCTTGGATTGGCGAAAGTTCGCCTGGCAGCGGAGCGCCAGCTCCATCTCAAGATCCAACTAACATAGTTTTAACTGCAGCACCTTTAATCTACTACTAGTTCACTGCCTCCATACATCGTCCCCTTATCAAACGAGCTGTGTCAGGCACAATTTTCAGGTGTTTCACCAGATACATAGTGGAACGCGGCCCATCTGTCGCCGCCATGCTGGAGACCTGAAGTTGCAATCATAGCAGCGCAATATGGATGCCCCATACTGTCGCTCTTAATCATGGAACCATTTCCGTAAAAACAATTAAAAATAGAACCACTATGCTATTCCATTATTCCTTGGTGAAATATTCAAACGACCCGGCCTGCTTTGAAAATTATAATTTTTTCAAAGTAAACGCTTCTGGCCCCCAGGCCCATTTTGGGTGGGGAGGAGCCGAGAGACAGGGGCTTGGACAGGCGAAAGCTCGCCTGGCAGTGGACCGCCAGCTCCATCCCAAGATTAGGCAGCCTCAGAGGCATCCATGCATGCTGCCCCTGCTGTTTCCTGTCCATTTTGCCTCCACGATCCTCCACAGCGTCCACCAAAGTCTCATTTCAACTCTCTATACCCCAGGCGCTGGAGCACGAGACGATATGCAGCACATCATCCCCTTATCAAACGAGCTGTGTCAGGCAGAATTTTCAGGTGTTTCACCAGATACATAGTGGAACTCGGCCCATCTGTCGCCGCCATGCTGGAGACCTGAAGTTGCAATCATAGCAGCGCAATATGAATGCCCCATACTGTCGCTCTTAATCATGGAAGTCGTCTCCATGGCTGCCTCCACATGTCGTCCCCTTATCAAAAGAGCTGTGTCAGGCTCATTTTTCGGGTGTTTCACCAGATACGTTATGGAACTTGGTCACTATGTCGACACCATGCTGTGTTATCGACTAAATATACCGTCAACCTTTTGTTCACATAGGAAATCATTTTACCTCCTTTGGTGAAACCTGAGTCCATTTAGGGTATGTCGCCATGAGACTCTCTAGCCTGCCACTGCTGCCGCTGCCTCTGCATGCCGTCCCCTATAGTGTCAGGGTCAATTATTGGATGTTTTAGATGCTATCTAGCCTCATTCGGTCACTCTGTCATGGCCATGCTGTTGCCCATAATTTTGGCATAATGGAGCGATTAAGCAGCCTCAGAGGCTTCCATGCATGCTGCCCCTGCTGTTTCCTGTCCATTTCCGTGGTGTTTCCATCCTTTTCTGAGGTTCCCAGGTGTTTGGCCAAGCTTCCCTGTGCAGAGCCTTGGTCCCCTTGAAAAATGCTCGAGTCTCCCATTGACTTCAATGGGGCTCGTTATTCGAGACGAGCACTCGAGCATCGGGAAAAGTTCGTCTCGAATAACGAGTACCCGAGCATTTTAGTGCTCGCTCATCTCTAGTGGTAATATGGCTTTAATGAAAATTTATCAACTAGATATGAGCGAGCACTAAAATGCTCGAGTGCTCGTTAGTTGAGTCGAACTTTTTCCAATGCTCGAATCCCCATTGAAGTCAATGGGAGACTCGAGCATTTTTCAAGGGGACCAATTAAATGTGTCATTTTATTGAGAAATAAGGAAATCAGTCCTATTTCTTCGTTTTTTTTATTCAATGGAATATTCATGGAACTTCAAAAAGGAGAATGACCCGTGTTAAACATCTGCAATGTGTTCTTCACTGAAGAACACATTGCAGATGTTTCCGTACATCTGCTAACTTATCAGAAGACATGAGTGCAGAACGGTGTTCATAATAGTATGTGAAGAACAATATGTGTGAAAATAACAAACTAGTCAAAACAAACATATTATAAATGGCCCCCACTGAGTTTTAAAAATATGTAACAATATGTGATGCTTTCTAACACTACAAACCAAAAATCGAGTGGTTTAACTGGTTAGTGTCCAATATTGTGTCTTATAATGCACAAATCAATGGGGGGAATTATTACAATTTGTCTTCGACTTGGTTTTCTATATTCAGTTCCATTTTTGTTTTATCTGAATTCATCAAGTCAGTTTATGTATGTTGTTGTATTTGCTTTTTTTTTTTTTTGTCTCATGATATTGTTTTTGCTTTGTGTTGCAAATGTTCTTTTTTTTGGCACACTTGTCCCTTGATAAATTGAAACCTAGTCTAAGCAATGGAAAGTCGCTAAACAGCATTTGTACCACAATTGAACCAAAACAATACCAAACAGACAAAATCCCAATGATAAATTCCCCCCAATGTGTATTTACCAGCCTCTCACCTAAAATTTGCAGTGAATGACACTTGCCTATGGCAAATCATTGTTCAGGTTAAGAAGGAAACTGCTGAGGTCAGAAAGAGAAAATAGTCATGACCTAAGTGTTACAGAACTCAAAGAGATTAGATTCCTTGATGAAACATTATTCCACTTATTGATGTTTATTGTTAAATATGGCTCCACTTCATCAGGACAATATAGCTACATGGAAAGTTCAATAGCTCCATAAAATTGACTCAAGAGAATAGCATCTGTCACATCCTATGCAAAGTGGCTTTAATACTTTCAAACTGATATATGTAACCTTTGTGTCTAACAACACCATCAGTTGTTGACCTGTGACTTGAACTCTGTATCTTCACTGCCCTGACAGTAGGTGTTCATATGGCTATGTTTCCATTCCCTGTTAACAACATCTAACTTCTAACAAATCAAGAAGTGTAAGAACTGTGCTGTCACTATGAGAATGGCATTTCCTCTGGTTTTCAGATAAAACTGTCAGGTATGTTTGTAGATAGTCTACTAAAACTAACAGTCACCACCTTTATTTCTGGACAGATACCAAAATTACACAGACTAGAAAACTCTGTATTGCATTCCTGCCATTTCAGATGTATATATATTTGACATTGTATTCATTGAAGGAAGATGTGTTCACCAGCTTATATATTATATATATTATTAGATTTTAATGTTAACTATCAATGGAGTACTTATTTTATACAACGCAAACAAAAGTGTAGTATATGCCATATAAACCAATAATTCTACATACCATTTTTTTTTTATTCCTGATAAATATTAAATGTATCATTTGCTATTTTAGAATGGGACACCAACAAGTATCTACACACAGGGTAAGGCAGTAAAAAGAATATTTGCTTTCAAAATAACTTTTGCAAAACTTGTGGGATTCTATTTCACTTACTGAGCACATATAATTTGTACTTCAGAGAACCACACAGTTTTTTTGCGTGCATTTGACTCCTCTGCTTGGATACATTTGATTCTTACTCTGGAGCACAACCCATTCAAACATTTTAGCACATACTAAAAGAATCAGCTATTGCATACATTTATGTAGTATTGGTATTGTTAGAGTATTAAACCAATAGAAATGCCAATTAAATCTACTGGCACACATGAGGGAGTTTTTTCTGGAGAGAATAAAAACATCTTTCTAATTTGAGACAACCCCTTTTAAAGTATACATATGGGATCAGAAGTGGTTGGAACAGCAAAGTAAAAAGGGTATGTGCTGAATTCTCAAAAAACAGCACACTGTCGGTAAATAATCCCAATGTAACTATGAAGGTAAGCAAATGTTCTGGCGACTGCAAGCAGAAAAGCTGTATTATGATCCTAGTCTCCTTATACATGCCTTTCACCTTATTTATCAGAGCTTAGTGAATGCAGGATTCAGTGTTCAGAAAGAACAATTTACGATCACAGAGTCAAAAGGGCATGCTTAATATAGAGCAGCATTACTGAAAGGTTACTGCAATAATTTGCAACATTGAAGTATGACCATTGATTTATTCCTGAAGCCTTGCAATGATCTTTTTGATGTTTGCGTTTTCCCAGAGTAACATCTTAACTAATTTACAATACACAAGCAATAAATAATAGTTCTAACATAACTTGAATACCACTTTGACAAACTCATGGATACAAATGTAACAGGTTACGCTAACTCATTGGAATTATCTGCAAGCAAATTCAATCTAATTGCTATTAATTTGGCTTAAAACTATATCTAATAAATGTTATCAATACAAGGTTTAGAAAACACATACACAACAGTCTGATTATGATAGTTGTACAATAAAGATTGGAAATGTAAACCCTATATCCTTTCTCACCATGTTACCAAAGAATGTTAGATGTGTTAAGACTAGAGATGAGCGAACATGCTCGTCCGAGCTTGATGCTCGGTCGAGCATTAGGGTACTCGAAACTGCTCGTTGCTCGGACGAATACTTCGCCCGCTCGAGAAAATGGCAGCTCCCGCCGTTTTGCTTTTTGGCGGCCAGAAACAGAGCCAATAACAAGCCAGGAGACTCTGCACTCCACCCAGCATGACGTGGTACCCTTACACGTCGATAGCAGTGGTTGGCTGGCCAGATCAGGTGACCCTGGGATAGACTAGCCGCTGCCCGCGCTGCTCGGATCATTCTGTGTCTGGATGCCGCTAGGGAGAGAGCTGCTGCTGGTCAGGGAAAGCGTTAGGGTGTTCTATTAGCTTACTGTTAGGCAGGAGTGATTCTCAAAGAACCCAACAGCCCTTCTTAGGGCTACAATAACGTTCTACTTTTTTTATTTTAATTTGCATCTAGTACCATTTTGTGAGGAATTAGCAGGGGGACTTGCTACCGTTGTGTTTAGCTCTTAGTGGCACACATATCCATAGCAAAGACCGAAGTGGGAAAATTTAGTAGGGGTTGGATTTCAATTAGGCACTAACTCAGTGTCATCTCATCTGGCATAGTAGTGTGCTTTGATACTTGGCTAGAAAATAGCCATAGGAGAATACAAAGAGCTTACTTACGCCTACAGTAGCGTTCTATATATTTGATTTCTGGTTGATCTGCTGGTGGCTGTACTTTCTGCAGTGCATGTACTAGCCAATTCTGAGCAATTTGTAGTGAGACTTGCAACCGCTGTGTTCTGCGCTTAGTGACGCACATATCCATAGCAAAGACCGAAGTGGGAAAATTTAGTAGGGGTTGGATTTCAATTAGGCACTAACTCAGTGTCATCTCATCTGGCATAGTAGTGTGCTTTGATACTTGGCTAGAAAATAGCCATAGGAGAATACAAAGAGCTTACTTACGCCTACAGTAGCGTTCTATATATTTGATTTCTGGTTAATCTGCTGGTGGCTGTACTTTCTGCAGTGCATGTACTAGCCAATTCTGAGCAATTTGTAGTGAGACTTGCGACCGCTGTGTTCTGCGCTTAGTGACGCACATATCCATAGCAAAGACCGAAGTGGGAAAATTTAGTAGGGGTTGGATTTCAATTAGGCACTAACTCAGTGTCATCTCATCTGGCATAGTAGTGTGCTTTGATACTTGGCTAGAAAATAGCCATAGGAGAATACAAAGAGCTTACTTACGCCTACAGTAGCGTTCTATATATTTGATTTCTGGTTGATCTGCTGGTGGCTGTACTTTCTGCAGTGCATGTACTAGCCAATTCTGAGCAATTTGTAGTGAGACTTGCGACCGCTGTGTTCTGCGCTTAGTGACGCACATATCCATAGCAAAGACCGAAGTGGGAAAATTTAGTAGGGGTTGGATTTCAATTAGGCACTAACTCAGTGTCATCTCATCTGGCATAGTAGTGTGCTTTGATACTTGGCTAGAAAATAGCCATAGGAGAATACAAAGAGCTTACTTACGCCTACAGTAGCGTTCTATATATTTGATTTCTGGTTGATCTGCTGGTGGCTGTACTTTCTGCAGTGCATGTACTAGCCAATTCTGAGCAATTTGTAGTGAGACTTGCGACCGCTGTGTTCTGCGCTTAGTGACGCACATATCCATAGCAAAGACCGAAGTGGGAAAATTTAGTAGGGGTTGGATTTCAATTAGGCACTAACTCAGTGTCATCTCATCTGGCATAGTAGTGTGCTTTGATACTTGGCTAGAAAATAGCCATAGGAGAATACAAAGAGCTTACTTACGCCTACAGTAGCGTTCTATATATTTGATTTCTGGTTGATCTGCTGGTGGCTGTACTTTCTGCAGTGCATGTACTAGCCAATTCTGAGCAATTTGTAGTGAGACTTGCGACCGCTGTGTTCTGCGCTTAGTGACGCACATATCCATAGCAAAGACCGAAGTGGGAAAATTTAGTAGGGGTTGGATTTCAATTAGGCACTAACTCAGTGTCATCTCATCTGGCATAGTAGTGTGCTTTGATACTTGGCTAGAAAATAGCCATAGGAGAATACAAAGAGCTTACTTACGCCTACAGTAGCGTTCTATATATTTGATTTCTGGTTGATCTGCTGGTGGCTGTACTTTCTGCAGTGCATGTACTAGCCAATTCTGAGCAATTTGTAGTGAGACTTGCGACCGCTGTGTTCTGCGCTTAGTGACGCACATATCCATAGCAAAGACCGAAGTGGGAAAATTTAGTAGGGGTTGGATTTCAATTAGGCACTAACTCAGTGTCATCTCATCTGGCATAGTAGTGTGCTTTGATACTTGGCTAGAAAATAGCCATAGGAGAATACAAAGAGCTTACTTACGCCTACAGTAGCGTTCAATATATTTGATTTCTGGTTGATCTGCTGGTGGCTGTACTTTCTGCAGTGCATGTACTAGCCAATTCTGAGCAATTTGTAGTGAGACTTGCGACCGCTGTGTTCTGCGCTTAGTGACGCACATATCCATAGCAAAGACCGAAGTGGGAAAATTTAGTAGGGGTTGGATTTCAATTAGGCACTAACTCAGTGTCATCTCATCTGGCATAGTAGTGTGCTTTGATACTTGGCTAGAAAATAGCCATAGCAATAGGATAGCATTGTTTGGTTTTAAAAACACAAAAAAAAACAAAAAACACAAAAAAAAACAAAAAACACAAAAAAAAACAAAAAAAAGTTAAAAAAAAATAAAGTTATAACTCTCATTTTAAAAATGTTTAACCCGAGGGCTAGGGGTATAGGACGAGGGCGGGGACGTGGGCGTCCAACTACTGCAGGGGTCAGAGGCCGTGGTCCTGGGCGGGGTGAGACACCACCTGCTGATGAGGGAGCAGGGGAACGCCGCAGAGCTACACTCCCTAGGTTCATGTCTGAAGTTACTGGGACTCGTGGTAGAGCACTGTTGAGGCCAGAACAGTGCGAACAGGTGATGTCGTGGATTGCTGACAATGCTTCGAGCAATTTGTCCACCACCAGTCAGTCTTCCACGCAGTCCACCCATGTCACCGAAATCGCCACTCCTGCAGCTCCTGCACCTCAGCCTCCTCCCCCCCAGTCTGCCCCCTCCCAGGAAAATTTGGCATTTGAACCGGCATACTCTGAGGAACTGTTTTCTGGACCCTTCCCACAGTCACAAACCACTTGTCCGGTTGCTGCTGAGCAATTTTCCGATGCCCAGGTTTTCCACCAGTCACAGTCTGTGGGTGATGATGACCTTCTTGACGTAGTGGAAGTGTGTAAAGAGGTGTCCGACGATGAGGAGACACGGTTGTCAGACAGTGGGGAAGTTGTTGTCAGGGCAGGAAGTCCGAGGGGGGAGCAGACTGAGGGATCGGAGGATGATGAGGTGACAGACCCAAGCTGGGTTGAGAGGCCGGGTGAACACAGTGCTTCTGAGACGGAGGAGAGTCCTCGACCAGAACAGGTTGGAAGAGGCAGTGGTGGGGCCAGACGGAGAGGCAGGGCCAGAGCTGGTGCATCAGCGCCAAATGTGTCAACTAGTGAAGCTCCCGTGGCGAGGGCTCTTGCGGCGAGGGCTAGATCTTCAGAAGTCTGGAGGTTCTTTAAGGAAACACCGGATGACCGACGGACTGTGGTGTGCAACATTTGCCAAACCAGGCTCAGCAGGGGTTCCACCACTACTAGCTTAACTACCACCAGTATGCGCAGGCATATGAATGCTAAACACCCCACTCAGTGGCAACAAGCCCGTTCACCTCCGGCCGTGCACACCACTGCTCCTTCCCCTGTGTCAGCTGCTAGTCAGCCCCCTGCCCAGGACCCTGCCACAAAAACCCCATCGTCGCCTCCACGATCCTCCACAGCATCCACCAGCGTTCAGCTCTCCATACTCCAGACGCTGGAGCGGAAACGCAAATATAGTGCAACCCACCCGCACGCCCAAGCCCTTAATGTGCACATCTCCAGATTGCTTAGCCTGGAGATGCTGCCCAATAGGCTAGTAGAGACCGAGGCCTTTCGCAACCTCATGGCGGCGGCCGCCCCTCGGTATTCGGTCCCCAGCCGCCACTACTTTTCCCGATGTGCCGTCCCAGCCCTGCACCAGCACGTGTCAGACAACATCATCCGTGCCCTGACCAACGCCGTTTCTGACAAGGTCCACCTGACCACGGACACGTGGACGAGTGCTGCCGGGCAGGGCCACTATATATCGCTGACGGCACATTGGGTTAACTTGGTGGAGGCTGGGACCGAGTCTGACCCTGGGGCTGCTCATATACTGCCGACGCCGAGGATTGCGGGGCCTACCTCGGTCCAGGTGTTTCAGGCCTACTATGCCTCCTCCTCCTCCCACCCCTCCTCCACCTCCTCCTCCGAACTACCATCCGTGGGCACGGCGCCATCAGTCGGTAGCTCTAGGCACAGCAGCAGTGCCGTCGCTAAGCGACAGCAGGCGGTGCTCAAACTGCTGAGCCTAGGCGACAAAAGGCACACCGCCCAAGAGCTATTACAGGGCATCACGGCGCAGACTGATCTGTGGCTGGCACCGCTGAACCTCAAGCCGGGAATGGTTGTGTGTGACAACGGCCGTAACCTGGTGGCGGCTCTGCAACTCGGCAGACTGACACATGTGCCATGCCTGGCCCATGTGTTAAATCTGATAGTTCAGCGTTTCCTCAAGACATACCCCAATCTGTCTGATTTGCTCACGAAGGTGCGCCGCATCTGTGCGCATTTCAGGAAGTCCAGCCCAGATGCTGCCACTCTCAGGGCAGCGCAGCGCCGCCTCCAACTGCCCGCTCACCAACTGTTGTGCGACGTGCCCACGAGGTGGAATTCAACACTGACCATGTTATCCAGAGTTTACCAGCAGCGCAGAGCGATTGTAGACTGCCAGATGTCAACTTCCACCAGAACTGGTAGTCAGGTCAGTCAGCTTCCTCAAGTCTACAATGAGGAGTGGACGTGGATGTCTGATATCTGTCAGGTGCTGAGTAACTTTGAGGAGTCAACACAGATGATCAGTGGCGATGCCGCCATCATCAGCCTCACCATCCCGCTGCTTGGCCTGTTGAAAAACTCTCTGGTCAGCATGAAGTCGGAAGCTTTGCGCTCGTCACAAGAGACAGGGGAAGAATATTCCCTTGTTGATAGCCAAAGCACCCTCAGGTCTGTTTCTCAGCGCATATCGGAGGAGGTGGAGGTGGAGGAGGATGAGGAGGAAGAGGAGGAGAATGTTGGCGAGACACAAGAGGGGACCATTGTTGAGTCCTTCACTGTTCAGCGTGTATGGGCAGAAGAAGAGGAGTTGGAGGAGTTGGAGGAGGAGGAAATGGACAGTCAGGCCAGTGAGGGGAGTGAATTCTTACGCGTTGGTACTCTGGCGCATATGGCAGATTTCATGCTAGGCTGCCTATCCCGTGACCCTCGCGTTCAAAGAATTTATTCCAGCACCGATTACTGGGTGTTCACTCTCCTGGACCCACGGTACAAGCAAAATCTTCCCACTCTCATCCCTGCAGAGGAAAGGAGTGTGAGAATGCATGAATACCAGCAGGCCCTGGTGCACAAGCTGAAACAGTATTTCCCTTCTGACAGCGCTAGCGGCAGAGTGCGTAGTTCTGCGGGACAAGTAGCGAGGGAGAGTAGGCGAGCAGGCAGCTTGTCCAGCACTGGCAAGGGTACGCTTTACAAGGCTTTTGCCAGCTTTATGTCACCCCAGCAAGACACTGTCACCTGTCCCCAGTCTCGGCAGAGTAGGGCTGATCTTTACAGAAAGATGGTGAGGGAGTACGTAGCTGACCATACCATCGTCCTAAATGATCACACAGCTCCCTACAACTACTGGGTTTCAAAGCTGGACATGTGGCACGAACTGGCGCTGTACGCCTTGGAGGTTCTTGCCTGCCCTGCCGCTAGCGTCTTGTCCGAGCGGGTTTTCAGTGCAGCTGGTGGCATCATCACCGATAAGCGTACACGCCTGTCGACTGACAGCGCTGACAGGCTGACGCTTATTAAAATGAATAAAGGCTGGATTTCTCAGAATTTCCAATCTCCACCAGGTGAAGGAAGCTCAACCTGAATAATTGATCCACTCCTCCTCCTCCTCATTTTCCTCCTTCTCCTCCTCTTTGTACAGTAAAGCAGAGGAAAATGGCTATTTTTTGACAGGGCCCACTGGCTCTTGCTATAGTACTTCATGCATTTAATTTTTCTGGAGGGCCACCTACCCGGTCCTCTGTTTGAAACAATTTTTGTGAGTGCCACATACAGGCACTCAATCTATTCCATTTTACTGCAGGGCCACCTACCTGCTCCTCTGGTTTGAAACATTTTTGGGACTGCCACATACAGGCACTCAATCTATTCCATTTTACTGGAGGGCCACCTACCTGCTCCTCTGGTTTGAAAAATTTTTGGGACTGCCACATACAGGCACTCAATCTATTCCATTTTACTGGAGGGCCACCTACCTGCTCCTCTGGTTTGAAACATTTTTGGGACTGCCACATACAGGCACTCAATCTATTCCATTTTACTGGAGGGCCACCTACCTGCTCCTCTGGTTTGAAAAATGTTTGGGACTGCCACATACAGGCACTATCCAAATTAAATTGTCTCCATAGCAGCCTCCACACGTTGTCTCCATTGCTACCTCCAAAAGTCGTCCATATAGCTGCCTCCATACATCGTCCCTTTATCAAACGAGGTGTGTCAGGCAGAAATTTGGGTTGTTTTCATGGATTCCACATCAAAGTTGTTAACTTTGTCGCCACCCTGCTGTGTTATCCACAAAATATACTGGCAAACTTTTACCATTTAGGGATATTATTTCAGCGCTTCTTGCGCATCTGTTTACATTCCCCTCACCCGGCATATCCTAAACTTATAAGAACGCTACTACACTTGATCTTATACAAAAGGTTCTTAGAAGTGCTGTTTGGGGAGTAGCCTAGAGACAGGGGCTTGGATTGGCGAAAGCTCGCCTGGCTGCAGAGCGCCAGCTCCATCCCAAGATCCAACTAACATAGTTGCAGCACCTTTAATCTACTACTAGTTCACTGCCTCCATAATAATAATAATAATAATCTTTATTTATATAGCGTCATCATATTCTGTAGCGCTTTACAAATCATAGGAAACAAATACAAATGTAATGTAACAGAGCACAACATTTGTATGGAACAACAGGAGTGAGGTCCCTGCTCGCCAGAGCTTACGGTTTATGAAGATGATGGGGTAACACGAGGTAAAAGAATATTTAATGGTCAAGCCATTCTTCTTAGGGAATAGAAAAAAATATAATAAATGGAATTGCTGTCGCTTGAACCACTCAGCCGTCATCTTATATACCAGGTCCAGGGTGAATGGGACTGCAGAGAAGTCTGGTGCCTGTTGGTTGCTGGATAACAGATGGGAGGACGACACAGGACGGGTTAGTAGAAGAGTTAAAACTTCATGCAGTTAATGAGTGTTATAGGCTTGCCTAAAGAAATGGGTTTTAAGAGCACGTTTGAAACTTTGGAGGTTAGGTATTAGTCTGATAGTCCGGGGCAGAGCATTCCATAGAATTGGTGCAGCTCTAGAGAAGTCTTGGAGACGCGAGTGGGAGGTCCGCACTAGGGTAGAGGTTAATCTAAGATCACTGGCGGATCTAAGAGCACGGGTTGGGCGATAGACTGAGATAAGAGAGGAGAGGTAGGGGGGTGCAGCATTATACAGAGCTTTATGGATGAGGGTTATTATTATTTTAAACTGTATTCGAAAGGAGACTGGCAGCCAGTGCAGCGACTGGCATGAACTGTAAGCATACATGGTCCCCTTATCAAACGAGCTGTGTCAGGCAGAATTTTGGGTTGTTTTCATGGCTTCCATGTTAACTTTGTCGCCACCCTGCTGTGTAATCCACAAAATATACTGGCAAACTTTTATCATGTACCGATATTATTTGAGCGCTTCTTGCTCACCTCCTTTGGTTCCTCTCTGACACCCATTGGTTTGAAGCCTGAGTCCAATTAGGGTATGTCGCCATGCCACTCTCTAGCCTGCTGCCGCTGCCTCTGCATGCCGTCCCCTATAGTGTCAGGGTCAATTATTGGATGTTTTAGATGCTATCTAGCTTCATTCTGTCACTCTGTCATGGCCATGCTGTTGCCCATAATTTTGGCATAATGGTGCGATTAGGCAGCCTCAGAGGCATCCATGCATGCTGCCCCTGCTGTTTCCTGTCCATTTCCGTGGTGTTTCCATCCTTTTCTGAGGTTCCCAGGTGTTTGGCCAAGCTTCCCTGTGCAGAGCCTTGGTCCCCTTGAAAAATGCTCGAGTCTCCCATTGACTTCAATGGGGTTCGTTATTCGAGACGAGCACTCGAGCATCGGGAAAAGTTCGTCTCGAATAACGAGTACCCGAGCATTTTAGTGTTCGCTCATCTCTAGTTAAGACATTTAGTGGGGGAAAAAACTGCCTTGGGTATTTGTGTGTTATCACCGCAGATCAGATAGCTGCTGAAAAGCTACTTTAAAGGAAATCTACCACTTTGAAAATGCTGATTTAAACCAAGCATGCCTCCTGATATCTGAGTGCATGCTTCTGCAGGATCTCTTCTTGATAAGCCATAAAATCTTGTGTTTTCTGAATAAAATAGCTTTTAAAATTATGCAAATTAGCACTTGGCATTCTTTTGTATGTTACACAGCTCACTCTGGTGCCCAGAATGTTTCAAAATATGCCTACTGTGCACAGTATAATTTATCCACTCCTTCTCTTTCACAGATCCCAAGAGCGCTCAACACTACGATTGCCCAGCTGGCTGCTGCTTAGGTGACGACCAAACATCTGCAAGAGTTCCCGAGAGATGGCTCTCGGGAACTATGGAAGGGAGGGAGTGGATAGATTATATAGCATGCAGTAGGCATGCATGATTAGAAGCAGCCAGAGTTGGGGAGTGCTTTGTGTAACATAAACAGGAGCGCCCTGCTCTAATTTGCATAATTTTAAGAACTATTTTATTCCCAAAAAAAAGGATTTATGCACCGTCGGACTAGCCCACCGGAGTAGTGGAGAGTCCTTCAGTGAGCCCCGAGCCTGTTGTTCCCCGATGCCAGCTGGTCCAGTGGGCCCCAAAGTCCTGTGCTCCGCCGCGAGAGGAAACAGCGTCAGAGCACAGAATAACTCTCCCCGGTGGCCAGCCTTTAGGTGACCGATTCTGTTGCAGTGGTGTCATCGCTGCTGCACGGCCTGCTCCACTTGGTAATTATACATCTTTAACTCTTCCCAGAGACACTGTGATTATACTGGGGTGTGGGGGGGGGGGGTGGCCCTGTAACTATATTGCAGTGGGGGGGGGCTGTGATTATATTAGGTTCGGAGGAGGCCCAGTGATTATACTGGTGTGGGGGATGCCCTGTGACTATACTGGGGTGGGGGAGGCCCTGTGATTATATTGGTTTGGGGGTGGTCCTGTGACTATACTGGGGAGGGGGGCTTTGAATTCACTGAGGTAGGTCAGGCCCTGTTACTATACTGGGGTAGAGGGAGGCCGGGAGGCTATGAGATGGAGGCCGGGAGTCCCTCAGAGTCACTTGCGCAGATGGCCTGCAGCATGCTGCTTTGCCTAACTAGTGACAGCCAAATAGTCAACATCCGGCAAGGGACGACTTTTGACTCTCCACCCTTTGGACCCTCACTACCAGTCAAAAATGGGTGCCTTTTTTCCAGCTGCTGAGAGGGAGGAACAACTGCCATACTATAGAGTGCAGACAGTTGGCCACTGCCTTTGTGCGCCATTGTCCATTCTCTGTCAGGTCTGACTAGGGCATTCCTGGCAGTCATTACTCATGTACTACTGCCACGGCTGCTGTGGGGAGATTGGGGTGTAGCAGCAGTAGCAGCTCCATCAGCAGCAGCTTAAGTCTGGAATCCTTAATGAGCAGCACCGTCACCCGTCTAGTGAGGAGGATAGCCGCCACCAACAGCAGAAGCAGGACATGAAGGAGACCCTGTGCCAAGTTTAACTGCCCAGTAGTCTTGGGGATCCTCTACCTGTGGTGGTAGAGTGCTGTCCAAGTAGGCCACCAACTACTTGGACAGCACTCTACCACCCCAGGTAGAGGATACCCTGGACTACTGGGCAGCCAAACTTGATGTGTGGCCACAACTTGCGGAGTTTGCATTAGAGAAGCTGTCCTGCCAACCAGTAGTGTGGCATTAGAGCTAGTGTTCAGTGCGGCGGGGGCCGTCGTTACCCCAAGGAGAACCCACTTGTCCACCTGTAATGTGGAGAGACTGACCTTTGTCAAGATGAATCACGCGTGGATTGGCCAGGATTTCAACACACAAATGCCTTATGCATCAGATTAGATCAGCCATGACGCCTACGCCAAATGAGAAATGAGTCTGGATTCTAACTACCTGCGTCAGCCACTATTCTGATGCTGCCACCTGCCTGATGCCACACATCTGCTTCCAGTTGCTTCATCTGCCTCCCACCATCTTTACCAGGGACTGGAATTGTCACCCACCCCCACACTCTGTCATTGTACAACTTTCGGACCTCCTGCAGCTGCTGGCACCACCACGCTCTATCATTGTGCACATTCTGTGGCCTATCATGCTGCTGCCACCTAAGGAATTTGTCATCCTGCCCCTCTCTGACCTCATGCCGCTGCTGCTGCTACCACTGCTACTTTTGAAGTTCTTTTTTGGCAAAGACATAATATTTTCAGGGAAATTGTAATGGGTGATGCATGTGGCATCTCTAATCTTAAAATTTAAATTAAAAATTATAACTTTAAATTCATTTCAAACTTCTAATTCATTCCAAACTTCTAATTCATTGTGCCACTCTGTGGCCTACCATGTTGCTGCCAGCTCTAGAATTTGTCATTGTGCCACTCTCTGACCTCATACCACTGCTGCTGTTGCTGCTGCCACTGGGGCCTTTGAAGTTCTATTTTGGCAAAGACATATTATTTTAAGGGAAAATTGTAATGGATGATGCATGTGACGTCTCTAATCTTCAAATGTAAATTAAAAATTTCAACTTCAAATTCATTGTGCCACTCTGTGGCCTACGATGCTGCTGCCACCTCCATAATTTGTCAATGTGCCACTCTGCGGCCTACTCATGCTTCTGCCAGCTGACCGCTGTCTCCCTGGAACACCGTGTGATTCTCATAATGCTGTTTTCACCCTCCACCACTCTATGACGCTGCTACTATGTTTGGTTTTCCCCTTCATTTCATCTGTCAGAAGGAATGAAAAATTTCAGGATTGAAAGCCAAAAGCAGGAGTGGATACAGAACACAGAGGACATGCAAATATCACATTTACTGGTCATCTCTGTTCTGGATCCACTCCTGTTTATTATTGGCTTTAGCAATACTGATGGATTAATGACCAATTGAAAGCGGACACTGACGGATGAAAAGACGGGCAAAATGATCAGTGACGTCGGTGCAAAATTACTGTTGACACCCTTTCCACTCTTTTGGGGGTTTCTACATGTTTAACAGAACAGGTTCTGACGTCATCTATGGAATTATCTGATGTCAGAGTAAAAAGAGTGTACTCTTTGATGTTATAGTGGGATCTTGGCCCTCAGATCAGTCCATTCAAGCTGGAACAGATGTTACCTTGTCAGGCTACGTTCCAGCTTCACTTATTTGCTGAAGTTGGCCCCTGTAAGTGCTTATGGAATTGAAGAGTGAAGCGAATCTAAGAGCTGCGGCTGTCATGTCCGTGTCATACAAAATACAAAAATTTTTTGAAGAACATGAAACCCATGCAAACACAGAAAGAACATACAAATTCTTTGCAGATGTTGACCCTGCGACTTGAACCCTCATCCCCAGCCATAGACTAGGTTTTGACCTGAAATTTTCACCCCACACTTTCCAAAATACACTTATTAACTGTCAGGGTTCTGGGTCTGTAGACCCTCTGGACCACCGCAGGAGATGGTACTAGCTGACACCTGGGACCAGAGTCCAAGCGGCACCTGGTCTTCAACAGAGCCCGCCACAAAGCGGGATGGTCTTGCTGTGGCGAGGTGCCACCAGGTCATTCCATAGGTGCGACTAGAAGCAGTGGCAGCCAAGGTAGTAATGCGGAACACAGTCCAAGCCCGGGGTGATAACGGGAGTAGAGCGTAGGAAGGAACACTGGAACTCACAGCAGGAACACGGGAGCAGGCACATAGAACAGGAACACAGGTACAGACTGGAACACGGGAACAGGATCAGACTAGAACACAGGAGCAGTCTGCGGAATGATGGAAGCCGCCGCATTAAATAGCAGACCCAGAATTGGCCAGCACTAATCACCTGTGTGCTGGCACTTTAAATCTCCTAAGCCAGACGGGAGCGTGGAGAGGTAAGTCTGAAGAGGGGCAGCACGATGGAGAGGGGCACGGGTGTACCCACAAACCGTGACATGGGGCACCCATGACACTAACCACCATTTGCAGGAGTCATTGTCTGCTGCTGTGATGGGAATTACAAGCTGAGTCGTGATTGGTTGCTATTCTGCCACAGGTCATTAATAAGAGTTCTGAGCTTTGACTGGTTACTATAGGCAATGAGTATAGGACGCTTATGTATGGGGTAATATGGATAGGGATATAGAGATAGGGGGAGATTTATCAGAAATGTCTATGGTAAAACTGTTCCAGGTGCCCATGAAAACCAACCAGAGATCAGTTGTAATGTTATAAACAGCTGTTCTAGGTGCCCATGAAAACCAATCAGAGATCAGTTGTAATGTTATAAATAGCTGTGGGAAAATGAAATACAGGCGGTCCCCTACTTAAGAACACTCGACTTACATATGACCCCTAGTTACAAACGGACCTCTGGATATTGGTAATTTATTGTACTTTAGTCCTAGGCTACAATAAACTGCTATAACAATTATCACAGGTGTCTGTAATGAAGCTTTAGTGTTAATCCTGATTCTTATGACAACCCAACATTTTTAAAATCCAATTGTCACAGAGACCAAAAAAGTTCTGGCTGGGATTACAATGATAAAATATACAGTTCCGACTTACATACAAACTCAACTTAAGAACAAACTTACAGACCCTATCTTGTATGTAACCTGGGGACTGCCTGTATGAGCTTTGATTGGTTGCTAAGGGCAAATAGAACAATTGTACTCTCAGACACTTCTGATATGACTGAAATTAACAAAAACTAATTTAAAAAAATAGACTTAAACCATTTAGAAACTATAAAATATATGATTTCAGCAGTTTAAGCAAATTTTATTTACGAAGGGGATGAATGATATTGCTCTGGTTAAAAAGAATCTCTTGGATTCCAGATTTTGTATGCGATCATAGGCATCCATTAAAACATTGCAATTGTGTCTATGAACTTAGAGAAAATTATATCTGCATTCTAATCTTTAATGAGTAATCTGTTAATAAGTAATTTTGTTAAAGATAATTGTACAAGTTAAAGGGGTTGGCCGCTGTACCTCATGTTTTTTGTAATATGTTGTGTGGGGAGCAGGATATTAGGTAATTTACCAATATACATCTATTGATAGTTCTGCCCTGCTTTTTTGATATGTAAAGTGAAGCCTCTTATCTTTTACCTCATCAGCCAGACATTCCTGTCCATTAAATGTCTGCAAATGGAGGGTCATGTGATCTCTAACTGGCGATCATTCTTAGACAGTTAGAGATAGACAAACACATTTATTGATACTTTGCAATAAGATACATGCAGTTATTGACAGTGCACTAGAAACAGTATGGGAATACACATGCAGTTATTGTCATAGTGCTATAAGATGGTATGGGTACACACATGCAATTATTGACACTGTCCTTTGAGATGGTATGGATTTACCCACCCAATTAATATCACTTTGCTATGAGGTGATATGGGTATAAACACTTTGAAAGAAGATAGAATGGGTTTATGCATTATTTTATATAAGACACTATGCTATAAGAATCTATGAAAATACACTAGTAGTTACTGACACTATGCAATAAAATGGTATGTTTATACACACGCAGTGATTGGCGATGCTCTACAAGATGGCATGGGTGTACACACACAGTCACTGAAGATGGTATGGATATTCATACGCAGTTACTGTAACTGCCCTGAAAAGTGCAATTGTTTAAAATTTCTAGCTGTCCCTCACTAAAGCAGCCAACTTTCCTTACCTACCTGCCCTGGAAAGCTCAATTATAAAATTTAAATGTACCCATCTCAGCCAATCCCTAGCTCTCCTATAGCTGTAATGTTGCTGATACACATGACCCAGCCTCTTATACAGCAGGGTTGTGTGCCCTGCCTGGCCAATCACAGCCATCCATACTGGGGATGGCAGTTGCCGCTAAAGACCAAAAGCTGTTTGATTAACAGCTCAGCAGCCTATCAACCAACCTTTCTGGGTGAGCTAAACACCAAACCCAAACATGGCCTTTTGACAACATCTGTGTTTGGGCTCGTGGACCCACGAAATTCACCATGGACCCGAACTGAGTGGTTTGGGTCCGCTCATCAGTATCCACAGAACACATGTCCATCAGTTCTTGACATGGATATGTGAGAATGTATTTCTATCACACTTAAGAAGTCTAACATTGAAAACTTCTTGTTGCCCTTCCTGTGATACTAGGTTACCTATAGAGCATGGTGTTGCTGTTCTTCTCCATTATTGCATCCATTACCATTCCTTTGCAAGATCCCACATTCCGCCATAAGAATCATCTGGCTGCAGCCCGCTCCTTTTCCTCAGGTGCATTGCCAAAGTCCTGTGATTTAGAGAGACATATGTAAAGATTCCCCTTAGTTCACACTTTGATAATAAAGAGCACCTTAACTCAATGGGAGGTGCCTGAGCACTGAGGTGTTTGAAAATTGTCCTAGTGTGTTTTTTTCTGAATGTCTGCATTTGACACTATGGGGCTCATTTACTAAGGGCTCCGCAGACCGCATTTTTGTTCCGCATCCCAATGATTTCCGTTTTGCGCCACTGGGACAGGAATTTTAAAGGGGTTTTTGGCAAACGCGATTGGATTTTGGCCCAATCGCGACGGCTTTCATGCAACACAAATAGGGGACAAACCACGGGATTTAAAAATTGTGTCGCAAGCCATGCACTTACATGCATCAGGAAGTAGAAGGTGAACTCTGACGGACCTGATCGGGGAAGTGACATATTCAGGATATCAGGCGCATGATCTTCATAAATCGCGGCAGAGTTCGTCCTCGTCGGACAGTCCGGATTGGGGATCGCGCAGGGACCGTGTAAGAAAATGTGCCCCTATGTGCTACTAGCTTGGATTCTTAACAGTAACTCTAAACTTGGAATGACCTAATCATGAATCATGATCCATATCTGCCTACACTGACTTCAAGCCTGTACTTTAAATTCTTTCTGTGGTCTACCTATCTTTACCTACGACTTGTACTTTCTCTGACACTTCCTGACTACAGGTTATAGAAACAGTGACCCCTGACCCATCTAGAAGCTGTCACCTACACCAGGACTACACTGAGAAGTAGCACCCTTCTATTCTAAATGCCTTATTTACAGGGTTAAAGTGAAAATAACTACAGGCATGCAAATAATAAGGGATGACACCACCCTGGCCCCACGACCTAAAAAAGGTCCCAAATGGGACTCTCACCACCACAATTACCCAGGCTGCAAAAAATGAATATATCTTGCTCTCTCCAGTGTCTATCTCCCTGATCACTAACTCGTTGTCAGCACCAAGCCTGCAAAGCAAAGGTGTGCTCCCCAACACATGACAGCTACTAGCCCTCTTCACCTGCTGGCTCCAAATCTATTCCTTTGAGGGCTGCTACTTAGCTTTCCTGTCACGGACTGCATGGAACCAGTCTCCTCTGCTAGTGCCCACAGTCAGGTAACATGGCTAAAGCCTGCAGCACGATCCTACTACACTCCAAGGCCTCTACATGTTAAGCCTTCCTGCTTATACAGAAATTCCCAGAGCTGTTTCTTACTACCCCTACCAGGCTTCTCAGATGAGGGGGAGAGGTTGACAAGGTTTAGTAAAAATTTAATATTATTGAAAAATTATTGTTTTTGAAAATGCCTTGTCAGCCACCCCTCATTATGGGCCCCTCTATGCAATATGTCTATATTACCTGGGGGAAACGACACTGTCTATAAGATTTTAACAGTACCCGTTCTTTCACCTTTGCTTTAATTTTAACCCATCTCCAACATTGCCAAACATTTGTATTCAAACTGAGACATAAACCATCAACAATAAATATAAAATTTTTCTTAATTATATTTAAAAAAAATATATATAGATGATTAAAAGAATGCAAAAATTGGACTTTTGGGTACAATTAGCGGTAATCCTGTCCATTTTTGTTTTTACCCACTTATTCCCAAATACATTTTCTTACTAAAGTCCTTGGACAAATTAAACAAATTGCCTTCTGCCCTGCAAATCCATCTCAATGGGGTAGATTTACTTACCTGTTCCATTCACGATCCAGTGGCGCGTTCTCTGCGGTGGATTCGGGTCCGGACGGGATTCATTAAGGTAGTTCCTCCGACGTCCACCAGGTGGCGCTGCTGCGCTGAAGAGCATCAGAACGCACTCAAGTTCACCGGCCTATTCCTAGTGAAGGTAAGTGCAAGCTCCGCAACACTTTTTTTTTTTAGAAATGCAGCGGTTTTTCTGAATCCGTCGGGTTTTTGTTCAGCCATGCCCCCCGATTTCCGCCGCGTGCATGCCAGCGCCGATGCGCCACAATCCGATCCCGTGCGCCAAAATCCCGGGGCAATACAGGGAAAATCGGCACAAATCGGAGGTAACACGTCGGGAAAACGCAAATCGGGCCCTTAGTAAATGACCCCCAATGAGTTTTTTGTAGATTAATTAAATGCTTTGCATTTTACAATCTCTGACATGTCAACCACCCTGGTGATGAATCCTACACCTTTTTCTCTGCCCCTCATTGGGGGTGGGGCAGCTGCAGTCTCCTCTCCACTGCAGCTGAACCTACCCCCCTCCCCTGACAAAGGCATTTTTAAAATCAACATAGCATAGGCTACTGGAACCTGACAGCAGCACAGTCACATTCCCAGTGACAGGTACGTTTTATCCCTTTGCCTCAAACCAGCATAATAATATGTCAGCATGCAGCAAGGGATGTATACAGGGTGGGTGTTTGCAGCATTAACACCTACGATTGGTGCTGGCATGATTGCTGATGATAACCCATTACATGTGGCTGACAAAGCTCTTACAGTAGAGAATCCCTGTCTATGGTGGTAGTATAACTGCTTCTCCTCCCAGCGTAGAGGATGCCCCATTTTTCTGATCCCAAATTCTATAATCTATCATTGTATTCTAGTCCCCCCATTCCCCTAATCTTGGTTGCTCTCCTCTGCACCCATTCCAGCTCTACTATATCCCTTTTATACACTGGTGCCCGAAACTGTACACAATATTCCATGCATGTCTTAACCAGTGATTTGTATAAGGGCAAAACTTGGTCCTCATCATGAAATTCTATTCCTCTTTTGATACATCCCATAATTTTATTTGCTTTAGTAGTAGCTCTGGCTCTGGTCACTAAAATTAAGTTTACCATCCACCAAATACTTTTTCAGCTTCAGTTTTACCAAGTAATTGACTGTTTAGAACATAATTGTACTTTTTGTTTCCATGGCCCAAGTGCATAACCTTACATCTGCATAAAACCTCATCAGAATTTCTCATACCCATTCCTATAGCTTCCACAAATCTCTCTGCAATGCTATATACTTACGGCATTAGTATTAATTACTTTACAGAGTTAAATATTATCTGCAAATATTGAAACTTCACTGTGTAAATCCTGTATGAGGTCAAAGTATGAAAAAGTTATTAGTGTCAGAACAAGGCAAAATTTTGTACAAAAGGTTTATATTTTTTAAGACCTAATAAAACACAAAACTGAAAAAGGGCATTGCTTGGGTAGGGTTAAAGAGGAGCAGGCTGCTGTGATTAGATTAGAGATGGGAGGAAATCTGCTACTCATATGGGGACACGTATCTTTATTTATGCTAATTAAATTGTCTCATTTTTAGTTTTTTTGCGACTTTTCCCTGCAACTTTTGCTGTTGTTTTTCAAGTGTGCCTTGATCTGCACCTTGTGCAGTGTGCCTTAAGTAACTTTATTTTCCAAATGTTCTGTGAGATTTTTCACTTATGTATCACTTTTTTGCTTATTTTTGCGACTTTTTAGGCACAAATCTGCACCTGGTCCAGTGCAGGTGCAAATTAAGCATTTTTTTTCATAGGCCTATTTTAACATGTAAACTGGAATTACTGTATTTCACATGCTTTAAATGTTTAAAATTTGGTGCATTAACAGGTTGGGCATTGAAAGTTTGGGCAGTTTTTTTTTAAATGTATAGATTTTTGCATTTAAATTTTTATGAAACTTATTGGTCATATGTGGTATTAACACATGCATTTTCTAATGCATCAAAACAGTTGAGAAGAGCAGATTTGCATACTTACATTGCTGATAATGTGGCATTTAATGCAATATTAACACAAATGTGAGCATCATGTTAATTAACACATTTGTTAACACTATGTTAGCATGTATGTTAACATCTTGTTAACACATATATTTTGCAAATGTCAAGTTGACAGTAATGTAATTAGACAAATCTTCTCTTAACCACAGTGAGAAGAGTGTGTGGTTTTCCCATTGCTTCTTTAATTCCCCATGTAACAGGTTAAAGACAAGGGAGTCTTTAGACTCAATGACACGAACAGCAATTTTTTTGATCATTCTTATGTTTTTGTTTTTTATGTTCTTTTATCCCATAAGAAATAGGGAGGCTTACCCATCCCTCATATTATTGAAGATTTCTGGGCAACCCACCTCAGGCACATTTCAGCTTGGTCAACTCTATGGGCATACTCCAGGGGGAGGGAGACAGAGAAGCTGTGGCTGATTCCCTAAACCCTTGTTCTTATCTTGGATGCCTGACATCCTTCACCAATTTCCTATTTCTTACTGGCTCCAATAGCATTCACACTGAGACCTTGGTAAGTTTGTAAAGGTAAATTCATACAAATTTCCTAGTACTTATGAATGCAATCTGTCTTCTCCACTCCTTTGATGGATTTTACAAAAAGCACAGTTCCACATTTGGGACTTTTATACCATGTTTATCAGAGACTGTTTTCAAACTTGGAAACTTAAGTTCTTAAACCAGAGCTAATAGGAATTTTTACTTTGGTTACATTTGTGTCTTTTTGCAAGTATGTTGTTAAGTCTACTGAAGCATTCACCCTTTAAAAAATCCAAACAAACCACAGATATTATAACCTTTTTAAGAGGTTTACAGTGGTTGTCATGCGTGTAATGCTTACGTAACTGGTAAATGAATAATTCAAGTGCATAAAAATGACAAAGTTATCTGCTCTACAAACTATGGTAATGACAAAGAACAGTGATGAGCGCATTCACATGTCTCCGACAAGCCAGAAATGATTACTGAAATAAGCTGTCATTTCCTAAAGTTTTTACAATACATTATTGATTACATTTTCAAAAGCAATCATTAGCATCTTCATAGTTTCATTTTTAGAAATATTTTTTCTTAGATTACTATTTTTTACATTTTTTAGAGATCCAGTAAAATCATGTTAAAATATTTATCTTACATGAAGATATTGCAGGTTCATGATGTGCTTCAACTTCTCTGGATCTATTCAAGAATTTAAAAAACTTGTTTCTTAAAAATTTTTCACAGCTCCACAAATACCATAAACTAATTTTAGCTTAGTGGATTAATTGTACTATTATCTACACATTTCAAATACACTCCTGATGAATATTCTGATTGTCACAAATATTTTTTTATAGCATCTTCAGCTGTCACTTCCTGTGCAGTCAACTGATATCTTATTCAAAGATTTGCAATCACTCCTGTCAATTTTATGTCTTCAAGCAAGATTGAGACTCAACAAAGAAGTGACATGTTAGTAAAATGCAGATTACTCTTCTTTTTCCTTGCAATTTTCAAAGTGAAAATGTTATACTTATTTAAGAGGCAGGGCAATTTGTTACATTTTGTTAATGCTACTATGTTTTTAAATTCAAAATTAGTATCATCCTGTAGTACTCCTCGAGGTGCCATGTCTTGTACTGTTCATTATGAGTAAAGTAGCAGTGGTTTTATTAATGGCATTAAATATGTAGGGAGATGAATTCAAAAGCTCACATTGGCTACTGCTAATAATCTTTATCTGGTAACATGTTAAAGGACACCTATCATCAGGTCTGTGTCACTTGTCCTAGCACTACTACCTGTTGGAGCAGCTCACAAGGATCCCATCCCAGCCTTTATCTAGTTATTTCATACATTATTCATTATAAAATCATCTATTTTTTTCATGTAAATGAGGCTGGTCACATGGTCAGAGGCAGTGATGTCACCCCTGTTACCCCTCCCCTCTCCTCCCCCTGCTCATGTCTGTGTGTAATGTATAGTAAAGTATTGCTAGTGTGTGCTGCATCTGCTGACATGCTGCATCCTCCTAATATACAGGTGAGAGACACAGACATCAGCTACACATGAATCTGACATGTTCTGCTGTAACATGGCTGCCTGGAGCTGCTGTATCTCTCCTATACACACATGCACACACAGGCTGCAGGGGGCGTGGCCACCAGCACCAGGAAGCACATCATTATACAGCCTCACATCATTATACAGGCTGTCAGTCATGCACTGGGGGTGTGGCTGTGCCTCCCACTCATGAATAGAGTGGACAGCTTGAATATGCTAATGCTTCATTAGACATTTCACAGGTCATTGCTTAAGGACCTCATTGCTTAGGTTTACAGGCATGTAGAGGGACAATGAAGGGATAGAGGCAATGCTCTCTAATGGCAGTTTATGAAAATATATTTAGTTTAGGGGGGTTATTTTGCATGACGGGTTCTCTTTAAGTAGTGTTTTGTCTTGTTTTGCTTTAAATGAACTTTCCAGTCTTCCAAGGTTTTAAAAAACAGATTAAATGACAATTGATTTGATGAAAAAAGATAATTGTACAACATATGTTCACTAGTGATGAGCAAGCTGGTCAAAAGTCAGGTTTATGAAGTTCATCCAAACATGTAAAAGTTTGTTTCAGGACACGGAATTTACTCCAAACTTGAACCCAAGCGCAAACTCCATTGAAGTCAACAATGGCTTTAAGGTGGACGTAGTAAGAGGTAGAGGGCTGAAAAATCGTTGAAATAACAGGACAATTGACCTAACAAAAATGGGGTAGGAAACATATTTAAAATAATATAAAAAATAAACAAAGACAAAAAAAAAACAAAACAATTAGAACATATTAAAAAAATACTGTTAATGTCAGTGAGGTTATTCTCAAAGGATATTGAAGGAGAAATGGGAAAACCATAAACCCTTCCTCTCACAGCTGTTAACCCCTTCCCGGCACGCGCCGTAATAGTACGGCACATGTCGGATCCCGGTGCATGGAGAGAGCTCACGGGCTGAGCCCTCTCCATAGCCGGTAAGTCTTTGCTGCATATTGCAACAAAGACATACTGGTATCACCCGCGATCAGCGCTAGCACTGGTGTTTTTTTGTTGATCGACGCCGGGAAAGCTGACACTGGCGTCAAAAACATGGCAGCACATCGGCGCCGCCATCTTTGTGACAATCATCGCTCCCCGTGATGTCAACGGGGAGCGGCGATTGGTCGCCATGTCAGCCTTGGGTCTTACGAAGACCCGAGGTTGTCTCGTTTTAACCCATTCATTACAATGTGCTATGTGCGAAAGGACATACAGTCTTAAAAATATTAGCATTGAAAAAGTCATCAAAAGTCACACAAGATGACACCAACCACATCTCCGTACACTGAAGTATAAAAAGGTAGAAGACGGCAAAATAAAAAAAAAAATAATTGTACAGGAGGTTTTAGTTTTTGTAAATATATGACAATATTATAAAACCTATACAAATTTGGTATCCCCATGATCGTTCCGATTCAAAGAATCAAGTAGACATGTAATTTGGGGTGCACACTGAAATCCGTAAAATCTTAGCCCACAAGAAAATGTCGCAAATGCATTGTTTTCACCATTTGGACTGCATTTGGAATTTTTTTCCCGCTTCCCAGTACACAGCATGGAATATTTAATACCATTACGATGAAGTGCAATTTGTTATGCAGAAAACAAGTCATCACAGAGCTCTTTATGTCCACATTGGCTGTTGACAGGTCCTCTTGTCGCTGATGACACCCCCAGTGGTGGTGAACATGTGCTCTGACAGCACGCTTGCCACTGGGTAGGACAGCCCCTCCAAGACATAGAGGGCTAGCTCTGGCCACATGTCCTATTTTCCCCACCTAGAAAATGAACTGGGTGGATCCATCCTTCAGTACCAGGACATTTGTTGATAGACAATCTTTAAGTTTGCCTCCTGGTACTACAAACAGTATCCGTTGGTGGTGGAGGCTGAGGAGAATTGTACATGGGGTTCCACATTGTGGCCATGCCAACTCTCCCTCCTGAGGTGGTACAGGTGCCCCAGGTGACGTCCTCCTCCTCCTGCTGCCATTGAGCTCACAATGTCGGATTGAAGTTCTGCCAGTAGTTCCTCCACCAATGTGTACTTGTAGTACCTTGCTTTTCTCTCACGCTCCATGGGGGAATGAAGGATAATGATGGGAATGAATACTATGCCATTTTTGTGGCAGGGATCCAGCATAGTAGCCACCCAGTTTGGCACTTGTCGTTGCACAGGCACTGCAGCGCGAATTGGCTCATATGGGCAAGGCTCCCCAGGAGCAAAGGTAGACTTTCCTGAGTGGGAGGCATTTACTCCTTCTCCACAATCCCCAGCCACACTCGAGTGGCACCAGTGTGATGCTCTTCCTTTCACCCTGCTGGGAAGGACATTTTTCTTTATCCTCCTCCTCTTCCAAAACTGTCCTGTACCTAACCACTGGTCCAGCAACCAACCATGCAAGCCTTGTGTGGACTGGCATGACACTTTTCCCTCCTCTTCTTACTCCTGTGCCTCCATTACATCCTCAGGTCATGGTCTAAAGAGCTTTTTCAAACAAGTGAAAGGTGGGGATTGGTAGAGCTTATAATGGGATTATCAGATTTGTTTATACTGTTGGCAAATTAGAAGCAATGCAGCATGGGACAAATGCAACTCATTGAGGCCTAGTCATTGGTGGTAAAGTGCTGCTGGCCTCTACTTCGACTTACCAAGCCATTCTGGAGCTGGAATTAAACTATTGCATGCTGCTGCTTACACACCCTGGTACATCATATATGAGGTGCTGCGTGTGAAGCACACACCTAATTTTGACCTGTTGAAGAAGGGTGGAGATTGCCTGCCGTGAAAAGTAGTGGCAGCTGGGATTAACATCTTGTGGGATCTTTAAAACTTTCTGTCTCCATCAGCATGAATGGGAGCATTTCAAAGTCTAGCAATTTGAAAATGTTTTTATTCAGGACTAGATCTTGTGTGTTACATGGCCGAAAATTCATCTTTCTCTCCATTATTTAGAGAATAATAATATAAACGGATGTTGTGGACAGGCTTGGTGCTGATGATGCTGGTGGAGATAATGGTAGTGGTATACATATTCCCTTTGTGTGAAGACAGGTGGTCTAGTCTCTCAGGAGGTAGTATTACAGGCTCAGCCAACCAAAGAAACAGAGGGAGTCTACTGCAGCTCATGTTTACTTTGCAGGTCCCTGTTGATACATTACTTTTTCTGGCTTCCCTGTGTTGGGCATACTAAAATGGAAATCTGACCATCGTGGTGACCTCCACGGAAGTCCGAACCAGCCAGTGACCAGAAATGACAAAAGGAGAGCTCCAAGAGAAGACAACTTTTATTGTCTACCTTGACTGTCACTTCTGCTTTGCTGACTGGGTGAGGTAAATTCCTTGTGCAATTTCATGAACTTTTCCTCTTTGTCCATATATGATTCAACATAATTGTGGCAAAGAACCACTTGTAAGGTGATTCTGACTGGCTTCGGAGAGCTAACAGTGACCACATATGTTATAAACAAAGGTCTGAAGTGCCCTTCATGAATGTTGAAGTATTCCTACTAGCTTGTGCAATTGTGACATGACATATTGAGTTTTGCTCTGTGACAAATCCTGGCCAGGTTTACGTGCCTTTTCTTCAGGATTGGTGGTCGGCCCCATGATGCGGTAAGGAACAGTAGAGTCTGAGGCATACTGACGGAGATTTAACAGTTGAGTGTTACCTCCTTGATTTTTGAGTATTGGGTGATGATCTTTAATTGTTCCCACACTGATAGGTAGGAGGTTAGTCTGGAGCTGTAGTTACAGAGGATATCTATAGTCCTTGAACAAAACAGTATTTTACAGGTCACAATATGGGTAGTGAGCAGAGTAAAATGTCAGCCGGGTAGTGTAGACCTCAGAAAGTGATGGACATAGTCTCACACAGTAAAGGTAAAGAGTGGGTGAAAGGAAGTCAGGAGGTATTAAAGGTTTTTTGTTATGTTAGATTATCCCCTGAGTGTGCAAAACTGGGAGACAGTGCTTTGTGAAAATAGTGGTTGGCTAAAAGAGAAGAAGTGGCATACACAGGCAGAAGGTTGGCTTGATGTAAGTAGTTGGCTGTGGAGGTGTTGTTGAAGTCGTTAAACAAAGTTTACAATGACAAAAAGGAAAGCGGATGGGGTTTGTTACTGGAGATTATAGACCAGTGACTGCAAATGAACCAGAAGAGAGTAATATAAGTCCAGAATAATGAACATGTCCTAGATGTGGCTTATATAATTCATACTGGGCGATGATAAATGTGGAGGATACTTTAGAGTGTCCGCTGAAGAGAGAGAAAAAAGGACAAAAGACTACATGTGGCATCCAGAATAGCGCCCTGTTAGACTATACCCCCTTATTCCATATCACCAGAGGGGTGGATTCATGGAGTAAGGAGAGACTTGTTGTAATGGTGGTGCCCCCAGATTATCCCCACACTTCTCACCAGTCACACCCCTGTATCTGGTGATTAAGGCAAAAGCCACAAACTACCATCCTACAGTGGCGTCCATCTTAGAACAGTATGCCTGAGGCTCCGGTAGCCATTTTAGCACCACATTAAGAATGTGATTTCACAAATCCTTGAAACTAATTGACTATAACTTATTGACATAGAGGCTGGTTGTGGATAATAGACCTTGACAGACCTTGACAATACTTAAAGGGGTTATGCCACGAAAGTAATTACTTCAAAAAGCTCCCAAAGAGGTTAAAATATTAAAAAATCTATTCATAATGGTTACCTGGAATTATAAATACTTTTTTATTTGTTTTTTGATGCTTGTGCAGCATCTATTCTGTGTCACAGTAAAGCAGATGTGGGAGGGGCCTAGCAGGCTCATGCACAGCACTGACAGAGGCAGTTTAACCACAAGTCCTATAATGCTTTACAGGTGCCTCTCTCTCATAGAGTATGCTTCCACCTGATGTGTTAAAGTAGTCCCTACACTTACTACAGCTGATTCTGCTAAAGAAACGCCATGTCTCCTCCACCAAAGCCATGATACCGTTTCGTTCACCTTCCAATCCTTGTCACCGTATATGTGAAATACATATAACAGCTAATAATAGCTAAGCTATACGTTTTTCAAACGCATATAAAAAAAATTAAATATGACCTAGGATTGGCTGCTAGGGGCAATATAGACAGCTTTTATAAATATTTTTTCTCATAAAATACACTCACCGGCCACTTTATTAGGTACACCATGCTAGTAACAGGTTGGACCCCCTTTTGCCTTCAGAACTGCCTCAATTCTTCATGGCATAGATTCAACAAGGTGTTGTAAGCATTCCTCAGACATTTTGGTCCATATTGACATGATGGCATCACACAGTTGCCGCAGATTTGTCGGCTGCACATACATGATGCGAATCTCCCATTCCACCACATCCCAAAGATGCTCTATTGGATTGAGATCTGGTGACTGTGGAGGCCATTTGAGTACAGTGAACTCATTGTCATGCTCAAGAAACCAGTCTGAGATGATTCCAGCTTTATGACATGGCGCATTATCCTGCTGAAAGTAGCCATCAGATGTTGGGTACATTGTGGTCATAAAGGGATGGACATGGTCAGCAACAATACTCAGGTAGGCTGTGGCGTTGCAACGATGCTCAATTGGTACAAAGGGGCCCAAAGAGTGCCAAGAAAATATTCCCCACACCATGACACCACCACCACCAGCCTGAAGCGTTGATACAAGGCAGGATGTATCCATGCTTTCATGTTGTTGACGCCAATTTCTGACCCTACCATCCGAATGTTGCAGCAGAAATCGAGACTCATCAGACCAGGCAACTTTTTTCCAATCTTCTACTGTCCAATTTTGATGAGCTTGTGCAAATTGTAGCCTCAGTTTCCTGTTCTTAGCTGAAAGGAGTGGCACCCGGTGTGGTCTTCTGCTGCTGTAGCCCATCTGCCTCAAAGTTTGACGTACTGTGCTTTCAGAGATGCTCTTCTGCCTACCTTGGTTGTAACGGGTGGCGATTTGAGTCACTGTTGCCTTTCTATCAGCTCGAACCAGTCTGCCCATTCTCCTCTGACCTCTGGCATCAACAAGGCATTTTCGCCCACAGAACTGCCGCTCACTGGATGTTTTTTTATTTTTCGGACCATTCTCTGTAAACCCTAGAGATGGTTGTGCGTGAAAATCCCAGTAGATCAGCAGTTTCTGAAATACTCAGACCAGCCCTTCTGGCACCAACAACCATGCCACGTTCAAAGGCACTCAAATCACCTTTCTTCCCCATACTGATGCTCGGTTTGAACTGCAGGAGATTGTCTTGACCATGTCTGCATGCCTAAATGCACTGAGTTGCCGCCATGTGATTGGCTGATTAGAAATTAAGTGTTAACGAGCAGTTGGACAGGTGTACCTAATAAAGTGGCCGGTGAGTGTATAACATATAAATACTATACTGAGGACTAACTTGTGATATATATACACACAAACTATGCGTGGGGGAGGGGGGGTAAAGCAGAGGTGTTATATGGAGCGCACAGTGAAAGTCGTAAAAACTGACCCCTCAAGAAAGTGACGCAAATGCAAAAGTGGTGCATTTTTTTGCCTAATTTCACCACATTTGGAATTCTGGCAGTACACGGAAAATAAGCCCTCACACAGATCTGTACACTGAAAAATTAAGAAGTTATGGATTTTTGAAAGTGGAGAGTGCCTGTGCCTGTATAATGATTCCAAACGTGTGTGAATAGGAAATCAGAATAGGTAATGATATTCCAACAAGGGTGTCTAAGGGAATCTCAGTTCTCACATCTGGGAGCTAGCCCTGTGTGGATGATAATGTGCATGTGCAGACCAGCCGCCATTGTGATCTAGAACTATAGCAATAATCTTTTAGGGCGCTGACACACAGGACCTTTTTGCTGCACTTGTAAAACATTGGCAATTCGTTCCCCATCGCAGGCGTTTTCATAGAAACGCTGATGCGATCAGGCCGCGGCCTGCCCCAATGGGTGCGGTTTGGTCTGCGTTTGCAAACGCAGCAAAAGGTCCTGTGTGACAGCGCCCTTATAGGAAATCTATCATCTTAATGTGTCCCTGTTTGCACTAGTGGAGCCTGGTGTTATGTTGATGGAAAAAGTGCACAGATGATAGAACATGAAGGCTGGTAGCATGGTGTTGGTGCATTGAAAGAATATTTTTTGTTGTATCCAAACACTTTGAAGAATCTTGATAGATGTCTGGAATAAAAGCTGGCAAAAGGTGAATATTTTCACTGATTCCAGATTTTTATTTAAAGAATTTTTGGAGTGGTCAGTTTTTTTTTATTTGGTATATACACATTCTCCACATACAAAATTCAGAAGGGGGGAGAGAGGGTCCCCAGAATCCTTGTTTTGGCACAGCTTCTCAGATGAGGAACTTTTTGACTGTTTATCCCTCATCCAGCAGGAAACTTCAGGTTTTGCCCTTTTTACTGATAAAGAGGTTCTTAATCCAGATGTTGAGTGCTTAACCCAGATGTTGAGTTATTTGTAGATGGCTCCATGTCTGCAGGAGAAGATGGACAGCTCTCAAGGAAGCGCTACAGCTGGCAGAAGGTAAAAGGGAAAACATCTTTACCGATTATTGATATAGTTTTGGGGGTCTTTCATAAGCTATGATCCCATATGGAAGTCTAGAGATTTTCTCACCTCTGCAGGGACCTGGCAGTGGCTAATGGGGTGGCAAAGGAAACCACATGAATGGAACTCAGAGTCTGTTTAGCAGACTAAATGGTGAATACTAAGCCTAAGAAAGTTTAATCCACTGTTCCCTTCCCTGGGGTGTCCAAGTTTCAGAAGAGAAGGAGGTGTGGAGGAAAGCTGGAGCCCAGATGCAAGCTGATAAGACCTGGATGCAGGGAGAGAGTCCCGGCCAGAACCCTGTAAATGGCCCATGAACACACACATCTAAAATGGCCATGCTAGCAATCATAAACAGCCAATGGTTTGCCCCATGCATTACTACTCCTGTCACTAGACTATGTATGTGCTTGCATGAATTGATCTCTTTTCAGCATGGCCAGAAGCTTTTCCCACGACCAAGGCTACCGCCAGAGCCACAGCCAAGAAGTTGGTGAGTGAGATTTTTGCCGGATTGGACTCCCAGAAACCATAGAGTTTGATCGAGGAACCCACTTCACTGGACAGGTAATGACTGAAACCCTGTACCTCCTAGGTGTAGAACAGGCTCTACGCAAACCTTTCCACCCCAAGCCAGCGGTAAGGTTGAGAGACTAATTTCCACTCTTAAGTTAAAGATCCAGAAGGCCATGGAGGACACAGCAAAACCATGGCCCAAATGCCTTGCTGCTGCTCTCAATTCAGTCAGGACCAACTCCAACAGAAAGATAGGATTGTACCCCTTCAAGGTACTTTTTGGCTGTGCACAAAGACTAGGCCTCTACTTCCCACAGACCCTACAGCTGATGGCAGGAAACCAGGTGGAATATACCATACAGTTGAGCTAGGCCTTGGCAAAGGTCCACAAAAGTGTTTTTGATTCTCAGATCCAGATCGTGACCTCAGGACACATACCATAAAGTCTGGAGACTACATAGTGGTAAAGAGACACATCAGGAAGAGTCTAGAGCCTCGCTATGACACCCACTTTCACGACACATCCGTGAAGCGAGAAGGAAAGCCAGCATGGCTCCACACTTCCAACTGTAAACGTACTTATTCTGGGACACCCCAACCATGACCATCTCTGTATCTATAGGGCTGACCAGAATGCACCCAGGGTAAGAAACTTTACCTACAATTTATCCTACAAGAGACCTTCTTTAACATTCACAACAAAAGTAACCTTGTATTAGTAATGCCTGATGTGTATTGGGTTTGTGGGGATAGGAAAATCAGGTCAAGCTTGTCTCGAAGCCAGGAAGGTGAGTGTGCTGTGATAAAATTTGTGCATCCCTTCCTCGTCATCCCCAAGGATAAGTCTGATTGAGCAGTTTTTAATTTAATTTTACTTGTCTCTATGTCTAACTTTGTTTTATTTTTCTCATTTTCAGAGATATTGTTATTTTGTCCTATACAGGCCCTATGGTTTTCAGAAAACTGTAAAACAAATACCTTTCATGCTAAGTGAGGTGGTGAGGAATCCTCTTCACACATGTATACCTAATACTGTCAATATGTGACCCGAATAAGTGAATAAGTGATCTCACACCTATCAAGTTGATTCCCAATGGAACTTACAAAAGGAAGCTTACCTACAACGTTTATCCAATCGATTTGAGCGCACTCCTGTGGCATTCTTTATATATCTCACATGGTATGCCGTATCAAGTACCATGTTATAATCATAATTTAATACCTCAAACTGCATGAATTGAATATTAATAATCTAATAATTTTTTATTAATTTATCAAACTTTTTATTCATTTGAATTGGCACACTTTTTTCCTTCACACTCCCTCACCATCTATCACTTCCCTCTTTCCTCCCTCCCCTCCTCTCCTTTCTTATTTTCCCCTCTGCACTTTGCACTTATCAGCACTTATCAGCACTTTTTTGCAATGCCATTGTGATCATGCATTATTTTATAGGTCCTAATCTCGAAATGTGGATATATGTTTTCTATTTGTATTATGTAACAAATGCACACTTCTTCAATAATGTCACATATTAACCATGCGACTTAGTCCAAACCAGTCTATGCACGCAGCACTTTATGCATATCCCATGTACACACATCTTGCACCTTATTTGTTGATAGTAGGCACATTACTGCAGACGTATCTGCGGTTTCAATTCATCGCACTATATTTTTTACTGTTTATAAACTCTATGTATCCATTGAGGTATTAAATAATTATGTATTCTGCGCAATTGTACCTCCACATTGCGAGACACTGTTACTACGTGTTTTGCGCAGGTGCTTTGTAAGCCCCTCTGACACATTGAACGATCCTCAGTAGCACTCCCATGCACGTGATAAGTGCTCGCCAGATCTCGCTACTACGCTATCGTGTATCACTCCACAGAGTGATCACGTGTATATCAGCACGTGTGTTCATTGGTCAGCCTGTTGTTTATCATAGGACCCTGTAACGTGATGACGCCACCCCCAGACGAAGGCTCGTTTCGAGCCGAAACGCGCGTTGGGCGGGCAGCCATCCCGGGCAGTGGAACACCTGACTTCTTTCCATTAGGTAAGGACTGTTGCCTTAATTGAGTAGACCCCCATACCACTACTTCATTGGTCAGACACGGTATTTACTACCAGCAAGCACTTTTGTGGTCTCCCTGGCATACATAGTTAATCCAGTCCTGCATTATATTTTACCATCATGTTCCAGCACTGTTTCGGTTTCTGACTGCCATTTTTTTCTGTGACCCACCGTACTGTGTGCTATGTATCTTGTTTATGCATTTGTCATATTTTACAAATACATTTTTCTTGTTGTTATAAATAAAATTTTCATTTTTTACATCATTGTCACAAATTAGTCGTTCCTTTCTTCCCTCTACTTTTGTTGGGGGGATACTATTGGTTTTATGTATCCCTTTATGTAGAGGTAAAGGAGTATTGGAACGGCACCATGTAAGAGTCGACTCGGGTGCAGGTCTTCACAAAGGGTCCGACGCAACCCACCAGATACAAACGATAAAAGAGGATGAAGCAGCACTCCAGAAATAGTGATAACAAAGTATTTATTCCACCATCAATGCTGCTGGAACGCCCACTCGCCTATGCACCAAGGGGCGCTCCTGCCATGAGGTGAGTTGAGAATCTCGCCTCAAGCGGCACACCGCCTGCCGGACGAGGGTCCGGCCGGCCGATGCTGCCATGCACCACCGGAATTGATGACTCACCCATGTTGAAGTGGAGGGCAAGGCCGAAGTAAGTTTATCTGTGCATATATATTTAGTGGAGACATGTAGCAGTGGATAGAAGTGGATACTTGAACTCTGCTACATCTGCCGCCTCTCAGCACGCTGTATGCATTTTATACTAAATGGCGATATGCTGTATGCATTTTATACTAAATGGCGATATGCTGTATGCGTTTTATACTAAATGGCTATATGCTGTATGCATTTTATACTAAATGGCGGTGCGCTGTATGCATTTTATACTACATGGCGGTACACTGTATGCATTTTACACTAAATGGCGGTAAGCTTTATGCATTTTATACTACATGGCAGCATGATTTATGCATTTTATATTAAATGGCGGAACGTTGTATGCATTTTATAATACATGGCGGTACTCTGTATGAATTTTACACTAAATGGTGGTATGCTGTATGCATTCATACTACATGGCGGTACACTGTATACATTTTATACTACATGGCGATACTCTATAAGCCTTTTATACTAAATGGCGGTATGCTGTATGCATTTTATACTAAATGGCGGTACACTGTATGCATTTTATGCTAAATGGCGGTATGCTGTATGCATTTTATACTACATGGCGATATGCTGTTTCCAGTGAGGTCACACCTCTGGTTGTACCAGGTGAGGGAATGATGTTTATTGACCCCAATGGAAAAGTACATAATATGTAATGGTAGTGCAATCCCACAAGCTAGTTCAGAAGTGCATCTGCCTCGAATGCCCATGGTGCAACATGGCTGAGCTAAGTACATGTCTACTGAAACTGCTCACAAGCCTCTAGCACTCAGTCTAGGCATCACATTAGAGGTGGCACAATGGGTATGTCACTTAAAGACAGAGCGTCACTGCAGGAGGGTATTAAACACCAACAGTTTTAACCCTCCATGCACCACTGTCCTCCCTAATAGTTATTATGGAAAGATAAAGGGAATTATAATGAATAGATAAACAGATAAGTGCATAATTCCCTCTAAGAAAAGAAAGAAATAAAAGACTTAATGGCTGGTGATTAGAAAAACAATCATGATAGTTTTAGAGGTTTGATGCAAATGGTGCTAAGACTCTATGGTTGTACTGTATAATTCTGTAAATTATTATATTAATAAGTCTGGTACTATAATAGCATGAAGACTGGTACTGTAAGGTATTACTGTATGATGTTGTAAATTCATATAGTAAAAAAAAATGGTCCTGCCTGGTGTAGAAATAAACGCAGCCAGCAACTTATCACAAGTCGCTGGCTGCTGCAAGTGTGCAGGCACAGGGGCAGTAACTCCCCGCGCCGGCCCTCTCCTGGCCATCGCACCCTCCACTCGGATAAATAATCGCAAGCGCTAGCAATAAGCTAGCATTTGTGATTATTACAGGGCTTCTACGCCACTGACATGGCGCAGAGGCCCTGATAAATATGTATGCCCCATTGTGTCCATTTATTTAACTGATACCCTTAGGTTTCCTTGTTAAAAAATCTATCTATTCCTCAAAATAGTTGCCATCTATAGATGTCTAATTTTTACCTACCTATCGATCTTGCTAATCTATCTATCTATCTATCTATCTACAGTAAAAAAAAGATCCAAGCAGCAATATCCAAACAGACAATGGGTAAACAAAAATAAAAGTACTGCAAGTTGTGTCTTTTTTTCTATTTCAGTTTTTTAACTTTCAAGGCAGATACCAGAAACGGAAATCACAACCGTAGTGTGAACTGAGCCTTAGAGAAGTTTTCTAGGATCAACGTTTTGATGATCTTCAGTACATAACAGATTGGTTATAGTAAGGTCATGTACTAATAGCTATACTGCCAATTTTTTATGTGGTCAAAGTCTGGATTTATATATGATGAAATGTATATGACACCAGTAAGCCCTAAAGATGAGTTTATGATTCTTGTCAATGTAAAACAACAATGAAAAAATATGGAAAACCATATACAACAGTATCAGTGCAATAGCTACCAGTTTGTCAGTGTGTATGTGCTTTAAGGAAGGGCCTGAAAGCTTCTAAAACAAGCAATGTAAGCTCAGTGGCATCAAACAGATTAGATTCAAACAAGATGAAAGAATCATGGACTTTTTGTGAAACAGTACAGTATGTCAATGGACAAACACGGCATGCATGCATTCACCGTAGACTGTCAAGGATCAAACCTGAGAATGTCATCTCTGTACTTCTTGCACATAACTAGTGCTTATAATGCTGAAAAAAACATGTAAAAGGTACACATGAAAATAATCTCTGTCTATCTATCTATTCATCTTCATAAAACATGTTTATTCTTCTGTCAACCCGCTTACAATGAAACTTAGACAATGCAAATGACACATTTTAACCACCTTTAATAGGGTTCCATGAAAAGTTTTCAGAACCTGCACTGATTGGCAGCCAAACATATCAGTTAGCACTCTAAAAACATGTTATCATTCCAGCCAAGGCAGATTCTAGCCTATTTTGCTGCTTGGGGCAAATGCCACCTCCCCAAAGCAGCCTACCCCTGATCCATTTCTCACTGACATTGCAGGTAAATCTTTACAACTGGATCAGAATATGCTAACAACAATTAAAGCAACTGATAACATCCTCACACACAGTGTCACCAGATCACTGAGAGTATACATGTTGAGAGCTGACTTTCCCACTAGTAGAGTCAAGGACACAGGCATTAGTAACATCTAGCACCTTACTGGATACAATTTACTCCATCAGGAAAAGGACTTCATTACAATTTCTCCTGGTGATAATTTACCACTGTTGAATTCACTGCCAAATTTCCAGCAGCACATCACCACACCGTACCTCTAAAAAAAACACTTACAGTATAATGGAGCGTATTCCTAAATATATATTATCCTCACAACTTGACCGAACCCACATAACATCCTTTATATAAAAATAAATTATAGTACATACAGCACCCACAAATTTTATATATACCAGACCCCCTAAACTGATTAAATACAGTACCTCATAATTAATATAAAGCCCCACTAAGTCTGGGGCTAAGCATTGTATTTTAAAACCCAGTGCAAACACATTTGATGAAACTCATGATCAAATTCATGTATATAAGTAACTTACATAATTACATGTGCTTTGCCCTTTAAAATTTGTAATAATTAACAATGCAAAACTCATACTACTACTTACATAACTCGTATTACTACTTCTGTGTCTGATGCATTGAAAAGTGTTTCATTAACCATGTTAGTAATTTATTTATATACAGTTCCCCTCATTTATTTATAATGGCCCTCATATACTTAATCCCAATTTAAATTCTACACAGGGCTCAATATGCTGCCCGTATAATTAAAATCCAACCTCTATATACAGATCCCCTGTTAATGTAATTATAAACAGCCCCCCATTGATGGTATATTCAGCCAGATCCGCAGAAGATAGTATCTACAGTCAAAACCCTTCATAAATACCATATATACTCGAGTATAAGCCAACCCAAGTATAAGGCAAGGCCCCTTATTTTACCACAAAAACATGGGAAAACCTATTGACTCGAATATAAGCCGAGGGTGGGAAATGCATTGGTCACAGCCTCTCCATTATATAGCCTGCTGGACCCTTCCCCACAGTATATAGCCTGCCAGCCCATATCCCCCAATATATAGCCAGCCCCCTTCCCCAGTATATAGCCAGCCCCCGCCCCAATATCGGGGGAAGCTGGAAAGGGAGTTTTGATATAGTTTTCTTTTTACTCGAGTATAAGCCAAGTTTGGGTTTTCAGCACATTTTTTGTGCTGAAAAACTAGGTTTATACCCGAGTATATATGGTAGTATATATCCAGACACCCCCAACAGATAGTATATAGTATATCCAGTGTGGGGAATTGCTCTGGTAGTTGACTGGTAGCAGTGCAGGAAGCAGGGACACACGCCGGTTTAAAGTCCAACTTAAGTGTTTTATTCACACTTGCAAAGCAGAACACAAATTCAGCCTCTGCTTAGGCACATGCAAAAATGTTACAAAAGTAATTCCTGCCCGGCTAGGCGCTGTCTAATACATTTGACGGACCCTAGCTATCCGGGTACCAGGCTGCCTGGCACCCGCTCTTGGCCAGCAGCAAGACAGGAGGCCCTCAGTTACCTTTGCTGTCAGAATGCAATCTCGCTTTCAGCTCTCCAGGTAGGGCCTCTCCTACTGCTTCTGGCCTGCAGATTAAATCAGGCCCTAAGAGGTCTGTGACCCGCACCTGTGGGCTATACAAAAGCCCAGGACCGAAGCCCGGGTGGAGTAGGAGTCCCACTACCAGCCTACCCCTACTCCATAATAAGCAGGCCCAGTACGGACATTACAAATGTGTCCTGTTAATGCAGACTATTCCTGCTTATCATGTCTGCATTAACCCTTGGGTTACTGCAGACAAACCCAGGGCTTTTACCACCTGCATTTCATCTGCCTGTAGGACAGATAGCAGTTTTCCCAAATGACACCTCTCACTTTCTCACACCAGATATAGATATATAGATATAGATCCCCCATTTCAAAGTATATGCTGCCAGACACCCCAAAGTAGATTGTATAAACTGCCAGAACCCTTTGTGGATAATATACAGCCAGACCGCACCAGTAGATAGTAAATACTGCTAAACTCCCATGGTAGATAATATATATAATGCTAGACCCCCAAATAGATCTTAAAGATGACGATGTAATTGATTTTTCTGGTAGTACGGACTTGCCATTGTATGAGCACCTGCGTATGATAGCCCAGCTGCTGCCCTGGCACAGCCGGATACATCAAGAGGATCCTGTGCAGTGTTTATCTCTAAAGTTCTGGCATAGAAATAGACGCAGCCGGGGAATTTTCCCATATGCAGCCCACTCTCTGGAGGACACACCCACCCACACCCTCCATGCCACTGTGGCATAGAGGTGGTGGAAAGGGGGAAATAATCACAAGTGCTAGCAATAAGCTAGCATTTGTGATTATTTCACGGCTTCTATGCCACTGGTGTGACACAAAAGCTCTGTTAAACATTTCCTATTATTTCTATGATTGATCAGAAATCTAATGCTACTATATGCTTATTCATACTGATGTCCTAAAAGAAGTACGGAAGTGAACCACTTTGTTAGAGAGAAAATTGACTGTGACTCCATCCAGAAAAGTGTTTTGCTTTCAGTAATCAGTGTGCTGGCTTTGCAGAAATGATCCTCTTTTTGACTAAGCCTCTATCTCCAAGTATTTCCTGTGGAGAGAAAAGAAGATCCAGGCAGTGTCTAGGTCAATGACATGTGAGTATCCTTTTTACTCTATTTTAGATCCTTATGTTTAGATAAATGCCCGTTTCCCAGGGAAAAATATATTCTTATGATGTCATGACCAAAAGACCAAGTTTGGCAATGCATTTATTTTATCCAAATAGAAGAGATCAGGTTTGGGGGGAAGGAGGGGACCGGGGAGAAAAAAATTTATTATTATAACCAAGTGGTGTATATCCCTCTGGTCCTCAACTAC